>NC_085873.1:29697157-29799657 GCF_034702125.1 Engraulis encrasicolus | reverse complement strand
CAGGTCGGCTGCGTAGTAGACAAGCGCCCTACCGTTAAGTTACAGTAGGACCTGAGAGTTGAAACATTTGAACATTCCCTGTGTTTGTGATTGTCTGTAAGTGTGGAAATAGCATTGTGAAATTGACTACACGGTAGAGATGGGTGCGTGTGTGGGTGGTGGTGAAGTGGGGGTGGGGTGAGAGGGGGGTTTTCTGTCGGGATGAGGCAGGTTAGAGGGCACACTGTCACCAGTGTAGCCAGATGTGTCTGATCAAATCCCGGCCCAAAAGGGTCTCAAAGACCACCAAAATGCGCTAAATTCCGCCCAATTTCAGCAAATTGCTTTGACTTCTGTGGGCTCAAAACTGCAGAAAAAAATGCCAAATGGCCAATTTTCCCCGTTTTAACCCACAGACGGTCATCCCAAGTAGCCCAATCTGGCAACACTGACTGTCACCAGCTCTCGTTGGCATTTCTGGCCCATTCCACTGGCATTCCTTGCTAGGCCAGAACCCCTTTCCCTCAGACTTAAGCTGATGATTTGACAAAGCTACGCTGGTCAAAAGGGGGGCATACTCTACACGTGGCGAGAGGCGCGCACGTGATGTGCGTTAGGTGACTGAATGAGCTTGTTTTCAGCTTTGAGAATGATCTCAATGTAACGGGAGAGGATTGAGCTACTGAGCACCATAATCACCCCTCTCATACACTGTGGTCAAACGTTTGGATCCCGTCTGGGTTTAAAGGGACTGAAAGAGTATGTATGTGTGTGTGTAGGGGAGCGGGGGAAGGGGTGAATGAGCTGGGGGTAGCTATGTGAAGTGGATGCCTCAATAACACCTGTGTTTGACATTTCCACTCTTACACCCCCCCCCCCCCTTTTTTTTTTGCTTTTACAACAGGGTCGGTCTCTGGAAGCTTCGCTTTAAGCGCTGCGCCTTTTAAAAGAATCACTGCGTTATCGGGTCAATTTTGAAAACAAACACTCGGCCTCCGGTCGGCTCCATCAGCTCATGCCGGGTGGGGGTGTCCATCCATGTGTCCGTCCGTATTGCTTTACCGTCGGACGTACGATCGTCCAAATTAAACTGTAATCAAACCCAGGCCAGAGGATTAGCCGTCGAGTGGCGAGTGCCGAGAGCTAGCATATTCAGCCGATGAGGCAGAAAGCCGATTCGGGTCCACGGAGAAAAGAACGTCGCGAGAATGCACACGCCGCAAAATGCAGCAGCATTGCAGGAGCTGGCTTTTCGGGCCTTTTGTTTACGGCCTGTGTTTGCTTGCCGTAACCGCTAGCAACCATCACCGGGGTGCTACTGCTGCCTGTGATTCAGAATATAGACCTAGTAGGCACGGAGGGGCGAATGAGAATTGAGACTGTGTGAGAGCGAAAGCTACGTACGTATATAGCCGGAATAGATGAGGCAAGACAAGGCTGTGTCAAGCTCGCGGGCTGGTGGAGGGGGGAGGGCGGGGGGGTCACACAGCATAATTACAGACAGCTTAAGTGAGCCAGTGAGACCCAATGGGCTGCCCTGGCTGCCTCCCCGCTCCTTGCGAGCCGTCGGGGTTTCCCTGAGCTGCCTGTGGCCAGAGACTAGGGCTCAGAGTCAGAGGGGAAGCTTGGGAAGCAGTGGAAAGGTGACAAGGGGCAGGGGCATGGGCAAGGGGGCAGGGGCAGGGGCAGGGTGGCACGGGGCAGGGGTGTTGGCACAGATAGGGCAGACACACGTGTGTGGGTGGCTGGGTGCAGAAATATGGGCAGTGCCTGGTAGGAGTGTGGTGCTGATGGCAGTGTTAATTTCGTCAACCATGACTATGACTAAAATATTTCGTCAAAGCCCTTTTTTGATTTTCGTCATTTAGACTAAGACTAAGACTAAATTGGGAAGCCAATGACTAAAATATGACTAAAACTAAAATTGATTTTCGTCATTGTGACTAAGACTAAGACTAGATTTAAAAAAAACTGACTAAATTAACACTGGTGTTAAATACAATAGAGAAAAAGAGAAGCAGTGTGTGAAGAAGTTTCATTCTGCACAGCATTCTGCACAGTGTGATGCATGTTAAAAAGAGAAGCAGTGCTCAGAGAAGGTTTATTCTGTCCAGTCAATGATATATGTTAAAAAGTGAAGCAGTGTGTGGAGAAGTTCTATTATGTACAGTGTTGACTAAAATGACTAAAAATTGACTAAGACTAAAATTGATTTTCGTCATTTAGACAAAGACTAAGACTAAATTGGGAAGCCAATGACTAAAATATGACTAAGACTAAAATTGATTTTCGTCATTGTGACTAAGACTACGACTAAATCAAAAAAAGCTGACAAAATTAACACTGTGGTGGTGGTGGTGGTGGAAGTGGGGGTGGGGGCAGGGTTGGAGCAAAGGGGGGCCAGGAACATAGGGCATAGGGGCCAGGAACCTCCGGCCTCACCACTTGGGGGGGCCCCCTGCCAGTGGCTTTCGATTGCCAAACATCTTGTAGGGGCCCCATTCTACGATATTTCGTGGGCCCAACGCCTCTGACACATCTCCCGCCCCCCCTGTCCCAATACCAGTGCTCCGCCCCTGGGTGGGGGGGTGAGGGGGGGTGCGGGAGCCAGCTCCATATTCGCCTGTTTGACGGACAGCTCAGTTTCATCCATACCGGGAAAGGAGCCCAGTCTCTCTGTGTGTGTGTGTGTGTGTGTGTGGGTGCGTGCGTGCGTGTGTGCGTGCGTGCGTGCATGTGCGTGTGCGTGTGTCTGTGCGTGCCTGCGCATGTGCGAGCATGCGCGTCTGTGTGTCTGTGCCCAGTATGTCTATGTGTGTGCCCACTGATCTAATGTGGCTGGGCATCAAAGCACCACCTCTTTCTCAACAGGACTTTACGGCGTTAACATTCGCTGTGTCGTCTTTCAACAGCCTGCAATCATCTTGCAGGGCATCGTGCCTACTCAGCAGTCACTTGCACAAGGGTGTGTGTGTGTGTGTGTGTGTGTGTGTGTGTGTGTGTGTGTGTGTGTGTGTGTGTGTGTGTGTGTCTGTCTGTCTGTCTGTCTGTCTGTCTGTGTGTGTGGATAAAAGGAGGCGGCTACTGATAATGATTTTCTGCGTGCCTGACAAATGCAGCACAGTGTCTCCCACTTTAAATCATTCAAAATTCAAGCCAGTGTCTATAAAACTTTATGCAAATTAGTAAACTGTAATTGATCTTAAAAAAGTCAATGCACAAAAACACTGGATGTCAGTTGGATGTCACAAACAATAAAATGATGTCTATAAATGACAATTGCAATTCAGTATAAATTGGATTATCAATTAATATAAATAAACTCCTACTCAAAAAGATGTGGTGTTTTTTGGGCCACCCTCTAGGCGTCTTATCTTACTTAATAATGGCATATTTGTGATGAGGCTGATGGGTCAAAGTGGTCTGCAGATTGGGTATGCGCTAAAGAAAAATGCATTACTTTGCATAGCCAACAACAGCCTAAAATTGTATACATACAATCATTGGTAACCCTTACTAAAGTATTATGTAATGGCTACTTTACTGTTAATTATGGCCCCTTATTTGGAATCGTTATCCAATCATTTTACAGACCATTTTTTTCTCACACATTCAAATACAATTCTTGCGCAAAGTGTATGATAAAATACTTTATGTGGGGGCGCTGTGGGGCAGCGCGCTAATCTCCCCACATATGGGCTAGCATGCGCACCCACGGGGACCGCAGTTCGAGTCCGCCCGGGGTCATTTCCCGATCGTCCCCTGTCTCTCTGTCCCATTCGTTTCCTGTCACCATCTTCAAAGGTCCTGTCAAATAAAGGCATAAAAGTCCCTAAAAAATATTTTAAATAGTTCATGTATAATATTTCAGTGATGATGTGTGGCCTATATCTGACGTATTGCCAAAGAGGTACCTCGTACTTCAGTGGCTTACTACTTGGACTTAAGTAAGAGTTTTCGGGAAACGCAGCCCGAACCACTTTTCACTTTCCCACATAATCTTGGCCTATATCTACCATTTTTTTTGTCTAGCACCTGGATTACTTTATTCCTTCAGGATGTGCCTGCACAGTGCATCCTTCTCCACCCTCAGATATATTTACGATGATGTCAAGATGGTCTGGGGTCACATGGGCTCTCAAAACATCACGTCACATACCAAATACTAGTAGACAGGAATCCCATACACCATCCGTTATACGTGTATGTTTATTATTTTTTTCACAGTGATTTAGTCAGAGAGACTGGATAAGATATACCGTAAAATAATACTCCTAGAAGGGTCCTAAGTTAAGTAATTCAGCCTTTCTTATAGAATAGAATAGAATAGAATAGAGTAGAACAGAATAGAATAGAATACGGTTTTTTTACATTTTGTGAGCAATAAATATTCAGGTGTAATCGATAGTGTGCAGGATTAATCTACTACTTTAAACCATTGATTGCATCCGATGTACCCATTCCATTTGAGGTGCGCAACAGTGTCCTATCGAGGTACCAAACAGTGACTCGAATCACAGAGCTGAATAGAATCTTTGTGTTTGGCACAGTTGCTGATAGATGCAATGCAATAAAATGAAAGTCCATTTTGATAATTGTGTGTGTGTGTGTGTGTGTGTGTGTGTGTGTGCGTGCGTGTAGGCTATATGTGTGCATGCTTGTGTGTAGGTTGGTGTGTGTTAAAAAATAATTTACAGTCAATGTATGCCTGTGTACGTCAAGCACTTGAGAAACTTGCTTGACATTATCACGAGAAGTGTGAATGTTGAAATAACAACAATCAGCTTGTGGCAGATCGTCATACGTATAAAACAAGACGCGGGCATGTCCTTTATGCTTGCTTGGATATCGAGTCGCAAATATTGCCTGCTGATGAAGCAGTGTACGTAAGTCTATCTGCTCGTGTATGTCATCAGTGTCGCTATAAAAACGCATACACGGCATCCATTTTGCCCCTCATGTACGTGTACAAAATAAATAACAAAACAACAACTGTCGTCACAAATCAGCCAGTGACCTCGATGAGGGAACTGTATCTCTCGTAAAAGTGCTCGTCATTCGCCAGTCAGCCTATACATACATTTATATCTAGGGAGGGGTGAAAATGTCAACCTCAGCTCAGTAGTGTATTCTCCGAATAAAGACTGCCATCTATTTTCCTAATACAATCTGTATAACCAAACTGTGTCTAAAAAGTTAGGTGATGTTAACCAATAATTACGTACCAGGGAGGGAAAGTCACACCATTGGTTAACAAACAAATGTAAAAAAAAAATGCTATCCTCCATTTCATCTCTTTTCTGTCCTATCTTAATTGCTTTTGCTTTAGAGTGTGTGCAGCAGTGTGTGACAGAAAGTGGATCTGTGTGTGTGTGTGTGTGTGTGTGTGTGTGTGTGTGTGTGTGTGTGTGTGTGTGTGTGTGTGTGTGTGTGTGTGTGTGTGTGTGTGTGTGTGTGTGTGTGTGTGTGCTTGGTTGTGGTGTTGTTTGACCGGCTGGGTTGTAACACTTAGCGACCGAGTGACAGAGCGAGCGAGAGAGAGAGAGAGAGAGAGAGAGAGAGAGAGAGAGAGAGAGAGAGAGAGAGAGCAGCATTTGCATTTGTTGTTCATGTCCAAGCAGAACAGCGATAGCAGCAGTCACAGCAGCAGCTGAGCCGTAGGAGTGCAAGCAGCAGTGTGCGTGTGTGTGTGTGTGTGTGTGTGTGTGTGTGTGTGTGTGTGTCTGTGTGTGTGTGTCTGTGTCTGTGTCTGTGTGTGTGTGTGTGTGTGTGTGTGTGTGTGTGTGTGTGTGTGTGTGTGTGTGAGGCAGCTAGCCGACTCGGCTGACTTGACAGTAGCTATTTTAAAGTTGTAGTGACACAGCATGTAGGCCAAATGTGTATGAGACCTTATAGGGTTTACAGCAGCCGTGCGCGGGATGGATGGATCCACCACTAGTGCTATCTTAGCGGCTAATTCAGCACAAGTAGGCTAGCTGCAGCCAGTGTTGCCAGATGTGTCTGATCAAATCCCGCCCAAAAGGTTCTCAAAAACCGTCAAAATGCGCTAAATTCCGCCCAATTTCAACAAATTGCATTGATTTCTATGGGCTCAAAACTGCAGAAAAAACGGCCAAATGGCCAATTGTTCCCGTTTTTACCCGCAGACAGCCATACCAGGTAGCCCAATTGGGCGGGTAACCGCCCAATCAGGCAATTCTGGCTGCAGCAGCAGATGGCATGGCAGGGGGCGGGGAGGGCACTTGTGTTTACTTCACATGGCCGGGTGGTGGCTTGATAAATACACGGATGGAAGCAGTTTGTGGGTACATACAGTATGTAGGCTATGGTACTTGGAGTTCATGAAGGAAGGAGGACACAAGCACGTAAACACATACCTGTACCCATTCCATGTAGTCCACAGCATCATGGACATACGCGCACACTCACACGCATGCGCATGTGCACGTACGCATGTGCACGTGCACACGCGCGTACTCGCGCGCGCGCACGCACACACACACACACACACACACACACACACACACACACACACACACACACACACACACACACACACTTGCATACAGTTAAATACAGAGAGAAATGTTCCAATAGCATCCCAGCTTCTTCAAGTGGGAAAGGAGCAGAAAAAACGATCAGTCAGCCTTCTCAAAGATTCAGATGAGATGTTTTTTTTCTTCTGTTTAAAAAAAGTTTATACTTTGTTTATTTACTTGGGTCATGATATTGTTACTTAGGCCTACAAAACAATTTAAAAACTTGAATAGATCAGATATATGATGGTCTTGATGATCTTCTTATCTGTTTCCCCTTTTCCCCCTCTTGCCCAAATTGAGGTGTTAAACTTTTTCTCGATTGTCAACATGCAGTTTCTGGAATCATGTCTTGAATTCTCAAACCTCTACACACGAATCCAAAAACAGAACGAGCAAAACCCCTCGCCTTTCCTGCCAAATAAACAGCAATGTACTTTTTTATTTATTTATTATTTATTTATTTTGTATTGTAATTAAAAACATCAAAGACAAACATTGAAAAGACAGGGTACAGTGCAACAATTAATCAAAAGAGGAAAATAAATTATATTCGTCCTTCAAAAAATCTAAACAATGTACTCTCTTTTAAAAAGCCAATTTTGTTGACAAATGCCATAATTTGCTATAATTTGAATTGACACTCATATGAACCATTTGAACACTATACTCAGCATGACCTAGAGTAACCTTAATTTGTTCAGTTTTACACGTTTAACATTTTTGTTGTGGAATACTGAACAGATGTGTGACAACGAATGTATTTTACATGTTTGTCTGAAACTGAAAAAAACACTCATTTATTGTAAAAGATTGGGTAACCATATGAAAGTGATTTCTTGTATTGCATATATTAGCATTCAAAAATGTGTGCTCTCACTGCATCCACTCATGCCTTCATCAGTATCATATGTAATGCGTGTCCTTATGGAGCGATGATTGCTGATTGTATACAGGTAAGAAAGGAGTTTGCAGATGTGATGAGGAAGTACACATAGTATGGCAGTGTGTTCCATGGTTTTGTCATGAACATTTTGTAGAATCCAGAGAATTGTGTGTAGTGTTTTGGAAAAAAGTGTCTGAGTGTAAAGAAGGAATTGTGTTTGACATTCAGAAGCATTGGTGCATGGGTTTGGTAAATGGGTGAGATGCTTTCAGAATTGTGTGTAAAGTGAATATTTTTTGTTGTTGTTTGCACACAACGAAAATTAACATCTCATCATGTGCCATTTGAATCTTTTCTTCTTTTTGTCCACAGCACATTACATCAACGGCTTGTATGTGTACATCCGAATGTCGCAAAAGTTCAGCTCGGCTTCCTATGATGTCACAAACAGAGCGAGTGGGCACTTTTACTAGAGGGGGGCATGCCGACACTCCGTGGACTTTGGCACGGGCAGCCTAACGACTGTGCAAAACACCACCTAGGTCCACGATGTCTTCATCAGAGGTACCAGCCACAGACAGACGGTCAGATTTGTGCACACAGTAAATGTTACTTTGTTAATTGAACACTTGTTGAGATTTGAAATTGAATTTAACTGAATTTAACTGCTGAGTGTATTTGCTCCTGTTGTGTAAGTGTCAACTTAACTCTGTAAGATGTGTTTGGCTCTAACTTTGAATTCTTTTGACTCTATAGCAGCACAACTTGGCTTTCAGTGATTTGTTTTCTATTGGCCAACTAAGCCTACACATAAGGAATTGTTATGCAGTAGGTTAGACTACAGTAGAGTTCTTATTATTCATCATGAAGGACCTTAAATAACATGTATGGCGGAGAAGGATCATGTCACAAACAAACATCTACCTCAGCGTGTTCCAAAACAAAACGAGAATTAGGAGAATCTGATGAAGACTGTTGAGGTCGAAACGTAATCCTGCCGTGAAATAATAAATATACAACAGAAAGGGTTTTAAGTGTGCGGACTTCTGACTTTGAAAACCAAAACAAAACGAGGACACTCCATGCACGTACTGTACAGTACGGTACACAATTGATCCTGTGACGTCGCACGTTTTGGTTTGGTCACGTTGCGAAAATGTTTTCAATCATTTTAATGTGCCCTGACAGGAGGAGGAAGCCTTGACATGCTTTCTGGCCCCTACCAAAACATCTCTTAACAAATTAGGACAAACATCATGTTACAGTCTCCTGCCAGGCTGGCAGTATTCTCTGGCAGGGAGGGAGGGGGGAGGGGTGTTGTAAAGGGGGGGGGTGCACAGGGAGAAAATTAGGTTGGTTACATTAGCCTCACTTGGCCTCTTCCTACAGAGAGAAAGCTAAAAAAAAACCTGAAACCTCCCTCCCTCTCGGTTCTGGGTTTGGCCCGTACCACTTGCACCACATTCACTGTCCAATGAGACACCGTCCAACACGTTCACACTCTGTGCTGCTGCGTTGTCAATTCAGCCTTTCCCTGTCCCCTGCTTCTCCTGGCCAGGCGCCACTGACAGGCAAAGGCAGGGCGATGGGAGAGAACATGCTGTGTTGACGAAGTAGTTTTGCTTCCTCGCTATGTGTATGCATATGTGGATTCGACATTATGCATGCAACACACAACAACTTAGTGTCACGTTATCAACTAGTATTTAAAAAATAGATACTTTCAAGACTTCGAGACAAAAAAAACAATGACCAATACGTTTTTTTTTTCTTCCAGACGATGTGCAAAACTTCATTGTGCTCAGATTCTTAAGCCTATTAGAGGTTCTTTTTTGCATGCACATGCTACCTGCTGCCAGATACCATATGGGAGGAACAATCCCTTTTTGTGTTTACAGAGATATTTCACCAGTGCAAGCCTGTCACTTTTGCCCGCCCACCCCCAACCCTCCAAACGTCAACCCCAGCCCACCCCCCGACCCCCCTAAGCCCGACCCCCCTACCCCCTACAAACTCTGGCTACTGTACGCCACTTTAAGTGTCCCCTCTCGCCTTCCCAAAAAAGGCTGCACTGGCTTTGCCTTGCGTTGCGTTGCGTTGGCTTGCCTTGCAGCTTCTACCCAAGATGCTTTGCAGGAGCAGCAGCAGAAGCCGCATTAGCTCCCCTGCCCTGCCCCTGCCCCTGGCCCTGGCCCTGCCCCTGGCCCCGGTCCCTGGCCCTAACCCTAGCCAAGCCTGTCCAGCACACTCTGTGCTGAGCTGTGGGCTGTGCAGTGCTCTGCTGTACTGAGATGGAGCAAAGTGAAGAGAAATGCGGGGGAAGAGCAGAGTGCAGGCCATTGGGACCAGCACAATGACTGTGTACATTCCACAGTATGGTTAGACAGATTTTAAGCATTTCCAACTTTTCAACTGTCATTTTTAATCTGTGCATTTTGTGACAGAAGACCGGATTTCCAGGGATTGGAATTGCCAATTCAAAACTTCCACTTGATGTGATGTCTTGTCCGGATATCGAGTGGTGGGCGCTGTTTATGATTGGGAAATCAAACTCGGAAATCTGCTGCCTGACTCTCGCCCGCCCTGCGTAGTTCCGACAGCTTTGGCTTCGCTCTCAGAGGGCATGACTCAATCTATCATTTGTCCATCCTTGCCACCAACGAATACCTTCAAAAACGTTTTCTGTTAATTTCTAAAGAGACAATATAGTCTATATAATCTGTCCTGTGACTCCTCAAAGCGAGCCGCCATTGATATTGAAAAAATAAATGCTCCGAGATTTTTTTGGCTCGAGACATGCTCAGGATTCCAGACCTATGTGTGGGTGTAGTTCCGCTTAGCTCCACCAGGGGGCTCCGGAGCTACACACACACAGTGGTCAGGTGAGAACCAGGCTAGGAAATCTGGTCTTCGATTGGAAAAATCAGTTGAAAATGCTTCAAATCCGTTAAAACGAAATTGAACGAAATCTTGACATTGATTCTAGAATGCAGTCATTGGGCAAGCATGTCCTGAACTGAAATCGGTTAGGCATTTCTGATTGGCCATTCCAACCGTCTGTAAAAAAAAAAAAAAGAAAAAAAAAACATAATTGAAAAATAGTAGGGCACTCGTTTGCTATGCGGCCATCACGGGTTCGATTCCCATCCCGGGTCCTTTGCCAACCCTTCCCCGTCTTTCTCTCCCAACTCGTTTCCTGTCACCATCTGCACTGTACTATCACAAATAAAGTCAAAAAGACAAAAAAAATATCTAAAAAAAAAGAACGGAAAAAAAAGGAAAATGTGTCTAGCGCAGCCAGCCAGCAGGCCCAGGAGAGGAGACATGGAGTACACATGGTAGCCTAGCCCATGACTGTATTCTACACTCTCAGAAATAAAGGTACAGAACTCGTCGCTGTGGCAGTACCCTCAAGGGGAGTACCATTGCATCGCTTGGGTGGTACCTCAAAAAAGAGGTGACAGATGCACATTGGTCGACATTGCAAGAAACTAAACGCACCTCTTTTTTGGGGTAACAATCAAGCGACGCAATGGTACTCCCCTTGAAGGTACTGCCACAGCGACGAGTTCTGTACCTTTATTTCTGAGAGTGTAGAATACAGTCATGGGCTAGGCTACCATGTGTACTCCATGTCTCCTCTCCTGGGCCTGCTGGCTGGCTGCGCTAGAGATAGAACAGAACCTTGATGGTCCTTCTAGAATACAGTCATCGGCTAGGCTACCATGTGTGCTCGTGTCCTCTCCTGGGCAGTGTTGCCAGATGTGTCTGATCAAATCCCCTCCAAAAGGTTCTCAAAAAACGCCAAATTGCGCTAAATTCTGCCCAATTTCAACAAATTGCATTGACTTCTATGGGCCCAAAACGGCAGAAAAAAAACGCCAAATGGCCAATTTTCCCTGTTTTTACCCATAGACGGCATCCCAAGTAGCCCAATCTGGCAACGCTGCTCCTGGGCCTGCTGGCTGGCTGAGCTAGCTGGCTGGCTGCGGTGCATGCTCAGAATAAGCCCAAAGGCATCCAATTACACAGCTCCCACGGATTGTTCGGTGTCACTTGTCGTCTGTTGCCGGGATATATGATGATTCCGCACTTCTCGTGTAAAAGGATAGTTTTAGCGTTTAGCTGCATGGGCCTTGGCTATGCTATCGCTAGTTTCTTTTTTACTCCCACCCCCCACTTTGAAGTGTTACAGCTCAATTGCATTGCCCCATATTTCAGGGCAAAGCAGGTTTTCAATGCCCAAGGCTTTACCCATGTTTTTTTTGTTTTGTTGGGGGCAGCTCTAGCTGATTCATTGTAAAAAGTCCTCAAAATAAGTCTGCTCACTCAGGCTGCACCTCCAGACCCCACCCCGCACCCCGAGTAATATAGAGGTGAGAGGGGGTGAGAGAATAAGGGATGCAGTCATTTTGTTTGCAATTATTAAACAACACTTAGAAAGTGGATTTTATACAGATAGTCCCACTCTCTAAAAGTGCTGCATTATGTAACACTGTAAAAGTTATTATGCTTGTGCAGAAAATGTACAGGAGAGACAAAGTGAGAAAGAACAAACATAGGGAGTAAAGAAATTAACTGGAGAGAGAGAGAGAGAGAGAGAGAGAGAGAGAGAGAGAGAGAGAGAGAGAGAGAGAGAGAGAGAGAGAGTGTGTGTGTGTGTGTGTGTGTGTGTGTGTGTGTGTGTGTGTGTGTGTGTGTGTGTGTGTGTGTGTGTGTGTGTGTGTGTGTGTGTGTGTGTGTGTGTGTGTGTGTGCAGTGGTGTAGTCTACTTTTTTATGATGGGTATACTGTATATTTCAGCATTTTTTGAAGTGGGTATACTGTATATATTTGTGCTATTCAAAGCAATGGATCAATCAATTTTAAGTGGGTATACTGAAATCCCTGAAATTTAGAAGTGGGTATACTCCGTATACCCGCATTCTACGTAGACTACACCACTGTGTGTGTGTGTGTGTGTGTGTGTAAGAGAGAGAGACAGTGAGTGAGAGAGAGAGAGAGTTGGAAAGACAGAGACACAGACAGTGACACACACACAGAGTGAGACACACGGCCACGATATAGTAGACATGGACTTCTTATACGCCGCAGGCAAAAAATAACATCCACAAGAGACAGCAGAGAAGACACGATTCAATGTTTTACCCCCACTTAGAAAAACAGCTGTAAATTGTGGAATGTTGCAGCTACCGTATCAGTGTCATTGAAATTTAAGCAAAAGGACTTTTCTCTCTCCAAGCGCGCCTCGTCTCGGGTGTCGTGGAGTCAGTTACTAAGGAGGGCTGAGGCCGAGGAGTTAAATTTGGAAAAAAAAAGTTCAGAAAACTCTCCTCGCAAGCCACACAGTATACTGTCGAAAAGATTGATGGCCGTACAAAGCATTTGCAAGACATTCCTGAATTATTTTCGTTTTAACCGTGGGGCGATATATATACATAGCTGCTTGGAAGTAACCTCCTAGACTGGAAATACAGGCTGAGGTCATATAGGTTGTGTAACCTGGCAATGATTTAATTCCCCATCATACGTGTCATATGAATATGAATATTCCATGTGGGATAAAACATTTAAAATATATATAAGCATATTAGTAGGTAGTAGATTAGTTGGTCACGTAATGAATAGAGAAGCCTGAATTTACACGCTCACAAGGTATGTGATCAAATGAATTTCTGTGATCAAATGAATTGTTTGATCGTAATTAAAAATCTCCTAAAAATATGCTATATTAGTATGATGAGTAGTAGATTTGTATGATAGACAGATTAGCATGATATGTTAGTCTGATGTAAATATCTCACAGTTTTTATATACCTTTTTAGCACACCGAGTTGTACAGTATCATCCTTTTCATGTACGTACAATACACCCCTTTAATGTCGGCACTGAAATGAGTGTTTTCAATCCCACTGTGAATATGTGTGGCTTAATTGAACATGTGAGCAGTGCCAATAAAAGGCATTCTATTATATTGCAGTATGTAATACATTAGTTGGTCATCTTATGAATAGAGAGGCTTACTCTTGCTTCTTCACTCTCCCAGAAACCAATTTGTCTTTTATCTTTTTCTCACAGAGATCGGTAAAGGCCTTGAACACGGTTTTCACATTCACCTCCATCTGTTTGTCCGTTTAAAAAATAAATATATATATATATATTTATTTTATTTTATCATAATTATGACCTTGTAGGGCAAAAGAGCCCCAAGTTTCATGAGCTTGCTGTACGCGGGCAGCGTGCAGATTGCTGCTAAGGGCAGTGGAAAAAAGGTCTCAGATGTTTCTCCATTCATCTTGGGTGAGCTGGTCGGACTGACAGTAGCTCCTGGCCTCAACCCCCACCCCTACCCCTACACCACCACACCATCACCACCCCTCACCAGCACCCCTCAAAACCCCCACATCACCCACCTCCATCCCAACCCCGTCCCCTTCTGCCCCCCCACCCCCACCCCAACAAGGAAGTGTCTCCACTCCTCTCCCCATGTCCCAGTAAAGCAACTTAACTCAACTTGGGCCCCCAGTCTCTCCCTCCCTCAAGTCTCTCTCTCTCTCTTCTTCTTCTCTCTCTCTCTCTCTCTCTCTCTCTGCCTCTGTCACTTGGTCTCTCATTCTCAGCCTGTGTCTCTCTAGCTGTCTCTTGATCTCCCATATCACTCTCTTCATCTCTCTCTCTTCATCTCTTTCTCTGTCAGTCAGTCTCTCTCTCTTTCTCTCTCTCTCTCTTTCTCTATCTCTCTCTTCTATTTCTTACACTGCCTCTCTGTCTCTGTCACTCATTCTTTCTCTCCCCTTTGCACTCTCTCTCTCTCTCACCCTCTCTCTCTCTCTCTCTCTCTCTCTCTCTCTCTCTCTCTCTCTCTCTCTCTCTCTCTCTCTCTCTCTCTCTCTCCCTCTCTCTCTCTCTGAGTAAGTGATGTGCCATCTGTCTGAGTCCTGCTGAGGAGTCTCGGGGCTCCCCTCTTGCTTTCTTTACACACTCACACACTTCCCTCAGCCAGTTGACAGACGCAGCAGTGTGCGTGCGTGTGTTTGTGTGTGTGTGTGTGTGTGTGTGTGTGTGTGTGTGTGTGTGTGTGTGTGTGTGTGTGTGTGTGTGTGTGTGCATTCGTGCGTGCGTGCGTGTGTGTGTGTATGAGTGTGTGTGTTTGTGTGTGTGTGTGTGTGTGTGTGTGTGTGTGTGTGATTTACTGTATATGTGTGTGCGTGCATGCATGTATACGTGTGTGTGTATGCAGGGGTGGTTCTAGGGCCGGGCCAACTGGGCAATTGCCAGGGGCGACATCTATGAGGAGGCGGCATCGTAGTGAAACTCCGCCGAGAGGGTGTTGCCCAGGACGCCAGTCATTGTAGGACCGCCAGTGTACGTGTGTGTGTGTGTGTGTGTGTGTGTGTGTGTGTGTGTGTGTGTGTGTGTGTGTGTGTGTGTGTGTGTGTGTGTGTGTGTGTGTGTGTGTGTGTGTGTGCGTGTGTGTGTGTGTGTGTGAGTGCATCTGCATGTGTACTGTATGTTCCTTCTTGGCAACAATATCCTGATGCTGTCTGAGTGTGTTGTGAAGGACGACTCCAGCATCAGTGATTTTGTTGCTGATGAGGAGCAGAGTCGACGGAGAGTAATTTTTAGACACACACACGTGCACGCACAAGCGCACGCGCGCGCACACACATACACACGTAATAATAATAATAATAATAATAATTGTATTTGTATAGCACTGTATCATACAAGGCATGTAGTGCTTACCAAATGGGAAAAAACATCATTGCATGCTGCATGTCACAATACTAAAAGATGTCTGTGGTCTTTTGAGTCTCCTCCACTGGTTGTACCAAGGATAAAATCCAGACAGGGTGAAATGGCATTTAGCCATTATGCTGCCAAATGCTGGAAGGAACCAACGAACTGCCCCAACAGTGTCACGTTTTAAAAAGAAATTAAAAGCAGGTCTATTTTCATTTGCCTTTGGTGAAGGTTAATTATGTAATCCCTGTGTAATACTTGATATACTTTCTACTTTCTATAATATCTTTCTTCTCTCTTCTCTTTCTTTCCTCCCAAGCACATTGAATGACAGTTCTGTATGGTGCTATACAAAACGTTTTGCTAATGCTATAGCAAGTCAAGTGTATTTGAGTAAAATATGAATATGGGAATATGGGAAATTTGGATGCAGAAAAATATTAAAACATACTTTATGCTGTATACATACTATGTAATGTACACATAAACAGCTAGTGATCGATAAAAGGAAAATAAACAATACCTAACAAATACAGACAAATGAAGAGACAAAATACAAAAATAACACGCAAGACCAATAGTACGCAAAACCATTACATCCCCGATGCTCCGTGTTTCGGGGATATAAATATCACAACATGTACTTTATGGCATGGTATTCTCCATGTGTCTGTAGGGGGGTCAAAGAGGTCAGGTGTCCTTGGCCCAGGAAGCGAGAGGGCCCAAAATTGGCTTTTAATTATATTGTATGTATTGGATATGGATATGATTTTGTCCTGGGCCAGGCAAAAGTTGTCAGCGGCCCTGCTTGAATTTTTGCACCTTAGCCAGAAAGGGCTGAGGTAAAAATAAAAACTTGATTAGTTTTGGAATGTGCTGCTTGCCCCTTTGTGTGTGTCATCGTCACTCCACTTCAGATCTCCCACCTTAAGGAACATGCTGGATGTGGATTTGTTTTTTTTGTTTTTTTAATCAAGTAGTGCCTATGACCTTAGTTTCTAAGTTTATTGCCCAATGCATTTTTCCCATTTTTATTTTCTTTTTCTTCAAAATATGTTAAAGGTTATGACCTTCTATCTAGATTCTAGAAACAGAGGATGCAATTGCAATGGGTTATGAAGTGGACCAAGAGTTGAATTTGCAGCCTTACTTATCATAATGACATGTCTTCTTACATACATCGAAGGGATTGATTTTAACATGGATAATTAGCCTAAGATTAATTTAATATGACTTAATGAAGAATCTCAATAACGCCTTAGATATGCAAGCATACCATTTCTTAAGTTTGTTTTTGGTTCTAATTTTCATTCGTACATACCCGATGCATAATGACTAATCATAATGAGTAATGAAAAATCATATGTATATTTTTAACAGTAAATGTAAATGTCATGCACATTCAGACATTGTTGTGTATTTGGGAATAATATTACTGAATCTGCAAATCAGTATGTCATGTGCTGTATAAATAGAACTGCATTGCCTTACTGTTCAGCTACTGTCTGTTTTTCTTACTGGAGATTCGAGATGTACTGCTAGGCCCCCCAGCATGGACACTAATAATTGCAGTTGAATGTAGTGACCACTGGGGGGCAGAGCAGCTCTTGACAGCGAGAAAGAGAAAGAGAGAGAGAGACAGAGAGATCACCACCACCAACAGCAGACAGACAGAGGGTCCAACTCAAACTAGTACCTTCCATCCTTGTCTTTTGCTCGTGGCCTCTTGAGAAAATAACAGTATCCCCGCTGCCCGCCTATGAGCAGAGCACCCCCTTCCCATTCAACATTCTAATTGCAAATGAGAAAATGATTTTTGAATTATACTTTTGGGAGATATTGAACATATAAAACTTTGATTATCAATGATGTCTTGCCTCGCATCACAAGGCCACAAGCAGCAGTAGAGGATAGGATGTACCAGTTTGGTGTGTACCCAGACAGATCTGTGTGAGGTGAGGGCACTCAAAACCAACATGAGTCATGGCAGTGTCCTCAACTGACCATAGTGAGGCAGCACAATTATGTTTAGCCTACTGTCATGCAAATTATGTCCTAAATGAATTTCTGTGTGTGATTGTAATGAATATTGGATGGTCATGTTGTTGTTGATGATGATGATGATGATGATGATGATGATGATGATGATGATGATGATGATGATGATTGCTTTAATCAGTTTATGATACCTTTTCAGAGATGCAACTCGTTGCCCAGGTAGAAAGCTTAAGAGTTGCTTGTGATGAGCTCCAGGGGGCGTTTGTTCAAAAAAGGTTGAGAACCTCTGCTCTATAAGGACACACATTACATGTGATATATGTGATATATAATTTTTTTTGTTTGCTTTTGAACGCTAAAATATGTAATAAGAAGTCACTTTCATGTGGTTATCCAATATGTGACAGTAAATTAGTGCACCTTTTTCACTGTCAGAAAAAAGTAAAATAAATGAATTAAAAAAAAAAGTCAAAAAAATATTTCAGTATTTTACAACAGAAATATACCCTTCTGTAGTAAGTGGAACATTGAATAAAATAAGGTCTACTGTACATCATGCTGGGTACAGTGTTTTACCATATGCACATTGTGTTCAAGTGGTTCAATGGTTCAATATGGGTGTCAATTCAAATGATGGCTTGGGTTTGTCATTTGACAAATAAAATCGCCTTCTTTCCAAGACGTTCATTTTGCAAGAGGACTTAGGGTTTTTGCCCGTTGTGTGTGAGTTTTTGGATTTGTGTGTAGAGTTTTGAGAATTCGAGACATGGTTCCAGGAAGTGTCTGTAAACAATTGAGAAATACTCTAGAAGGGCGTCTTTAACAGCTTGTATTCTTGTGCACAGGGCCGGTTCTAGTCCATTTGATGCCCTAGGCAAGCTCCCCGCTTTCCTTTTTGTGGAATATAGACATTGGCATCTATACACATAGTGTCCTACATCTGATTTTTGCACAGCTGATCTACGTGGTACCTACATGGATTGAGTACCCATGAATAACCATTGTCAATGTCAAACTCTGCTATATTTTGACATATTTAGCTTAACATTCTAATTCTGTGGGACTTGGCGCCCCCAACACAATTGGTGCCCTAGGCAACCACCTTGTCTGCCTATGCCTAGCGCCGGCCCTGCTTGTGCATGTGGCATATCCAGAGCGTCTGAGCGCAGCCAGAGATATTCTATAGAGATATGCCAACATAAGGTTTCTATGGGCACCTAAAGCGACCAGGTTCCGGTCTGCCTAAAGGGGCGGGTCATAATGCTCCTACAATGAATAGAACAGTGCTTAGGTCTGCCTAGGTCTGCCTAAGGGGGGCCATAATAGAACCAGGAAACAATGGGCCAATGGAACCTCTCTCTCTCTACTCTCTCTGGCGCAGCTGTGGCGAGAGTCTGGCCCTCTGGGGCAGCATCGCTCTATCTGACTGTCACTGCAGTCGAATGGATGCACTGCACTCAGTGCCCTCTGCCAGCCAGCCAGCCTGCCAACCAACACTCCTGGTGCTAGAGGCGGGAGGTGTGTGTGTGTGTGTGTGTGTGTGTGTGTGTGTGTGTGTGTGTGTGTGTGTGTGTGTGTGTGTGTGTGTGTGAGAGAGAGAGAGAGAGAGAGGAGAGAGTCAGATAATTCACTTGCTTGTGTGTGTGAAAGGGAAAGACAGAGAGAGAGAGAGAGAGAGAGAGAGAGAGAGAGAGAGAGAGAGAGAGAGAGAGAGAGAGAGAGGAAACCTCTGTCATATTATACAAACTATTGATCCATCTGTGTAGCCTGTCTGCATTAGCCTAACCCAGCTCTTCCCTGCTGTTTCCCTTCTCTCCTTTTCCCCTTGGGTCCTGCGTTCTCTCTCTCTCTCCTGCGTTCCCTCTCTCTTCTGTTCCCTCTCTCTTCTGCCTTCCCTCTCTCTCCTGCGTTCCCTCTCTCTCATACGTTCCCTCTCTCTCCTGCGTTCCCTCTCTCTCATGCGTTCCCTCTCTCTTCTGCCTTCCCTCTCTCTTCGTCATCCTCATCGTCAGCCCTCGTCGTCCTGTTTCTCCTCTCTTCCTCCTTCCGGATTCATCCGACTCCGAGCGTACACACTGCGCCAGGACGAGCCAACACTGCACTGCACTGCACTGCACTGCACTGCACAGCTGATGGCTGGTGATGATCCCCCCATTGCCATGACGATGACGTGATGTGACGCAGCCCTGGAGGTGCTGAGGAGACAGGAGCACAGCACAGGACAGGACAGGACAGGACAGGACAGGTAAGGGGGCTGCAGCACTGTACTGGACCATCACGACGAGGTGAGAGAGAGAGAGAGAGAGAGAGAGAGAGAGAGGAAGATGGGGGTAGGCAGAGAGAGGGGCAAGAGATAGAAAGAGATAGTATGGGGGGAGAGGAGTAAGCATGGACTGGGGGGAAGAAAAGAGAGACAGAGAGAGAGCGAAAGGAAAGCATTTCAAGACATCCACCAAATCAATGTAATGCAACTATGATACTATGCAATCTATTTACTGTAGTGGTTAGGTTAGTGTTTCTCAACGGGGATGGTACAGGGCCCCAGGGGGCATTGGGGAGCTCTAGGGGGGCGTTGAGAATGGTACAGCTGAGAGGGAGCGCTGCTTAGTTGCCAATGGGGGGCATTAGTTAATTTAATGTTTTGGGCGTTGTTAGTGTTATGATGATGTCAAGGGGGCGTTGGGAGGCTTGCGATGAGGTCAAGGGGGCGTTTCTTCAAAGAAAAGTTTGAGAACCACTGGGTTAGGTAATGAAGAAATATTACTCTCATAAGCCACTCTCTTAGTGTGTTTTGTGTATTTGTATTATCATACATAGGCTGGTTAATAGTAGTTTACATGTAGTAGTTATGTTAAATGCCTCATGTTTTTACACTCTTTTACAGTGCAAGCTCCTTGCCTCTATGAGCACACCGGTCATCTGAGATGAACACATGTGATGACTGTCTGGGAGAATGTAGGCAGAGAGAGTAGAGAGAGAGAGGTTCCATTGGCCCATTGTTTCCGGGTTCTATTATTGGGGGGGAAATCCCTCTTTAGGCAGACCTAGGCAGACCTGAGGACTGTTCTATTCAATGCTAGGAGCATTATGACACGCCCCTTTAGGCAGACCGGAACCTGGTCATGTTAGGTGCCCATAGAAACCTATTATGTTGGCATATCTCCATACTTAAAGAATCTCTGATGTAGGTTCTTTCCAATATACAGATTCCCATGATCGGCCTGTGCTTGTGGCCTCCCGTTTCCCTGATGCCCTGCCGCCTACGTGGAGAAAACAATAACGTTTCCCCACTGCCGGCTTAGCCACAAAAGCTTTTGGCGGACTATTCTTCATTAGCCAGGCTGTGCCCTCCTAGTGACGCAACAGCTTCAGCGTTGCTACCAGTCAGGTCAAGAGTCAATGCAAGTACTTTCTGAGTTCCCACAAATACAGGAGCTCCTCCCACTTTGTTGGGAAGCAGACAAACATTTGCAAACCAAGGGAGGCCTTTTGGGAAATGCCATTTGGGAAATGTTAATTGTTATGCTCTTGGTCAGACGAAGTCTCAAAGAGATTTGAAAGTCGATGACAATGAGGCTAATTCTTCATTCACCATCCTGACTGAAAATGACATTAGAATTGCGCTTTTGTGAGATATTGAAATACACCTCTGGCGTCAGTGACGTCATCACGAGGCCACAAGCAGGCAAGGGAGCAAGGCAGGACGGGAGTCAGGGTATTAGAAAGGACCCTGTAGGTGCTGCCACTTCTGTGCACGGCTTCTCTGGGACTTCCTGGAGGCGTGGTCAGGAGGATGGAGCCAGCCAATCCGATGAATGTGTGGTAAGCCCCGTATAAGCCTCATCTTTCTTGCTCTCCGGTTTCAGTTGTTGCCGTCAGTGTCATGACCCTGACCAGTCAAGGCCCTTTTTTGACTGTCGTTGTTAAGAGAGAATGTCTGTGGAGATTCTTTTAGCCTTGTGAATTCCAAAAATAAGGCCAGTTGTAACTGGGTTGACAATGAGTTAGGAGGGCATTTGACATGGGCCAGTCTCCCAAGTGACAAAAAACATTACGTAAGTAGCTAATTATAAACATACTGTAAAAAAAACAGCTACAGTGTTTCCCCCCGAATATTTGTCAGTCAAGGTGCATGGGAGGTTAGCCGGTATCAGAGACATGTGAGTGACTATCATGATTGGAAAGCCTACGTTATGCAGTGTCATGTAAAACATGATTCGAAAACTCATTCCTTTTTGGAAATGTAATCCAGTCTTTGCATGCAGTCATGTAACAGTTGGAAGAGTCAAATAAAAAGCTACCAGGTTAACATTTAAAGCAACAATACATTCTTTTCCCATTCATCATTTTGGTTACCCTAGTGGTTGTGAATGGATTGGCCTCAGAATAACAGAGGGGTGCCCTGCTCCTCTAGTTATTTAGTAAAGCTCAGAGAGGGTGATAAAGCTGCACCAAGTTGATGAATCGCTGAAAGACGAGTGGAATATAGGTTGCTTTACTGTACACATACGTAAATGAATGGCTGGTTATCAAACCGTTACTCTAATGCAGGTGTCACCAACGTTGTGACCGCGGGCTCCAGGTAGCCCTCCAGGAGCTTCTGAGGTGCCCACCAAGGATGTTAGTAAACAGTGACGACTACCAGATTTTAGTCACAGTTAATGTTTATTTAAATATGAGATTATTTGTTCTTTATAACCTATAAGCAAATTATCATTCAATAATAGTGATTTGAGAATGATACCAAGACATCAATAGAGGATTTTGAACAAAAGTAGCCCTCGGGTAGCCCTCGGGTAGCCCTCGGGTAGCCCTCGGGTAGCCCTCAGTAGCCCTCGGGTAGCCCTTGGTAGCCTTCAGACCCAGAAAGGTTGGGGACCCCTGCTCTAATGCATCCATAGTATGTTATTTCCCCTTTTTACCATATGTTTATAAATGTTTACATACCATAAGTTTTTTTTACTCCCCAATCAACTTAACCCACGCATCCAACCCCCTGCCCCTTTCCCACCCATGAAATGAAAGTAATTTAAAACATTATATGGAAAGGGATTCATTCTCACCTTTAAGGATTTATTGACACATTACCAGTGTGATCTTAGGTGTGGGCTGATTTATTTGGGATTGTTTAGACAAAATAAACAGATTGTGGCCTGTTGATGAACTGCCTTTGTTGGTGATTAATTAATGATGTGTGTGTGTGCAGGGCCGGATTAAGATGGCCTGGGGCCCCTAGGCTACAAGTTGATGTGGGGCCCCCGGGAAAGCAAATTTTTGCGGCAAATTTACTTAGTGTCATAATTACGTGTACTGTACTCAACATGACAGATGCATTTTTCAATAGGCCTGTTGCATCCTGTCACAATTCTGCATTTTTCACTTTTGACCAATCTGGGCCCCCCCCCTGGCAAGTGGGGGCCCCTAGGCTGCAGCCATATCTAGCCTATGCATTAATCCGGCCCTGTGTGTGTGTGTGCGTGCGCGTGTGTGCGTGCGTCTGCGTGCGCGTGCGTGCGCGTGTGTTTGTGTGTGTGTTTGCGTCTGCGTGTTCAAAGGATGTGGGAGTCTCCACTGTGTGATCTATGGAGGAGGGGCGTCGTCTCCCCCCTAAACCCAGAGCCAGTGCCACACCTGTCGGACAGTGAGGTGCTAAACCCCATGGAGAAGACAGAGCAGATTAGTCAGGCCAGCTCCCTGACACACACCTCTGGCCCTGACTCACACACATGGTAAGTACTGCAGTCTACAAGTGGTGTGTTTAAAGGTGTTTTTAATTCCCCCTCCCCTGAAACCACTGAAATCATCTGATGAGAAATTATGTAGTTTAGTTTACAATAGATTTATAGTTATATTATAGTTATAGTTAGAGAGAGAGAGAGAGTGAGAGAGAGAGAGAGAGAGAGAGAGAGAGAGAGAGAGAGAGAGGGAGGGAGAGAGGGAGGGAGGGAGGGAGAGAGAGAGAGAGAGAGAGAGAGAGAGAGAGAGAGAGAGAGAGAGAGAGAGAGGGAGGGAGAGAGAGAGAGGGAGAGAGGGAGGGAGAGAGAGAGAGCAGCAGAGAGCAGAGTTTATGAGCATGCAATTGTGAGAGAGAGGAGAAGTCAGATTTCTAAGTGCTGGTGTGACAGAGGACGATGTGTAGTAAGGAAAAGATAAAGAGAGGGATAGATAAGAAAGATAGAGAGAGAGAGTGAGAGAGAGCGTAAGAGAAGGGAAGATATAGACCTCCCTAAAAATCGTCATTCATTGAGTCACCTTCTCTGTTCCCTCCTCCCTCCTCCCCTTCCATTTGAGGGCTGGTTGCCAGGCGACCACCGAGGGGCAAATGTTTCCTATTGCGTATCTGGTGATGCCACCAGCTAATATTTATTCAGGCCAAACGGTGAGAGGGCAGGAGAAAATAATAGATAAATTCTGAAATGATTGCATCAAAGTTAAATTGTCTGAAAGCTAAAAGAGCTGAGTCGTGTTCTTTGGGGCACGTTGTTTTTCTGGACCTGACCTGTTTGAGGGAAAGAAGTCGTCACAGGCGTTTCATCAGTAGAAAATTCCGATCAACACCTGCTGTTGAGGCCAACCTGTTACTATGGTTAGCTTCATGTCAGGGTTTTTTTTTCTCCACAATTTGTGTTATGTGGGATGTTTTTTACACACAGTACTGTAGATGCATGGAAAAACGGAAGGGAAGGAACGAAAAACAAGATATGGTTCATTGCTTGGAAGCTAAGCCCCCTCAGTTAACGTCCATTAAGTGGATCAGAAAGCACTCTTTATTATTGATGCTTGGTGTTGCCATTGATAATGTGCGTCTATGTTAAATAACAATGTCAGTAATGTGCAGTACTTCCCCTGGATTTCCTGGTCATCAGTTCTCAAAACAAAGCAGAGGGTTTTCAGATAATATCCACTCATGACTACCCCATTCCCTTTTTATGCGTGTCAAACTTCATAGTGTACAAAGATAATACCAATTGACACTACATTTAAAAAAATCCATTACTGACTAGAAGTAAATCCATGTAGGTCTGGCCCTGCCATGGCCAACCGGTAGGGCACACACCTGCCATGCGGCTGACCCAGGTTCGATTCCCGGCCCGGGTCCTTTGCCGACCCCTCCCTGTCTCTCTCCCAATTCGCTTCCTGTCCACCTGTCACACTATCCTGTCAAATTAAGTTGAAAAAGACCAACAAAAATCCATGTAGTAATCTATGTTTAGCTTTGGCGTTGCTGGTAAAAGCTTTGTTTCACTATTAAGCCAATGACTGTGTGTTTGTTCCCTATTCTCAGGTGTGTCAGACACCGGTGGAGATGGCTGCTACAAGAGAAGAGAGCAGGTGTCCATCTTCAAACCCAGCAACATGGCTCTGCCATCCCTAAGTCCTTGCTACAGGCTGCCATCCCCACACCTTGGTACGCACTCTCAGGGTACACTATAGAAGATGAGAACACGGGTCCACTGGCTTCAAGCCCACTGCCTTGCTGCAGGATACCAGGGTACACCATGGCAGATCAGAACATATGCCCCTTGGGCCCACTAGCCTCAAACCCAACACCTTGTTGCAGACTATCATGGCATGCTACTGGAGCAAGAGATCATCAGAGCATGGGCCCACTATCTTCAGCCCCAACAGCTTGCTACTGGCTATCGAGGTATACTTCGGCAGGTCACACCTCAACCAGAGAGGAGACCTTCATCTCCCCATGCGTTACGTCACTGCCCTTGAAAAACGCCATTGCAGAGGCCACTAGACTCAGTTGTCTCAAGCCTGAGGTCCACAAGAACTTGCACTCTCCAGCCAATATGGTGGAGTTTAGCTCGATACTCTTCCAAGCTGCTCGTCAGAGCAGAGAGACATTCGGAGGTTGGGACGAGCATGGAAGTGGACTCATTAGTTGTCTCAAGAGAACCAGAGGCCCGTTTCCTGTCGTGTTTGTTCAAGTTCAGCCTGTCGTCCCACCTGCTTGCTCCACCAAGTCCACCCAGCGCTGTAGTAGGCTAGCTCCTTGTTGTCACTGTATATACAACCCAACCTCATGCTCTAGCCATTGTGGGATATTTCCTCGTCCCAGAACTTTAGAATGTCGTACAGCTAAATCTAACTTAATGTACAACTACACCTCTTGCACTAACCATTTTGGAACATTGAATCGTCCCAGAACCTTAGCGTGTAGCACAGCTGAATCTAACTTCATGTTCTGTAGTGAGGAAATCACTTGTCAAGATTACGGTCACAATGATATTTTCTTTAGGACAACAGTTAATGACCCTTGTCATGCAAAGACTATGGTGACGTCGCCGTGCTTAGCGTTGTTCCCTGACTTCGTCACATTGTCTTGTGAGGCATTCCTCCCAATGCTCCCAATCCTGTTCCCTCCAGAAGACACCAATTCTTCCTGTTGTACCGCCGGGGTTAGCAGAAGTGATCCTTCTTTGACAGCTGGAGAAGAGCTGGATGCAGACAGCTTTGATGACCCAACAATCCGGCGCTTACGCAACATACACCACTACAAGAACAGTTGTAACGTGGTGGAGGCCGAAGGGTCAGACATTGATGACGTCATCGACATCGACTCGGACGTATCTGATATGTCGCCCTCCCGCAACATTCACCACGACAACAGCAGTCATGACGTGCTGGACGCCGAAGGATCAGACATTGATGACGTCATCGACTCGGACGTATCTGATACGTCGTCCACCCACAACATCCACCACGACAACAGCAGTCATGACGTGGTGGAGGCCGAAGGGTCAGACATCGATGGCGTCATCGATGCGGACGCGTCTGCTACACTGTCCAACCAGAGCATCCAACAATACAACAGCAGTTCTGATGTGGTGGAGACAGAACGGTCAGATGTCAACGATGATGTTTTCGACTCGGGTGCGTCTTCTACGCTGTCCAACTACCACTACAACAGCAGTCGTGACACGATGGAAACAGAACGGCCAGATGTCAACGATGTCATGGACTCGGACGCATCGCCTGACACGTCATCCACACGACGCAAGCTTGTGGTGTCTGTTGATGGGACTGAGTCAGCCATCGAGAGGACCAGGCGATGGAGCGCTTCGGCCTGCCTAAGGACCCCTCAGGAGGAGGAGCCCCATCTCCATCTCCACTCTACAGCGTCGTCATGTTCAGACGGCCAGAGCAGGAGGCCTCTGAAGAAGAGCGTGTCTTTCTGTGAGGAGGTCACCGTTTTCCTCTTTGACAAGGTAAGAAACCTCAAGCAGCCGAGTAAAGGCCTAAAGTACAGTGCGTCACATTTTTATGCATGAAGTCACCACCCGATAACTAACAATGATCAGAGTTTTTAACTTGCTACAAGCATTGCCAAGTCTTAATTGGTTACTTAACACTCTGTGTATTGTCATAACAATGTTGTTGTCATGTAGTTGAGTGTTTTCAGCAAAGAGTGAATAGGCCTGTCAACAGGCCCATCTGCAGTAAGAGGCTACGCTTCTCTTTGCAAGAAAAGTCTTCTGCCCTAATAAATTGATGTGAAACATCAACAGTGTAAAACATGTATGACACCTGTGTGCACTACAGGAAACCCCCACCCATGGATTAGGACCCCCATGTTCCCCGGTGGAGAACGGTGTGCCTAGACCCACCAGTGGTCATGCCGACTCATTCTCACCAGAAGCTGAGAACATCCATGATGTTGAAGATGGTGAGTAGGCTACTGGTTTCATATCTTAATGAATTAAGCTTAATTCATATCATAATTTTTAATATATTTAAAAGCTGATTCGCCAATCTTTCTTTTTCATGCACCTTAAAAGTACTTGCTCTTCTTCAGTATTTATAGTGATGCAGTGATACAGTCAAAATGAATATTAAAGGGGTATGCCACTATTTTGGGGCTTAATACAGTTAAAATCGTTGGCCAAGGTTTATAAAGGTGGTAAAGTGTCTTATTTATCATGTAAGCCGTTGTGTTGCTTTGAGACAAGTTAAAAGAGGGAGCATATCGCTAAGCTAGTGAAAGTCAATGGCTCTGTGTAGCATGCTACAGTACATGCTACACGGATCCATTGACTTTCACTAGCTTAACGACATACTCACTGGGTGTGAAGTGCTCTGTCTTGTTATGAAAGTCAATTTAACCACAGATTACATTACAAAAAAATAGCTATGTGCAACCCATATGTTGTCTTTGTCTACTGTCTTGCTACAGAGTTGGAGTGGGAGGATGATTTCTCCGCGGCAGCGTTGTCATCGTCTCTTCCTGTTTTGAGGAAAGCCGATCCTTTTCCCCAGTGGGACACTTCTGATGGTCCTGCGTATCTGCAGCCAGGCAGATCTGACTCCTTGCGTCATGTGGACTTGATCAAGTGCTCCCCCTACTCCATCACACACATCACAGACTCGGATTTGGAGTAGAGAGAGGAAAACAATGCCCCGTGTACATCAAGCGCTACCAACGCGACCAGGTAGCTGAGGTAGTTGAAGAAGTTTCGCCATGAATTCGTTTTATTCGCTCTGGACGCTGCACTGACATGTTTGATTCAGCTAATCACATAACGGCTCTGTCTTGACAGCCTGTGACATTCCTCGATATGAACGTTCCGATTGGTTTTCGCCGAACAGCGTCATAGCGAATTCGCTTAAGATTAGCTTGAGTTTAATCGTCAAAAGTCGCCCTGGTCGCTCAAGAAGCTTCGCCCCTGGCGAATTCGCTCCGGTAGCGCTGGTCGCGCACCCTCCATAGAGAATGAATGACTTCCGTCGCTTCATTCGCGTTGGTCGCTCCCGATGTACACGGGGCACAAGACTTCCTCTGCAGTTCTGTACACAGCTATGGGCCATTATGTGTGAAATCAGAGACTTAAAACAGACAATTCTGACTTCTTTTTTGTCTGTTTCTGATTTTCAGCTTGGAGCTGACTTCACTCTACATGCTTCGATTTTTAGGGTGCTGGTCCAGTGTTGCCAGATGTACGATAATTATCGTATTTGTGCCATAGTTTTGTCCATTTTGTCCTCTGTACGATCAAAAAAGCATGATGTACGATAATTTCAGAGTTGTCACTCAGTTCATCTAGATGCCTTGAAACAGCAATTTGGATCTTGTACGATAATTTCCTCCTAAAAAGCCCCCAAAAACGATAAATTTGAGGTTTTGATACGATAATTCTGCATTTTCCATCTGGCAACCCTGGTGCTGGCCAAATGCTTTTCAAGAGGCCACACCTAACATATTGTCTTTTATTGCAATACAAAACACTATATGCAAGGTGCGACCACTTTCTTTCTGTTTCTCTCTTACCGTTGGTGTCACGTTAGTGCAAATGCAATTTTTGGATTCTCTCTTGTCAACAAAAACGCCCAGTAAGTTTCATTAAATCTGTGCTGGTCGGAGCCCATAGGTGTCTGATTTCACACAGAATGACCCCAGTCTGGTGTGACAATGGAAGAGAACTGATTTGAAAGGGAGGATAGTTCGAGCAGCTTAGATGTGAGAATTCTTGATTTTAAGTACAAGGGACAAACCATTTGGACATCTATGGCACTGTAATAAATTAAATTAAGTTTGTAACATCTGAGCTGGATTGGTGATATTCCCAGTGGTGTAGTCTACTTTTTATGGTGGGTATACTGTATATTTGAGCATTTTTTGAAGTGGGTATACTGTATATATTTGTGCTATTCAAAACAGTGGAACAATCAATTTTAAGTGGGTATACTGAAATCCCTGAAATGTAGAAGTGGGTATACTCCGTATACCCGCGTTCTACGTAGACTACACCACTGGATATTCCCCTCTCTTTCTTGGAGTGCAGAGACCAACTCCACATAAATCCTAGCAGTTGGGCTCTCTTACTGTTACTTCCGGACGACGTTGACATTGCTGATAGTCATTTTTAATACTTATTGTATTATATATGAGAGTGATCTATCTTTGTCTGCTACATAGAATGATATTATTTGCATTAAATGTATTTTACAATTAATGTGATTCTGTCTTTTACATGATGAACGTACCTGCAAAATATGTACAGTTGATTTCTAACTGATCTCCAGACCTTACTATAAACTATATACGTACCTGCAAAATATGTACAGTTGATTTCTAACTGATCTCCAGACCTTACTATAAACTATATACTATAGACAACAGAGTTATGGTGTTCAGTGCGTCTGTGCGTGATTGTGTCTGTGCAAGCTTGTGTGTGCGTGCACTTTTGTCTAAGGTATGCTGTTATTCAGTGTGTGTGTGTGTGTGTGTGTGTGCGTGCGTGCGTGCGTGCGTGCGTGCGTGCGTGCGTGCGTGCGTGCGTGCGTGCGTGCGTGCGTGCGTGCGTGCGTGTGTGGAAAAAACAGAGATAGATGATAATTGAAGATACAGTGGTGAGTGTGCCTACCTGCCTATGTACCAAGCTGGCACTGAGCCGTGTGTGTGTGTGTGTGTGTGTGTGTGTGTGTGTGTGTGTGTGTGTGTGTGTGTGTGTTATTGACTGTGTGCCAACGCTGTGCCATGCTGGCACTGAACCCTAGTTGTGTGTGTGTGTGTGTGTGTGTGTGTGTGTGTGTGCCCCAAAGCTGTGCCATGCTGGCACTGATCCCTGGTTGCGTTTGTGAAGTGAAAGGGCAGTCCTGTTGTCATGATGACACAAGCAACCGTGATACGCTCTGCTCATGCTCTGCTCTGCTCTGCTCTGACTTGTTTTTCGTCTCATCCGGTCAGTCAGGCTTAGGGATCATGGAAAAAGTGACTGTACCACTCCACTCCCCCCTGCCCCTCTCTCCACACACTATGCACGCACGCGCACACGCACACACACACACACACACACACACACACACACACACACACACACACACACACACACACACACACACACACACACACACACACACACATACACACACACACACTTAAACAGCTTCACTGTCTCTCCTCTCCTTCCACTCTTGTTGTTTCCTCCCTCTGTCTCTCTCTCTCTCTTCTCTCTCTCTCTCTCTCTCTCTCTCTCTCTCTCTCTCTCTCTCTCTCTCTCTCTCTCTCTCTCTCTCTCTCTCCATTTTATGACTGCACATGAGTCAGCCAGCCAGCCAGCTCCCCATCGCCCCAGCGCCCCTCTGTCACACACACCCCCCCTCTGTCCACCCCTCCCCTACCTGTTTGGACCTTACTCAGCAGCAGTGGCTGGTTGGCTCTCTGTGACATCAGAGGAGCAGCTAGAGAGGCAGACAGGTGCATGCAGGGTAGTACTGTAAAAGCCACTTACGGATGAGTGGCCGTGACGTCACGGGCCGACGGACAGACGTCTGCGGAGCGGAAAGGGAAGGGAAGGGAAGGGAAGGGAAGGGGACGGCGTGCATGCAATACTAGCTCACCCTGTTGACTTGCCACGCTCTCCTCTCTCCTCTCCTCTCCTCTCCTCTCCTCTCCTCTTTTCTTCTCTTTTCTTCTCTTTTCTTCTCTTTTCTTCTCTTCTCTTCTCTTCTCTTCTCTTCTCTTCTCTTCTCTTCTCTTCTCTTCTCTTCTCTTCTCTTCTCTTCTCTTCTCTTCTCTTCTTTTCTCTTTTCTTCTCTTCTCTTCTCTGCTCTCCTCTCCAGGGCTGGTTCAAGGTATTTAGGGGGCACTAGGCAAAGAAGGACTTGGGACCCTTTTTTCTCTCTTCAAACTATTGCGGGGCCCCCCTCCAAGAGCAATTTTGATAGCAGTATCATTTCATTGGTTCGGTCAGTCATTTGGAGTATTACATTACATTATATTACATTGCATTTGGCAGAGGCTTTTTAGCCAAAAGAAACTTACAATTGAGGACATAATCATAGCCAACATCAGTAGCAGATATACAAACTACACAGGAAATGCAGAACAACAAGTGCAGATGCTGGTTAGTTTTTTAACCAGTTTTTTTTTGGGGGGGGTGTTGCTTTCATTTGGAGGTCCTAAGCAATTGCCTAGTTTGTTTGCCTGGTTATGACAGGCCTGCTCAGCTCTCCAGTCATGGCGCTCTCCTGTTGTCTTGGGAGCAGTGAGCTGCAGGATTAGATGCCCCCTTCCTGGAGCTTGTTGACCGATGCCAGGGAGAGAGGAGGAGGAGATGGTTGGACGGGGTAGTGGGTGTGCTTGGGGAGGAGGAGAGGATAGGAGGGGGGTAGTGGAGAGGTGAGAGTAGAGGAGGAGAGGGTAGCAGGGGGTAGTGGGTGTGCTTGGGGAGGAGGAGAGGGTAGGAGGGGGTAGTGGAGAGGTGAGAGAGGAGGAGGAGAGGGTAGCAGGGGGTAGTGGGTGTGCTTGGGGAGGAGGAGAGGATAGGAGGGGGGTAGTGGAGAGGTGAGAGTAGAGGAGGAGGATGGTGTCCTGGGGATGATGGGGAGTAGAGGAGGAGAGGGTAGGAGGGGGTAGTGGAGAGGTGAGAGTGGAGGAGGAGAGGGTAGGAAGGGGATAGTGCGTAGTGCGAACCTGGGCTAATGGAGGGTGGTGGTGGTAGTGGGTGTGCAAGGGATGGTGGAGGGTGGTGGGGGTAGTGGGTGTGTGAGGGACGGTGGAGAGTAGAGGAGGAGTGGGTGCGCTGGGGAGGATGGAGAGTGGAGAAGGAGAGGGGGTTGGGGGGTAGTGATTATGCGAGGGATGGAGGAGAGTGTAGGAGAGGGGGGTGAGGGTAGTAGGTTTGTGTTGGGTGGTGGAGAGTGAAGGAGGAGAGGGGGGTGAGGGTAGTGGGTGTGCGTCAGTTGGTGGACAGTGGATGGTGGAAGAGTGGTAAAGGGGTCTTTAGGTAAGAGGGTTGCAGGTTCGAATCCCACCCATTCCACTATCCCACTCCTTAGCGCACTCCATGACTGAGGTGCCCTTGTGCTAGGCACCTAACTAGAGATGCATCGGATCCTGATTTTTAGGATCCTGCCGGATACCGGATCCACTGCTTAAGATCCTACGAAAGGGTTGAAACACATAGCCTACTCGCACACGTGGGCCCTTTTTGTTACGTTGGCTCAAACTATTTTTTAGACTCATTGGCTTACTGCCACACTGCCTGCAACGGCCTCTTCCAAAGGGCTTTCACTCCATGCAGCGATTGGGGTTGTGAAAGACTTACTGAAAAGCCTCGGCTACATCAAAACTAGAGATGCACCAGATCTTGATTTTTAGGTAACTGCCGGATACCGGATCCACTGCTTAAGATCCTGCCGGACCCGGATCCTGTGAAAAACCCTATTATCCTGCCGGATCCGGAACCGGATCTTGGATCCAGTGCATCTCTACACCTAACCCCACATTACTCCAGGGACTGTAACCAATACCATGTACTTAAAATAACTGTAAGTGGCTTTGGTGGGGGGGAAGGGGATGTGAACGGTTTTTAATTATTTATTCTGTGTTAAGAAGAGAGCATTTTTGACTCCACCTTTAGGTCACAACTGATTGCCAGGCTCGTTGGTGTGACAGTCAGATCACACCCACAACCTTAGTGATGGTCACTCCATTACAATAGCCCTTTAAGTATGTGTTCCTAACCCCCAAGCGCATAGAATGTGTTCCCAATGTTTTATACTATCACTTAAGAACTTTGACAGTGTGATGGAGTGACCATCACTATGGTTGTGGGTATGTTCTAATTGTCAGGCAACGAACCTGGCTCTTTGGTGTAGAGGTCACTCAGAGGCAGAGCCCCCAGTTTACCACCCTAGAAGATCCGTGTTCGAGTCCCGGTTGGGCAACTCTATTCCCCTTTGCCAAAAACAGCTTACTGGGGAAAGGTATGGTAGGGGTGTGCCCCCCCCCATTGAAACAGAGGCCCTGCATGTGTTTGCTTATCTGTTTAAAGGTGTGGCCTTGGATGCAGCCGGGATAAACACTCAAACCAAATTGCCACCAACATGCTCAGATTCCTCGTCCTTATCCTACAACTGTTACGCCTGTGAGCTTAAAGGAGTGTTTCTCAAAGGGCGAGTCCTACTGGGGTGTTGAGGAGAATACAGCAAAGAGGGGCAGAGTTTGGTTGCCATTGGGGGGCATTCATTATTAATTTTATTTGTTAATACTGAAGCGGGCAGAACAAGAGACTTACTTGACCACAACACTCTTTCGACATTCTTTCTCTCTCTTTCTCTCTCTCTCTCTCTCTCTCTCTCTCTCTCTCTCTCTCTCTCTCTCTCTCTCTCTCTCTCTCTCCCTTCCTTGTGTCTGTGTGTGTGTGTGTGTGTGTGTGTGTGTGTCTGTGTGTGTGTGTGTGTGTGTGTGTGTTGGGGGGGGGTAAGAAAAGGTTGAGAAACACTGGCTTAAAGGATGGGCCAAATAACAAGCAAATGCATACAGTGTTGTATGACAACAAAACACTGTTTTAATAATGCATACATTTGTTTATAATATACTGTGGACCTATGGTATATATACACCGGTGTTTATAATACATTTATCAGAACTTATTTATGATAGGCCTGCTCTTCTTCTATTCTGGATTCTTACTAAAGATGTAATTCCATAATTAAAAATGTCAACTTCATACTTCTATAAATACAAACGTTTGTTAATTTAGGACTAGACACTGCATTGACACATCATGACCTAGGAAGGATGTCAAACTCAGGCCCAGGGGCCAAAATTAGCTTAGAGCTTTAAGAGTTAGGCCGTACACAGCTTCAAAATCCACCTACGATTTTCTCCTGTTAGAATAGAGCTGTCCGCATGCAAATAGCAAGGTAATACAAGCCTATTCCTTTAACAGACACAGTTGGCCTACGACTGTTCACATGCAAATGCATTGTGATTAGAAGAATGTAAAGTTGGATGTGCATTCATTGCGTTTTTTGAGAGAGAGAGAGAGAGAGAGAGAGAGAGAGAGAGAGAGAGAGAGAGAGAGAGAGAGAGAGGGGGGTATAGAGAGGGAGATACAGAGAGTGAAAGAAAGAAATCGAGAGAGACATACATAGATAGGCCTCGGATTTCGGTCTAAATTGCATAAAAATCTTTCCAGAATGGAAACATATCTGCCTCCTAGTTCACACGTGCATTTCATACTAGATGGAGAGCAGCAGGGCTGGACTGGCCATCTGGCACACCGGGCATTTCTCGGTGGGCCCTGCACCCTTTTAGGTTTTTTTGTTTGGGTACATTTCTGAAAACAGGGGCCCACCGGTGCATGAGTTCTGCGCCGCCAATTATGAGGGGACCCTTTAAGCCAAAAGTGCCCGGGCCCCATGTCTCCCCCAGCCAGCCCTGGAGAGCAGCCAGGTAACAGTAATCTTATCGTCACCACTATGAGAGCCCATGTCCCTAACAGGAAGACAGGCTGGCCGGCAGGCCAAACAGACAGAACTCCCGCAACCCGCAGGTTGGGACGGCAAATGGAAAAAGTGAAGAGAGAGAGAGAGAGAGAGAGAGAGAGAGAGAGAGAGAGAGAGAGAGAGAAAGGGATGGAGGGAGTGAAAGAGATGGAGAGAGGGGAAAAAAACACCGGTGTGAATGTTTCCACAGTCTCAGCACTGGCACGTCTGTGTGTACCTGTGCTGTGTGTGCCTGTTCAAATACAAGTCAAGCAACCAGAGGCTTGGACCAGCACACACACACACACAGATGTCCTTGGTGTGCTTTGTGGGCCTGTGTGTGTGTGTGTGTGTGTGTGTGTGTGTGTGTGTGTGTGTGTGTGTGTGTGTGTGTGTGTGTGTGTGTGTGTGTGTGTGTTGGCGCAAGCCAGCTTGGGACTTGCACAGATGTTGAGAGTAAATTCCTTGCAGAGCAGACTGTGAGAATGCACCTGCCGAATCACACACCTCTGGCCCTCTCAATCCAAATAGGCCTATTTATTCTCAGTCTTCTAGTATTTTAATATAGAATAAAATATTGTGTAATTTAAATTGTGGCGAAAAAGCCATTCGGGAAGACACAACCTGCTGGAAATAAATATTGTCCTCAAATTTGTCAAAATTACATGATTTTGCAACACAGAATGGTTTCAAATGTTGGTCGACGTCTCTATGAGTAAAATTGTGGTTCCTTAACAGTTAGTAAGACTTGACGGTGCAACTGTCAGTCTGTCAGCAACAAGTGGTGAATCATCCAAAAATGGCCGGATATATAGCCTACCTATTCTTTTAGACGAGTACCCTAGATATGCCAAGCGCATTCTTGTTTTTCTCATTTTTAATTTGTTTAGTGAGGTGATTTCCCAAAAATGATATCTGTGCCGCAAAAAAGCTGTGTAGCCTGTCCCAAAATGTTATTTAATCTCATGACATCACATGTGGACACAGTCGGAGGTAGGATTCGAATTCTGAATAAGCGTCCTGCGCAGTTATAAGGCTACAGTTGAATCAGAAACATGTCTCGAATAGCCTATCAAGTAAAACATGTAGGCTATCTTCACAATGCATTTGACAAAGTAGGCTATCCCACAAATCGGGAGCGACGAACGCGGTTCAACCTGAAAGCTGGAAATATGCACGCGATGAAAATGAAAGTGACTTCCTTGTAGTAGGCTATTTGGTAAAGAAAGACATGCGCCATATAATCCCAACTGATGTTCTTGATAACATCCTACAGCTATACCATAATAGATTTAACTTGATATTCGTGTACCACCATATCTGGTTCGCAAGACTATTGACTGCCTCCAGCCTTCACACGTTTTGATATTTGCGCAAGTCCCTTACGCGCGAGCGAATTCAGTTGACACTCGTTTCGCTCGTCCCCCTGATTGGCTGAGCGAAAGCTACGTGTACATCAGCAGCAACAGGTAGATGCATGTGTAACAGTTATCGTTTCATTCTGGAAATGCGATGACTTGAGCTTGTGGTCACAGCCAAGTTTTCAAACAAGCTGAAAACATCTCCTATTCCTGGGGCCTCTGCTGTTATATTGCCATTTGGTGTAAAGGTAAGATGCAGTTAATTAATTCATAAAATTATCTTTCACTTTTTTTGTCCCTCATCACATTTCTGTAAGTATAGCCTACATGTTATTTCAAACGAGATATTGTGACATGATCTTTTGTCTTACTTTGAAGATGCTGCCAAATTAGCGTGCCAAATAAACTACCTAATTTATTTTTGGATTTTGGAGATGTTGTACTCCGTGCGTAACAAACAGTTTGACTGCTTATTAGGCTCTGGGTCTATTTCAGTAGCCCTGTGTTTTTTAGGAAGGTTAACCTTGGGGAGTGTTATCGTGCTCCGTGTGTAGTGAGATTAGGAGGCTCTGTACCAACGCTCACTCTCCATCAACCGCGATAACAGTCTCCAGCCAACGTGTCAGGTGCACAGGCACTCTCTCTCACACACACAGTGTGAAAACGGATTATGAATTAGGGACATTTTATTCATAACACGCAGTACTTTCTCCTCTCTGTTTGGTAAACTGTGCAGAATAACATGGTCAGAATGAGGTATGATAATAATTTAAATAAGAACAAAAAAACCCCCCACAACTTTGAATATGCAGTCACTACACTTAGGTTGCAATTGCACATGGCATTGTATGAAACACCTCATGGTAAGAAAGATGCTGATGTTACGCTACGTTTCCCTCTTCTAGAGTAGCTATGTGAACGAACATATACATGTGTGAAATATATTGTGTGGCTGGACATATTCATATCCTTCAGTATCAGTAAAATATCTAAACTGTACCGTTACGTCACTACTTTTAAACTAGGAACTTGACATCTTACTTTGCCTCAGGTCTCTCCTGTGGCACTGCTCGGTTGGGCCTTCTTCCATCAAGACCCTTGACCACCTGAGAGCGCCACGCCAGACTGCCTGGGAACTGTGACTCAGCCATCTACACTCTGCTTTGAGTGCTTCCTGACACCACACTGCTGACCTGAGAACTGTGACTTATACCCATCTCCATACACACTGCTGTGCGTTGTGTGGCAGTGTGGATAGGCTGCACTTCCATTGCACTTCATAGCAGGGCTCTAAATTAACACCAGCCGACTGGCCAAATGCTGGTAAAAATTTCAATTTAGCTGGTAGAGAATACCACTTACTTGCCACTTTGACCCATAAGTGTGTGTGTTTGGCTAGTAAGGGCTCTAAATTAACACCAGCCAACTGGCCAAATGCTGGTAAAATTTCAATTTAGCTGGTAGAGACGACCAACTTACTGACCACTTTGACCCATTAGTGGGTGTGTGTTTGGCTAGTAAGATTTACATCTACTACTACTACTACTACTAGTCATTTTGGCTAATTTAGGGCCCTGACTGCAAGGATGAAGTCCAAAGGGAAGGCCAGCAAGCGGAGCCAGCGCCACCACCAGCAGCAGGTGCACCAGGCAGCCTGGAGCGAGTCGGACCAGGACCTCCAGCTGGAGACCGAGCCCGAGCCGTGCTCCAGCGAGCAGGAAGGCTCCGAGGCCTCTGTGGCCCTGGGCAGCTCCTGGAGATCCCGGCACCGGCGCCGCGGAACCGGACGCCGCCGTCGAACCACCAGCAGCAGCGGCGGCAGCGGAAGCGGCGGAATGGGCGACGGAGGTCACGAAGGTCATCATCCGGCGTCGCCGTCGCCGGGCGTCACCAGGGCCGGCTCCCGTCACCACCACCGTCGCCGCCGGCAACACGGCAGCAGCGCCAAGGAGCGCAACGTGCGCCGGCTGGAGAGCAACGAGCGCGAGCGCCAGCGCATGCACAAGCTCAACAACGCCTTCCAGGCGCTGCGCGAGTCCATCCCGCACGTGCGCACCGACAAGAAGCTGTCCAAGATCGAGACGCTCACGCTGGCCAAGAACTACATCAAGTCCCTGACCACCATCATCCTGGGCATGTCCACCGCAGCGGCGGCGGCGGGCGGATGCCGTGGGTCGGGGGACGGCGCGGACGAGGCCACAGCAGCTGCGGCCGCGGCGACGACGGCATCAAGACTCCTGCAGTGCTGCCAGCAGAGCCTGAAGGATGAGGACGAGGAGAGTCTGACCAAGTACCTGACGCAGATCCACAGCTTCAGCCAGGGAAGTTAGCACCCCCTCGTGCAGAGAGCGGAGGAGAGTGGGAGGGGGAAGTGTTGGGGTGGGAGGGGAGTGTTGGTATACTGTATGTGGGATGCCGGTGAGGTAGACAAGTCAGGGAGTCTTTTTTTTAAGCTGGACTAACTGCTTCTTGAACTGTGAGATGAACATCACCTCCCATACACAAACACGCACCGCTCCACTGGAGGGAGCAGAGGAGGGCGTGGAGTGGTTGGGTGGGTGACGGGGGATGGTCGGTAGGTGATAAGAGGGTAGATGTGGCGTGTCGGGGAGGTGTGGATAAGCCAGGGACACGTCCAGCTGGACTAAACACTGTAGAGGTTCCAGAGGTTGACCTGCGACACGTGACACGAGACAACACAACTTCCCTGCCACACTCAAAAAACGCACACGCCCAGTGAGGCAAGATGAGGAGGAGGTTGATAAGCGGTGCGGGTTTGTGGTTAGGTATTGGGGATGGGTGGATGTGGGGAGTTGGACAGGCCAGTGTGATAGAAAGGTCCGCACACTGGGCCTGAGCTCCAAAGAGGCATGTCCCACTGGTTGACCGAAACGTTGCCGTTTGTAATGAAATAAAGTTAATATATTCTTGGAGTTTGTGCCCAGTGAGCGGACTTATCTACGTATCACACTGCCTACCACTTTAGTCTGGCACCTGGATGACTTTCTGTGGATGTGTGCACCCTAACCTCCAAACGAGGTGTACAAGCCAGACACACCACAAGCTGGACAAATAGACGTTCTGACTTCTTGAACTGTCACATTCACAGACAACACCCCTACCCACCACACACACCAGCCCAAAAGAGGGGGTCGGGGGTGGGAGGGTGTACCGGTAAGTGGTATAAGCGATGACAGAAACCTAGAGACACTTCAAGCTGGACTATTACGTAATATTACAGCGAAAACAAGTTCCTTATTCCTGAACTGTGACATACAGTACATACACTGAGGTGTGGCACCCCTCTCCTGCCCAAAGGTGGAAGAGAGGTGTGTGGAGTAGGGGATTGTGGGACATTATGGAGTATGACGAGGAGATGAAGCTGGACCACATCAATGTACACACTTGTACCCCAGAACCATGCCCTTCCTCCATTCTCTTCTCGGCTTTAGACCGTCTCACAAGGACATTTTGAACTTTTAATTAGGTGAGCAACAACTGTAAAGCAAAATCTGTTAAGGCTATTAAATTGTAAGCAACTGTTTTTTTCTTCCTTTAGTGCCTCTGGCTCTCTCTCAAGGGTGCCTTCTAACTCAAAAAATAAGTCTGGTCACTTACAACTTAAAGTGATACTGTCCCATTTCCGGAAAATAATGTTATTACATGGTTATTTTTAGGGTTTGACCGTTCTCCTGTACTTTCAACCGTTCTCTGGGTATGGTACCTCCAAGATAGCAGTTAACATTGAGTCCTATGAGACCAGCTGGCGGCGAACTGGTCTCATAGGACTCCATGTTAACCGCTAGCTTGGAGGTAAAATTTGCACTGCCATACCCAGAGAACGGTTGACAGTATAGAAGAACGGTAAAACCATATTATTTAACTCAAGGGGAGGTGTAAAATATGCTTATTTCCAAAAATGGGACAGTATCACTTTAACTGCTTTGGATGGCAGTATGACCTGTATGAATCGATTGGTCTTCAAAGAGGTGAAAAGGAACACATCCTCTCTGACCCCCAAAAAAGTTAGAAACTGATGACCCGTACTGTAAGGTGCAGGAGGATACAGGTAGATCCTCTGAACAGGTTCTAGGTAACCACCAAGACTGGTCACATAACTCATGTGTGCTATACTTATGTAGACCAGTGTCAGGGCCAGATTAATGCATAGGCTTAATATGGCTGCAGCCTTGGGAGCCCCACCTGCCTGAGGGCCCCCACCTGCCTGATTGGCCAAAGAGAGAAAAAAACAATGAATAACTATAGAATATTGATGTGAATATGTAGTTTTGACAAATTGATATGCTGTGACAAGTAGGTTTTGTTTTTTTAATCTTGAAAATACTCCTCTCCACAGCAGACATATCCTTAATTTCTGACTTGGAATTATGATAATGAACATTTCTCGCTAAATCTGCCTTCTGTGGGGGCCTATGGCAAACTATGGCCTCAGGGCCCTAAGCCATCTTAACCCAGCCCTGAACAGTGTCTCCAGTCTTTAAGACTCATGAAACTTTATACTTTTGCAAACAAGCCCAGACAACGGTAACGGATACAGTAAAACAATAGATCCCTTACCACTGAGAATTTTTTTTTACCACAATTGGAAAACTGTTCAAACAGGTTTTGTAAAAAGGAAACTACGACATTGTTTCAAACTTAATGAAAAAAACAAAACAAAAAGAGGAAATATTTCAGAATAATCACATTTATTGGGAGAGGACACAAACCATGCACAGCTTTTAGTTGTTTTTCTTTTTGTCCTTGAGTACTGTACTCTACAGTCAACTACAGTACAACATCCTTGTACTTCTCAATGTTAATTTAAAAGGAAATAAATTAAGACTAAGAACATGAAAAGGACTGTGCGAGATGACTTCTACTCAACAAAGCACACAAGAATCACAGATTGAGATCGAATGTGGTTATTACTGTATGTGTAAATGTTGGAATGAGTCAGAAGTGGTGCCAAGTCGTCTCCCTATATGAGGGGGAAAATTGTGAATGATGTGAATGTAGCTTCTACGCTGCCGTGTGTGTGTGTTTGTGTGTGTGTGTGTGTGTGTGTGTGTGTGTGTGTGTGTGTGTGTGTGTGTGTGTGTGTGTGGTGTGTGTGTGTGTGTATGTGTGTGCGCTCTCAGAGAAGAGGGAGCTTAATCACATGGTATTGGCTGCACTTTTGCATTCCCACTGAAATTCAGTAAACATCCTGCTGACCATAGTCTGTTGTCTTCCTAAGTCATAATTCGTTATTGAATATTTTTTGTGGTCATTATTTGGTTCTTTTGGCTTTGCGCGCACATTTTCACAGAATATAAAAGCCCAAAAATCAGTTTTTACAGCAGTAATACTACTGGCCAATGCCCACCATCCACAATCATGCAATGCATAAAAAACAAACTGGCAACACTTCATTTTACAGTCCCTGATTCAGTGTATCTATCTACTTTATTATGAGTGACTTTGTGAGTAAGAATTTGTAACATCAGGTACTAACACTATGCCACACACTTAAGATTTGTGTTAGATATGCACAGTGTAAGAACATTATATTGCACACACATTACATTTGCATAAAGAATCGTAAAAGTAAGTGTTGCCAACACATTTTCACAGACACTTAATGCAACACAAGACCTTTCTGCAATACATGTTTTGCCTGGCTCACCAACCAACTAATATTAAAACAGTTTAAATAATTTTATATACGAAAAATACATCTATCATTTCTTATCATTCTTTACAAGTAATTTGTGCTACCATTTAAGGTCTGTAGAATATTAAAAACAGACTTCAAATAAGCAGTGGTTCTATCTCTCTGTGGAAGTTTGAAATATTCCTGAGTGAAGAAACTGTCTACCGTAAGTTTGTTGAGTTAAAGAAAAAAAAAAAATCATTGAACGTTGTTTAATTTAAATATTAACAGCACATTTGATATCGCTCAACTCCACAGACCAAGGCAGGGTCTAAAATGCCTCGCCACAAAACGTGTAGCTTCACGCATGCCCAACGGTGCGTTTAAGGCAAAACTACACTCTTTCAAAACGCCTTCAACACACACACACACACATGGCAATGGAGAGATACACATCTCAAATTCTGCTGACAGCGAATGCAAGTCATGTTGCTAAGGATACGGAGAGAAAGAGAAAGAGAGAGAGAGAGAGAGAGAGAGAAAAGGGAAGCGGATGAGGGAGACAGTAGTCATGAGAGACAGTGAAAGAAAGAATGAAAGAAAGAAAGAATGAAAGACAGCCACTCAATGAGGCTCCAAAGTGTTTCTCTCTTTTTTTAGTCTCTCAGTAACTACTTTCAGCAGGGCATTTAATACAGTGTGTGCCTGTGTGCCTGTTTACGTTTGTGTGCATGTGCCAGTGTGAGTGTGTGCGTGCACGCGTCCGTGTGTGCGCATGAAGATGAGGTCTGGTAAAGTCATCAGTTGGAACCTGCAATTGAATTATCTTGAGTCGTACACTGCTAAACATTACTCTTTTTGAGAAAGAGGGTTTAGATTATAGTAGGACAGGAGTTCACCTGACTGAATGCTCAAGCACCCTTGTAGGCGACGAACATGGCTAAATATACAGTACAATGACAAACAGAGAAATAATGCCTCAGTCAGTCTAGTGTTTTGCCTAGTCAGTACCTTTCGTTTCAAACTCTAACGTAGTTGTACTTAACTTAAGTCACGCCGTTACCTTGATGACCCTCCAAAATAAATACAAAGCAAAACACACACACAAAAACGATCAGTAACTCCACTCCACAAAAATGCCCACAGAACCAAAATTCACATACAGAAAAATGCAGCACTAAAACCAAATCACTGATAAAAAAAACCCCCAAAACAAAACAAACAAAAACAAAAACCCACAGGATTTGTGAAAGCATTGAGACAAGCGAAGGAGCATATTCTGAAAAAGTTTGTATACAGTAGTAACAAATCCAGCTAAATTAACCCAGAGTGCATTGTACAGTAAACCACCTAATAGAAGGGAATGGCAGGTTTACCCTTCAGTCAACAACAAAGCCATGGGCCTCATCTATTACAAGAGTTACCACATTTGCTTGGGGTTAAACATACTCAGGTAAGAGATGAAATGCCTACTAACTGGAAGAAAGATTTTTAGATGGGGAAAGAGCGACAGTGGAAGTTTGTTTGAACACTGCACATGTATAGGGTTGCCACCTCTGTCTGACAAAAAACATTTCGACATTTCGAACCCAATCCCCCACTTTGCTGTCAAGCAATGGCATCCTAAAGTCAGGAAAAACTGGGACAACATTAAGACGTGGTTTACACGAATGTGGATATTTTTAAACATGGATATCTTTTATCAGTTTACATATAAACACGGAATGTGGATAAAATCAAAAAACGCCATTGTGACTGGGCGTTTTTAGTTTTTAGTTTCAAAAAGGAGATTTCTAAAACTCTGGTTCCAAAACCAAAGCGTTTTCAAAAATAACCACATACATGTTAACAGCTTCTAAGTGATAATGGAATTTAGTTTGACTGCGGCACGTGTTGATTCTGTAAAAGACAAGACAGGGGAGGCGGAGGCACCAGAAGAAGAAACCAAATACAGCGGCCATGTTTGTTTACACTTCTCCTGCAGCTTACGAGATCAGACGGCCACGCAAATACACACACCCTTTCCCAACAGCTTACGGAAACGTGTGTGTGTGTATGTGTGTGTGTGTGTGTGTGTGTGTGTGTGTGTGTGTGTGTGTGTGTGTGTGTGTGTGTGTGTGTGTGTGTGTGTGTGTGTGTGTGTGTGTGTGTGTGTGTGTGTGACTGTTAAAAACCATTGTCTATCATGGCCTTAATTGAGCCATACCTAGGGTGGATTTTAATGTTTCACTGACAATCGCAAATGGTATGATCAGTTTCAGCGTATCGAGAAATACAAGATGTGCATTGAAGAAAGTGCTGTACTGTACACATTGCACACATAATGGTCCAGGGATTGAGGTGTCAGGGGGTGAGTGGGTGTAGTGTAGGAATGGGTGCAGATTTGCTCCCGCATGGCTTCAAATGTAGACGCAACAGGTTACTATACTGGGGACTCTTAACACTATTGAGAGTGTCTCTGTGATGTACAGTGATAGTCAGAACAAACACCCACACACACCCACACCCACACCAACTCATTCCAACACAGTGGGGCAGAAAGATTGAAAGGTTTGTTTGAGCAGAGGGTATTCCGTGGGGGAGTGTAGAGTGACACAATATGCTATAGGGGCAGCCATAGCCTAATGGTTAAGTACGCTCATTAAGTAGGTTCGAATCCCACCCCTTCCACTTCCTACCTCGCTCCTTGCCTGAGCTGCCCTTGAGCAAGGCACCTAATCCCACACTGCTCCAGGGACTGTTACCAATATACTGTGCTTAAAATAACTGTCAGTTGCTTTGGATAAAAGCATTAGCTAAGTGTAATGTAATTTATACTCTTGTTATATACAGTCATTGGGAGGCCTGTGTCCTCTGTTTTTTGTCAGTTGTGCAATAGTCTTATGATGTGATGTTATGTGTATGTCCCGTCTTAAGCGAGTGTTGCTCAGGGACGCAAAATTAATTTCAGTGAAAACGGACAATGAAGTCTAATCGTATCGTATCGTACATGGATCGGCCTGCTACAGTGGTAGGCTTGCTCATCCTTCTGGGTGGTTTGAGAGAATTGGAGCAGTTTTGGAGGAGTGTCTTTACAGCCCAGAGCAGTGCCGGTGCTCTGACAAAATGTTTGGGTGAGTTTTTGGCGGCGTGTGAATGAAGGGAGTGTGGGGGTTCAGAATCACAATATGGCAACACTTTTGGTGCATTCAGGCCAACTGAAAACCGTGCCGGTGGCCATTCCAGCACCAAATCGCGAACCGGCCAGTGTGCTCACACCGCAAATCTCATGTTCACAAACTGGAAAGTTGATTCGCAATGCAAACCGAAAAATACTTGTTTTTTTCTCCTCCGTGAACCATAATGACAATGTGGACATCAGCAGGTTCATCCATGTAACACGGGAAAAGTCATGTGCGGGAAAAGTTCAGAGCCCGGTATGAACGTGGATGGTTCGCAGCTAAATCACTTTAGTGTCAAAGTTAACAGGTGAGGGTACGGGCACCGGCACTGGTCTGGTTGGCCTGAAAACAGTAACAGTGTTGTCACTGCTCCTGCAGAGTACGGTTGCATGTGCGGGCGGGTGCTTGGAAGTGGAAGGAGAGTGTTTTGCGGTTTGAGCATCACAGCTGTGAGACCATTCTATAGATCCTGATTGGTACGATGGAAGGAGGGTGTCTGTTAGTTCCTGCCTGACAGCCCACACAGCTCAACCGTTGCTCTGGGTGATCTGGCTGTTTTGTGGGGTCCTTCTGGGTGTCTAGTGGGTCATGATGAGGGTCCCTGTGCATTGCCATCTCTCTGGGCGTCCAGATTTGAAGATTTTTTTGTTGTTGGTCTTCTTCGACGTTATTTTGATAGGACAGTGTGAGAGGTGGACAGGAAGCAAATTGGGAGAGAAAGACGAGGGGAGGGGCCGGCAAAGGCCCCGGGCCGGGAATCGAACCCGGGTCAGACGCATGGCAGGCGTGTGCCCTACCGGTTGTGGCCACGGCAGGGCTGGGCGTCCAGATTTGACCTGATAGACCAGTTACTCAGTGAAGTTACTTGTGTTGGAAAGATACTATGGCAGGTTTTGTTTTTTTTACTTCTACTTTTACTTTGGTCACCTGTGGGCATGAGGATCCTGTGGAGGGTGTGTGTGTGTGTGAATCCTATAAAAAAGGTGTGTGTAGTACACGTAAGTCTGAGATTTCAGCAGCCCGTGGCGCTGCCGTGACTCTAGGGATCGTGGCCTTCCTGAGCGTCCTGAAACTCCTGGCTGCTCTCCTCCGAAGGCTCCTGGGTATCCACGAAATCCTGGCTGTCTTTCGGGCCGTCGTCCTCCCTCTCTGGGTCTTGCTCCCGGGGCTCCAGGGTGTCCGCGCGGGCGCGAGCCTGAGTGCCCTGGGTGGTGTTGTTGCCACTGCTCTGGGTGTCCTCCTGGGCCTGGGCGTCCACCTGGGTGCCTCCCTGCGAACCCCTGGCGTCCTCCTCATCCTGGGTGTGCGTGGAGGGCAGGGGGCTGGGTGGAGGCGTCTGGGTGTGGGAGGGAACTGGGCTGCGTGGAGGTGTCTGGCTGTGGTGGGTCGGCGGCACGGGGCTTCTTGGTGGCGTTTGAGTGAGGCTGGGCAGGGGGCTTCGCGGGGGTGTCTGGGTGTGGGATGGCAGGGGGCTTCGCGGGGGTGTCTGGGGGTGGTGAGATGGCAGGGGACTGCGTGGAGGGGTCTGGCTCTGCTGGCTCTGCTGGCTCTGCCTCCGCTGGAGCAGCTGCTGCTGGGTGAGGATCTCCGGTGGAGCTGCCGCCGCTCCCATGTTGATGCGGGGGGCCTCCGTGGAGTTGGCCCTCACCGTGATGTGGTCCCAGCCACCCTGCGGAGGGAGGGAGCAAGTTTATTTGTATATAGCGCATTTCATACAGGAGCAACTCGATGTGCTTCACAAAAAAACAAATGCAAAAAGAAAGGAAACAAGAAAGAAAGAAAGAAATAAGAGTCAAAGAAAATGTAAAACATGAAGATAAAGGGAGGGAGGGAGGGAGGGAGAGAGAGTAGGGGGATTGTGTGTGTGTGTGTGTGTCAGTTTATGTTCGAGAGAGAAAGAGAGCGAGAGAGAGGGGGAGGGGGAGAGAGAGAGAGAGAGAGAGAGAGAGAGAGAGAGAGAGAGAGAGAGAGAGAGAGAGAGAGAGAGAGAGAGAGAGAGACAGAGAGAGAGAGAGAGAGAGAGAGAGAGAGAGAGAGAGAGAGAGTGAGTGAGTGAGTGAGTGAGTGAGTGAGTGAGTGAGTGAGTGAGTGAGTGAGTGAGTGAGTGAGTGAGTGAGTGAGTGAGTGAGTGAGTGAGAGAGAGAGAGAGAGAGAGAGAGAGAGAGAGAGAGAGAGAGAGAGTGAGTGAGTGAGTGAGTGAGTGAGTGAGTGAGTGAGTGAGTGAGTGAGTGAGTGAGTGAGAGAGAGAGAGAGAGAGAGAGAGAGAGAGAGAGAGGCATACAAACAGAGGAGGAGGGAAGGAGAATCACATTGTATTTTACCCGTTCTTTGCAGTGTATCTACTGTACATGTAGCTTTCTGCACCAACAGTCACTAATTAACACCCTTAATTCCAACCCCAAGTTACATGGTAGTAATCATGTTAGACACGTTTTGCATCATTTTATGTCATGACAGAGATGGACAGTCAGAAGTAACAGGGATAAAAAAAAACAAACAGAATGCGTTATATGTCTGTGTGCATGTGTGCATATGTGTAAGTGCAAGGTGGAGTGTTTGTTGTAATCTGAGACTATCCACTGAGCCATCAAAGCGTGACTGCTGTATCTTGTGTGTGGAAAGGTATATTGTAGGATGATTACTGCTGGCTATGCTGTGTGCGTGTGCGTGTGTGTGCGTGCGTGCGTGCGTGCGTGCGTGCGTGCGTGCGTGCGTGCGTGCGTGCGTGCGTGCGTGCGTGCGTGTGTGTGTGTGTGTGTGTGTGTGTGTGTGTGTGTGTGTGTGTGTATGTGTATGTGTATGTGCGTCTGTTCAAGTCTTAACTGAAGAGTTTGCTGTGATGATGGAACCGTTTAAGGGGTTGCCATGAATAAACAGCTTTGAATGAAGAAAGATTCCTGCATGACACACCTCCAGTGGCAGTAGCGTTTTGGAGAGCGCGCACATCCAGATTGGACAGGTGCCAGACTTAAACACGATTAAACATGAAAAGAAGGAAGGTCTGCACACTGTTGCTGCCCCAGGTTTATTAACACAATGTTTCGACCATGCAGTCTGGTCTTCGTCACTACGTTAACGTTCGTTAATACGAAGACCAGACTGCATGGTCGAAACGTTGTGTTAATAAACCTGGAGCAGCAACAGTGTGCAGACCTTCCTTCTTTTCATACACCTCCAGTGGCAAGCATGCATGCATGAATGCATTATTGTGCACACACACACAGTCTACCTGGAAGTGAACAATGTGTTTCACCCAGTGCGTCTTCAGGTTTTCTCTCAAGAAAAAAGAACAGTATTCAGTGTGCTTTGTTTTCTGAACTATCAAGATTAGGGCTGTAACGATATTGTATCAAACCGAGAAATTGCGATACGCAAAGTCACAATACTGAATCGTGATGCAAGGAGGCTTTCAAAGTTCTGTTACCCTTCAGTCAAGAAAACAACCACATGATATAATGTGACTGTGCTTCCAAGCGTCAAATCAATATTATTATTTTACCTCCTGTTACCTATTCTATCGAACATTAAAAAGACACATTTAAAAAATCGTGGGGTGTATAGTCAAAAACGGTGATATGAACCAAATCGTGAGTTGATCGTTACAGCCCTAATCAACATTAATTGTACATTGAAATGTGTTAGTGTGGAGCAGGCTTGTACGAATGAATTTGAATTCAAAGTAATGACATAATACAAACACTAGGTGGTGCCATTACCTTGAATTTCTTGGAATTTAAGCTACACCACCCATTGAGAGTACATAGAACACCACCACCTAGTGTTCATATTATGGCATTACTTTGAATTCAAATTCATTCAATTCGGAATTTCGTACAAGCCTGGTGTGGAGAGTCCCTCACCCCGATGCCGTAGTCCCAGGACTGTCCCTTGGGCTCCATGGGCTGGACCCCAAGTCTCCTGCACACCGTCCCACAGCTCAGGCTGTGACTACCCTGCACCTTGTCAGCGATGATCCACACCTACAGTACAAACACAGCACAGCACAGCACACACTGTTGAACATTGCAGCCAGTTAAATGTAAAGTTAAAAGTAAGTCGCCCCGCTACCTTAAGTTTGTAAGTTAACTCAACTCAAGGCTTAACTCAACTCAAGGCTTTCTCAAGTTGAGTTAACTTACAAACTTAAGGCAGCAGTGCTACTTAGTTTTTTATGTTTAACTGGATGCAATGTTTTACAGGGCAGATAAGATATTCGACCAGACATTTCATCACACATAACACAGACAAGATATTAAACCTGAATCTGCGATGATTCAAACCTACCAAAAAAAGCACAGCCCAGCACAGATAATATGACAAATGTTAACAGACCATTTAACCAGTGAGACTCAAATACACGTGTGGAATCTCTGATTTAACTGCATTCTTCCAAAACTCTCCTCTACATAACGTGTCAAAAATAACAAACTTATTCTTAAAAAGAAGATGTAAGAGTAATGTAATAAAAAAGGTGAAAGAGCTGGGCGTTGCTTTATTACAGCATGCTAACTCACCTGTACCATATACATTATATAGGACATTGCCCATGGGGACCTGGGTCATTTCCCAACCCTACCCCACCTCTCTCTCCCACTTACTTCTGTCCCTCTCTTCTCTATGTCTATCATCATAATGATGGCATAAATGCACCCCGAAAGTATTTTTCATTTTTAATTTTTTTTTTTCATGCTTTCATATAGGACAGGACAGTGTGAGTGCGTGACAGGAAACGAGTGGAACAGAGAGAGGAGAAGGATCGGCTAAGGACCTCGCCGGCACATCTGAGTTCTTTGAGCCACTGCCTCCCCTCTGAAAGTATTCTTTAAAAAAAAATAGATGTGAGAGCCTCCATACCTGGTCCAGGGGTCCGACGGAGACTTTGCGCACGTTGTTGGAGATGTGCTCCCAGCTGGAGCCCTGGGGGTAACTAGGGGTCACGCCGTGCCTGTACCACAGGTTACCTGGGGTGGGGTGGGGTGTGGAGGGAGGGAGACAAGGGAGAAGGGATCAAGGACACAGCCACACCGCAATGAGGTGACAAGTGCATGTGTTATTCAAATGAACAATTTTGAGTCCGTTTGCAGCTACGAATACAAAAGACAACAAAAATACAACAATCTCTTTTTAACTCTTCTGCTGTTTTAGTACTTTCGAGGCGAAATTGGTCAATGGTCAAAAGACCTTTGAGCAAAATCCTTTAAATGTGCTCCATAAGTAAAGGCAACTGCAGTTTTATTTTAATGTTTTGCTAAATTATATCAAATAAAAAATGCAGTCTTATCATCCATCCATCATCCAGAGTTTTATCATCCATAAACCAAACACTGTCTTGTTGTCATATCAGTTGGATGCATTTAAAAAAAAAAAAAAAAAAAAAACCCAAATGTTTTTTTTAATTAAATGAAGTTGAATACACACGCACGCATGCACACACTCAACCCAAAATGGCTGCATACCGTTCTCATCGACGGTGTAAACGGAGGTCCTGCCGACAGACACCTGTTTGAGTTTCTGCTTGGCGGGGGGAGGGATGTGGTACCAGCAGTCCCCTGGGGGTAGATGGGTAAACATCAGCTGGGTGCGGAAGTGTACAGCGCTGTATAACATGCAGATCTCATCATACTGTTATAAGCGTTTCAATATGCATTGTTAGTACTTAGGGTATTTTCCCACCTAGTCCCCTGTCATGAGCTCGCTCCCTGGCATCCTTCTTTTGAGCTCTTGACCCTTATTTCGCTCTCTCTGTCGCTCGCTCTCTCTCTGTGCCTCTCTCGCTCTCTCTCTGTCTGCCTCTCTCTCTCTCTCTCTCTCTCTCTCTCTCTCTCTCTATCTCTCTCTCCCTGCCTCTCTCTCTGCCTGTCTCTCTCTCTCTCTCTCTCTCTCTCTCTCTCTCTCTCTCTCTCTCTCTCTCTCCCTGCCTCTCTCTCTGCCTGTCTCTCTCTCTCTCTCTCCCTCTCTCCCTGCCTCTCTCTCTGCCTGTCTCTCTCTCTCTCTCTCTCACTGTCTCTCTCTCTGCCTGCCTTGTTCCCTGTCTGCCGGTCTTTTGCTCTCTCTCTCTCTCTCTCTCTCTCTCTCTCTCTCTCTCTCTCTCTCTCTCTCTCTCTCTCTCTCTCTCTCTCTCTCTCTCTCTCTCTCTCTCTCTCTCTCTCTCTCTCTGTGCCTGTCTTGTTCTCTGTCCCTCCCTGTCTGCCGGTCTTGTTCTCTGTCTCTCTCTCTGTCTGGTCTGTCTCTGTCTGTCGTTGTATGTGTCTGACTATCTGGTGTTGTCTCTATCTACCTGATTCTCTCTACTGTTTGTTAACTACCTCAATTGCCTTCTATCATCTGCCACTCTCTCTGTTCTGTCTCTGCTCTGTCTGATTGTCCTCACCTGTCTCTACTCATTGTCTCTCGTTAACCTCCCAGCTGTATCCCATCTCCCTCCTGATTCCCCTGTGTATATCTAGTCCTGTCTTTGTGTTTGTCCTTGTCGGATCGTCTTCAAACCTGGCATCCTGTTGTTCTGTTTGTCCACGTCTTGACCACCAGTAACCCTGTCTGTTGTCCTGATCCGATTCCTGCTCCTGACCCCGTTCCTGTTCCAGTATCTGTTCCTTCCCGATCTGCATCCAAACCCGAACGCTCTCTGCCTGAATCCCTGTGATCGACCTGGACCGGTTTGACAACCTCTGCTCTCCTGCTCCAGTAACTTTGACCTGCCTTCTGTCATTTCAACCACGATTCTGATTTTACCCAGAACTGTACTTCTGCCGCGTTTCATCTGCCCTGTTGTGTGTGTGTTCCCCCCAGGACTTCCGGACCCTCCACCACCTGCTCCAGACGCTCCTCTGCCACTGGGACACACACACACACAGGTTCCAGGATTCATGCTCCCAACTCCCTTTCCCAATATTCAATAAACTCCAAAAACGTGACGCACTTGGGTCCTCATCTGTCCAGTTCCTGACAGTACGATCCGACCAGCATGGACCCAGCGCACGCCACACCCAGCCGGACTCTTGCTGACCCCGAACCAGCTACTGCCATGCGGCTTCGTCACAACATCCAGCAACAGCAACTGTCGATCCAACAGCAAGAGCAACAGATCCAGCAGAACCAAAAACAACTGGACAAGATCATGGAACTGCTCTCCCTCCAGACTGCTTCACCCGTTTCCCCCTGTCCAGCTCCAGCCTCTCAGCCCGTCTGTCCAGCCCCAGCCTGTCCACCTGTCTGTCCAGCCCCTGACTTTGCTACCTGCTTCAAACACCTGGAGGAATTTCACACCCTGAGGAGAAGGTTGACCCCAGCCCTCAACTCTGTTATGAATACCAAGAGACAGCTGGTGGCTGTAAGAATTATAATGGACACCCTGCAGCGGAGGCCATGGCTTCTCGAGTTTGGACTCACTGACCTAAAAGAAAGCATGGAGCTTCATGAGAAGCAATTGCAACTGCTGCTGGCAGTGGAGAAGAGAGCACCCTTGGCCAACCCACTTGAACCAGACCCGGGACCCGATGCGCTGCCTGACCCGGAGACCGAGTCGTCACCTGATCCTGACCCAGAGCCAGAGCCCGAGCCCGATGCGGTTTCCATGGCTGAGACCTCCGACGCGGTCTCCCCGGCTGCGGCCCTCTCTGCCAGACGCGCCGCCAGACCCGGAGCCAGTTACCCTTCCTGATCCTGACCTGCAGCTAGAGTACGGCGTGCTGCTAGAGCCGGAGCCTTGTGCAGCGCCCAACCCAGACACGGAGCCAGTCATTTCACATGACCCAGGGTCGGAACCCTTCGTTCTGGTTGACCTGGAGCCTCCCATCATCCAAGCAGCTGGGACCCCCGACGCAGACACTCCGAAAGAGACCCTCGCTTGGACCGGGACCCCCAGCGACATCGGTCCGTCCGAGACCTCCGCTCCGTCCGAGATCCTCAATCCGGCCGAGGTCCCTAACGAACTGCCTGACCCGGGACCCAATGCGCTGCCTGACCCGGAGACCGAGTCGTCACCTGACCCTGACCCAGAGCCAGAGCCCGAGCCCGATGCGGTTTCCATGGCTGAGACCTCCGACGCGGTCTCCCCGGCTGCGGCCCTCTCTGCTGCCGGACCCCCGGCCCTCTCTGCTGCCGGACCCCCGGCCCTCTCTGCGGCCGGACCCCCGGCCCTCTCTGCGGCCGGACCCCCGGCCCTCTCTGCGGCCGGACCCCCGGCCCCGTCTGCGGCCGGACCCCCGGCCCTCTCTGCTGCCGGACCCCCGGCCCCGTCTGCGGCCGGACCCCCGGCCCCGTCTGCGGCCGGACCCCCTGTCCTGTCTGCGGCCGGACCCCCGGCCCTCTCTGCTGCCGGACCCCCGGTCCCGTCTGTGGCCGGACCCCCGGCCCCGTCTGTGGCCGGACACAGGTCACCCTGTCCTGTTGCCGATTCCCCTGATCTGCCTGACCTGTCTGAACCGCCTGATGGCGGCCCCCCTGATCTGCCTGACCTGTCTGAACCGCCTGATGGCGGCCCCCCTGATCTGCCTGACCTGTCTGAACCGCCTGATGGCGGCCCCCCTGATCTGCCTGACCTGTCTGAACCGCCTGATGGCGGCCCCCCTGATCTGCCTGACCTGTCTGAACCGCCTGATGGCGGCCCCCCTGATCTGCCTGACCTGTCTGAACCGCCTGATGGCGGCCCCCCTGATCTGCCTGACCTGACTGAACCGCCTGATGGCGCCCCCCTCGATCTGTCTGACCCGCCGGACACCAATGCCGCAGTTATCTTCAGCCCTGCGGCTGCCGCTGCCTTTGATGTCACGCCTATGAATGGTGCCTCCAGTCTCACTGGCGCTGCCCTTTCTGTCACAGACTCCACCCCTGACCCTGATGTCTCTGCCCCTGGTCCTGTTGGCTCCACCCCCGGTCTCCATGGCTCCGGTCCTGACCCAGATGTCTCCGCTCCCAATCCCACCTGTCCTGCTCCTGATCCCACCTCCCATTGTGCTCCAGATCCTGCTTCTGCTGACCCTGCCTCCCTGTCTGCGTCCCAGCCTACCTCCACGTGTGCTACAGCTCCCGCCTCCCACTTGCCTCCGTCCTATCCTGCTTGCCTGTCTTCACCTGTGTCCACACCTTCCCCAAGTCCTTTATCCCAACCTGTCCCGCCTCCTGTGTCCCGTGTGTTCAAGTCTGTTCCTCCTGTGCACCAACCTGATTTCCCGCCTGACCATCACCCAGTACTCCCTGGACCCCTGCTTGTTCCCGTGCCAGTCACCATCCCGGTAACTGTGCCTATCACTGTCCAAGTGTCAGTCCCTGTCTGCGTCCAAGTACCCACCCCTGTATCTGTCAGGGTCCCTGTCTTTGTTCCAGCCCATTCCGCAGCCCTTTGTCTAGCACCTGTCTTTGTCAACGTCATCGTGACTGTACCTGTCCCTGTCATCGTTCCAGTCATTGTTCCTGTCTCTGTCCCCATTACTGTACCTTTAAAAGTCCCTGTGTTTGTTCCTGTGAATGTACCCCGCACTGCTGTGTCAGCCTCTGGACCACCATCTGTGCCCTCTGCCTCTGCCCATCCCGTGTCCTGTGCCAAGCCCTCAGCCCGTCCCTGTGCTCCGGCCTCTTCCTCAGCACGACCCTCTGCCTTGGCACAGCCCTCTGCCTCTGCCCATCCCTCTGCTTTGCCTCATCCCTCCGCCGGCTCGCCCCTCCGCCCACCCAATGTAGTGGTGCCTCTTGGGACTTCTGGAGCCGTCCCTTGAGGGGGGGGTTCTGTCATGAGCTCGCTCCCTGGCATCCTTCTTTTGAGCTCTTGACCCTTATTTCGCTCTCTCTGTCGCTCGCTCTCTCTCTGTGCCTCTCTCGCTCTCTCTCTGTCTGCCTCTCTCTCTCTCTCTCTCTCTCTCTGTCTGTCTCTCTCTCTGCCTGTCTCTCTCTCTCTCTCTCTCTCTCTCTCTCCTTGCCTCTCTCTCTACCTGTCTCTCTCTCTCTCTCCCTGTCTCTCTCTCTCTCTCTCTCAATGTCTCTCCCTCTGTCTGTCTTGTTCTCTGTCTGCCGGTCTTTTGCTCTCTCTCTCTCTCTCTCTCTCTCTCTCTCTCTCTCTCTCTCTCTCTTTCCCTCTCTCTCTCTCTCTCTCTCTCTCTCTCTCTCTCTCTCTCTCTCTCTCTCTCTCTCTCTCTCTCTCTCTCTCTCTCTCTCTCTCTCTCTCTCTCTCTCTCTCTCTCATCCCATAAACCAAACTCAGTTCTCTTTAAGTGGACCAAAAAGTCAACCGACAGTAGAAGAACTCAGTTCTGTTTTTGTTCATATTGTGAGTGTATTAAAAAAAAGAACTGCCTGCTCTTCCTGCTCCCCTTAGGCTTTAATGGAGTTTCACTCTTCTATTTGTTCCAACCGGTCTTTGTGAGCTCTCCTGAAAGGGGTATGCCACTATTTTGGGGCTTAATACAGTTAAAATCGTTGGCTGGGGTTTATAAAGGTGGTTAAGTGTCTTATTTTTCATGTTAAGCGTTGTCTTGCTTTAAGACAAGTTAAAAGAGGGAGTATGTCGCTAAGCTAGTGAAAGTCAATGGATCCGTGTAGCATGTACCAAAATAGTGGCATACCCCTTTAAGTATATCCATATAATAAGCGGGTTAACGTCAAGTAAGGGTTAACGTTCGGCGAGAAGGTCACTTTGTGGAATAGCAGCACTTCAGAGAGAACAAGACCCCTCCGCTCCGCGTCGGGGTCTAAAGATTATCTCTGTCGTGCTGCTATTCCACGGTAGCGACCTTCTCGCCGAACGTTAACCCTTACTTGACACTGTATTATGTGTGCCTACACACAGTATTATACATATTATACATATCATTAAGGAAGATAGTAAGAGTTCAGATGCAAAACCCCCTAACTCCATTTCTGAAGACCTGCACTTCTATATTTTTAGAGAACCCCGTTGTTGGTTTGGTTTACATTCATGTACTTGATAATACATATAAATAGTTATATTACATAAATAAAATAAAAAATATGCAATTTTTATAGCTTTGTATATAAATAAAAATGAATTAAGATTATTTTCTGAAATGGCACTTCGTATCTTTTCTACCAATGGCCAATTGGCAATGGAGGTAGAATATAATGTCCCTCTTGGGGGGAGTTGAGTTCTGACCTGCTGGGTTCTGGGCGGACACCGCGCCCCTGTAGAAGGTAGAGCCGTCCCGGGCGATGGCCCAGACCTGATGCACACCGCCGATGGAGACCGACTTGAAGGGCTGGTCAGTACCCACATGCAGCCAGGACACGCCCTGTACAGTAGACACACACCAAAGGACATACTTTAAAAAAAAAAGATATTTCTATGGGCTTTTTGTGCCTTTATTGATAATAGGACAGTAGAGATTGACTGGAAATCAGTGGGACAGAGAGATGGGGGTTGGGTTGGGACAAGACCCAGGCCGGACTCGAACCTGGGTCCCCATGGGCATGCAAGCCCTGTACGGTAGACACTAGTGGTGTCAACAATAATCAATTCGGCGATGCAATGCAATGCTGGGCATGGACGATTTAATTCAATGCGGCAAGTTCCAGAATTGATGCAGCAATTTTTTCAAGTTTCAATTCTGTGGATATTTCAGGAGCAAATGAATGTTAAATTAAATAAAAGCACTTCAAAGCATTGAAAATTGATAGATAAATACAGAAAACAGCCAATAAAATGTTGCTCAGTATCTAACTACTTGTATTGCCTCATCATGATTGATGAAACATTTGCTTTGCTTTCAATACAAATGCAAGAATTGAATCGAATCCAAACCTCCCGAATCGTAATCGAATCGAATCGTGAGGGCAGTGCCAATGCACACCACTAGTAGACACACACCAATGGACATTACATTTAAAAGGCTGATTTGACACAAGCACACACACAGGCGCAGATACAGTTAGGTAACGACATACTCGAATTGCTTATGACCCTGAGAGCTCTACCCACACAAACACACGCATGTACACACACTCACACAAACTGTCTCTCTCACACAGACGCACAAGCACAGAGAGAGAGAGAGAGAGAGAGAGAGAGGGAGAGAGAGAGAGGGCAACGGATAAGATGAGGGAGATAAAGAAAAAGGGGGAAGGAGGAGAGGAGAACAAAGCTGAGAAGAGGAAGAGAGATAAAGACCTTAGACAGCGTGAGAGAAACCACACTACCGGTACTTCAGTTAGCGATACTGACACTTCATGGTTTTGCATCATCTATCTGAAACTCTTTCACACATCTGATGGAAGGTTATAGTAGCAGAAGATTACTACTTCACCCCACATAAAAAACAGGAGGTTATATGTGGTGAGCCATAAGTAATGAAGAAAAACAGCACACCGATGAACTCCCATTTAACCCCTTAAGACACGGCTTTATAAATAAGCTGTTACCAGCATGGCAATGACCAAGTCGTAATGTACTATTAAAGGCCCTGTGCACTGTCATAGTAGTGTAGTACTATAGTAGTTTCCTTTCAATGTCCATTACAGCATGCCACAGGAGGTACGGCGTGCATTAAGGGGTTAAGCCATTTTTAATGCGTGACATGAAAAAATGGCTTAAATGGGAGTTCATCGGTGTGCGGTTTTTCTTCATTACTTATGGATTTACTTTTTTGAACCCGCACCCGTAACCAGTCACTGGATGTGCGTGTTTTTTGATTAGGTTACTATATGTGGTGAGCCACAATTAATTACAGGGGTTAGAAAATGAAACGGAAACACTGGTCATTTTAGAGTGGGAAGTTTCATGGATAAATGATTAGACCACCCTGGTGGCCAGTCTTCATGAATTGCACATTGCACCAGTAAGGTGAAGTGTGAATTTTCAGTTAGCAGGGTAAGAGCACAGGTTTGCTCAACATTTTGCAATGTACACAACATTAAGTGGTGACATATCAGAGTTCAAAAAAAGAGAAATTCTTTGTGTGTGAGTAACTGGTGCATCTTTGACCCAGACAGCAAATATTTGTGACGTATCAAGAGCAATGTATCAAGTGACTGATGCGGTCACTTATGGCAGGTGTTTCCTGGGTGACGTCCACAAGCCTGAAAGTTGCTGATGTGTACATTGGCACCACGAGTGTAAGAACGAGTGGGCGAGCTAATCTAGGCACATTTAAGTTGATGGCACTGCCTAAAAAACAAAACAAAACAATCTTTCAACAGGGATTTCCTGAATTCCATCAACCGCAGGTTGATGTAGAGTTGACAGAATGCATGTGTACAGTTGACAGAATTCTGCATGTGTCACTCCATAAAAACAATCCCCCTCCACCTTTCTCATTTTTGAAGGTGGTGTACAGTTAAATACCTCTGGATTGCCTTGGCTGTGGCTCAAATGGCACCACACTGCGAAGACCCGGGTTCGATTCAAGCCCTAGGTCATTTCCCATATCCTGCCCCATCTCTCTGTCCCATTACTGTCCAGTCTCCTCTCAAACAATCTTGTCCAATAAAGTCAAGAAAGCAAAAAAAAACCAAAATAAATAAATACATTTTAAAAATCCCCTTTTACTGGAGGTTTGTTTTTTGGACCACAGAGGCAAATTAGCTCTGTAGCTAACTCTGGTACTAGAACTGTCCTGTGCATGGCCCCTGTCAAATAAACCCACAAGAAAGGGAATGGGAGTGTTGTTGACTTACGGCAGGTGTTTCCTGGGTGACCCCCAGGCGACACAGGACATCCCCCTTGTTGCTGATGGCCCAGAGGGGCACCTGCTCCAGGCTGCCCCTGGCACTGCACGGGAGGATGGAGATGTCACTCAAGGGGATGGGCGGGACTTCCAGCCAGGGGCCCGTGGTGGTCAGTTTGCACTTCCTGTTTTGCGAGAGAGAACAGGTTAACCGAGCTGGATGGGGTGGTGTGCGTGTGTGTGTGTGTGTGTGTGTGTGTGTGTGTGTGTGTGTGTGTGTGTGTGTGTGTGTGTGTGTGTGTGTGTGTGTGTGTGTGTGTGTGTGTGTGTGTGTGTGTGTGTGTCTGTCTGTCTGTCTGTCTGTCTGTCTGTCTGTCTGTCTGTCTGTCTGTCTGTCTGTCTGTCTGTCTGTCTGTCTGTCTGTCTGTCTGTAGTTTTTCTAGAGCAACACAAAACACAAATAAGAAAAGAGAGAGTGTGGGAGTGCGCAAGTGTGCATCTATCTATCTGTAGTATCAAATAAAGGAAATGTGTGGATGTTTGCTTGACTGTGTGTGCACTGTTTGTGTAGGCATATGTGTACACTGTGGGAGTTTCTACGGTAGTGTAACACCGCACAATTACGTCACAGGACAAGCCAGAGAAAGAGCAAGAGAGAGTGAAAGAGGGACTGAGAGAGAGAGAGAGCATGTGCTTGTGTGTGTGTGTGTGTGTGTGTGTGTGTGTGTGTGTGTGTGTGTGTGTGTGTGTGTGTGTGTGTGTGTGTGTGTGTGTGTGTGTGTGTGTGTAGAAACAAACCTGGCCCAGCGCCTCCGTCGCACAAAGTCCTTCAAGGTTTTGTGACCATGGTATGACCTGGATAAGCAAACGCACACACAAACACACACACACACGCACACGCACACGCACACACACACGCACACGCACACACAGTCAGTGCCCACACAACACAAATGGCCAATTACACACACATACATGTACACGCACGCACACACTTCTTTCATTCAGCTAAAGAATAACTAGTTTGCTCTGACCTCACATCCTCACCCACTACATTAACAATAAATACAGTAGTAATCTGGTATGGCAACTTGAGAACCGCTTGACACAAAATTCCTGTATAGTCCAGAATGGCCATGCCCACGTTATAATATGTTAGAAAAGAATGCTTGTAAAAATGCATTTATATTACTGTTATAATTTAAGTTGTGATAGGCCACCGCTCATCTGTTTAGAAGGTGCAGGATTCAGTAGAAATTTCAGTATAAGAAGAAGACAATCCGCACACTTCAGGTCTATTTTTGTGCAAAGAAGCTTTACTTGACTTGCAAGCTTTCGGTCCTTAGACCTTCATCAGGCAGAGTGCATACAAACAGTGCTTGTGGTTAATATACATCATTATTGGCACCTGTGGTGCAGCACTCTGAGTCAGTGAAGCATTCTGGGAAATGTAGTGAAAGACAAACATGAAACATAAACAGAGAAAACAAGAACAAGTCCATGCTTTGCAGACATCAGGCAATAACCATCATAAAGCAGAGCACAAACAGTTCAAAATTAAATCCATATTTCTTAATTATATAAACACACTCATGTCAAAATCCTCGTTTAAACCTGATGGTTGCAATGCATTTAAAGTATATATCCAAAAAAGTTCTCTTTGGCATAATTTCCTGTCGATGTTCAGTTTCCTGTATTACCACCTTCACTCCCCAGGCCCACATTATCAAAAAAACTGTTGAGAAACACTGGCATATTCTAACCACAGATCCGGCCCTGTCTGAACTTTTCCAGGACCCTCCTCTCTTTGTTCACAAAAGAGGACCAAACCTTCGCAATAAATTGATCAGAGCTAACATCTTGCCCCCTCCAAAACAAACACTGTTGACTCCAATCAAGGACGGGAATTATCCCTGTGGAAATTGTGCTCAATGTCATAGTTCAGTGAAAACAAACACTTTTAAGCATCCTAGAACAGGTAAAAGGTTTGGAATTAGGGGAATAATCACATGCAACACAAAAAATGTTGTTTACATGTTAACATGCCCATGTGACAAAATTTACATTGGTAAAACCACCCGTCCTCTGAAACAAAGAATAAGTGAACATAAGAGCTCCATCAGGAGAAAAGATGAAAACTATCCTGTAGCTTGTCATTTCAATGATTTGTCACACCCTCTTTCTTCCCTTAGATTTCAAGGTATAGAGCAAGTAACTCTACACAGAGGAGGTGACATCGACAGGAAATTATGCCAAAGAGAACTTTTTTGGATATATACTTTAAATGCATTGCAACCATCAGGTTTAAACGAGGATTTTGACATGAGTGTGTTTATATAATTAAGAAATATGGATTTAATTTTGAACTGTTTGTGCTCTGCTTTATGATGGTTATTGCCTGATGTCTGCAAAGCATGGACTTGTTCTTGTTTTCTCTGTTTATGTTTCATGTTTGTCTTTCACTACATTTCCCAGAATGCTTCACTGACTCAGAGTGCTGCACCACAGGTGCCAATAATGATGTATATTAACCACAAGCACTGTTTGTATGCACTCTGCCTGATGAAGGTCTAAGGACCGAAAGCTTGCAAGTCAAGTAAAGCTTCTTTGCACAAAAATAGACCTGAAGTGTGCGGATTGTCTTCTTCTTATACTGATATTACTGTTATAACGACATTCCATTCAGCAGTAGTCAATAGGGGGGGGAGGACCTGTCACTATACACTATACTACACTACACTATACTAGACCTGTCACTACAGTAGACTTGACTACAATTATGGGAGAGACTATGTTGTGCAGTTTCATAGAAACTATCAAAAATAAATAGGTTTTAGTGGTTGGTAAAGCAACTGTGGAGACTGCATTCACAATACAAAATCTTTATCTTTCCAGAGAACTCTAGAGTCAAGGTGGGAGGTGTTTGTTGTCGACATGGGAATGCGGGAAACCCTGCGAGGTGGGAAACCCTCTTCAGACTCAGAGAACAGGGAAGCATTCCACAGGATCAATGGTATGCATGATAGATTTAACCCTTTAATGTTATGCAAATGAGGAGCGAATTCGCCTGCAGCGGCCCAATCAAATCAACAACATAACTGTTCCATTCCATTTGATTCTCCGCGACGACCTGATGACGGTTGGATTTCGCCTCTCTTCGCTTCGCTCGCTTTGCCTCCTATCTGTCCCTACCGTTACTCCTGAAAGGGTTAACAGAAGAAGTAATGTACGTACGCTGGGAAATCTGCAGCATATTGCCAGCCTTCTCTGTCTGTCCCTCCTGAGACACCGTAGTCCACAGCCCACTCACTGACCTGCGGGGAAAAAAAGCAAAATGGGTGATTATGAATACCTTCCTGCGTTCAGTATCACTACAGGCAATTTGTGAATTAAAAAAGCACTGCAACAATGTTAACGAACAACAGGGACTCTTGGGGGAACCCAACAAAGTGATTCAGCCAGTCACACAATATTTACAGTTCTGTTTAAGTCCGTTTGAGTGTGTGTGTCATTCTGAGGTATGTGAAACAACAGTCCGCCTCCCTCCCTCACTCACTCACTCACTCCCTCACTCACTCACTCACTCGGGGCAGCCGTGGGCAGTGGGTTGGCAACCCAAGGGTTCCCGGTTCAATGCCCGACCACGACCATGGCCGGTGCCCTTGAGCAAGGCACCTAACCCCCACACTGCTCCCCAGACGCCGCTCAGGAGGCACCCCACTGCTACAGACTAGTGTGTGTACTTCAATGTGATTCACTAGTCCAAATGGGATCAAGTGCAGAGAATGAATTTCCCCAAGGGGACCAAATTAGGCTCCAATTGACTCACTCACTCACTCACTCACTCACTCACTCACTCACTCACTCACTCACTCACTCACTCACTCACTCACTCACTCACTCACTCACTCACTCACTCACTCACTCACCCAGGTCCAGTGTGGAGAGGGGGGCTTGGTGTTGGTCTTGGTGCACTCGTGCAGGCCTGAGGCATCGCTCCACATGTAGCGGTCAGTAGGGAGACCCCTGGTGGACACAACAGGAATCACACAGCTCCAGTCAAGTCAGCTTTTATTGTCACTTTCTTCATGTGCACCAGATCATACAAGGATCATAGCATGATACCAGGAGGACATAGACATACACAGGACTGACATTTACAGACTGACAGACTGAGCATTGCAGCCACTTTCTCAACTTGGGTAACACCAGCGATTTATTTAACAGACCAACTGGTGAGACTGAATGTTATTGTCATAGTTATGACTACTGTACATAACTATCACCATTTTCTGATTGATCAATGAAAACAGCACATGTACACTGTGTATAATAGTTAATACCATGCATCACATAATGCCCATGTCCTGGCAATACAGCAAGCTACTGTACTGTACCGTAGCATACAAATCAAAGTCACTAAAGAACAACTGATTATTTGCGCAATTATGTGAAATGTCATCCACAGGCACATTTCAATAAATCAGCTAATAATGTCAAGGAAGGAGCTCATTGTGTGTCATTCATTCAAAAAAGGAACTGAGACTAATCCACATTATTCTAATATTCTAATATTATTCCAACATTCTCTCAGACGCCCATCCTGTCGTGGCGTGTACCAGGCTCTCCGCTGCCCATCAGCCAGAGCATGTGTCTGTCCTGGTGACATCTTAAGCAGACACCTTCGGGACTCTGTCTGCCACTGACTATGTGTGCCTGAGTGTGAATGTGTGTGAATGTGTGTGTGTGTGTGTGTGTGTGTGTGTGTGTGTGTGTGTGTGTGTGTGTGTGTGTGTGTGTGTGTGTGTGTGTGTGTGTGTGTGTGTGTGTGTGTGTGTGTGTGGCTGTAACTGTGTGAATGTGTGCGTGTGTGCCTGTGACTGGGTGTATGTATGCGTGTGACTGTGTGTGTGTGTGTGTGTGTGTGTGTGTGTGTGTGTGTGTGTGTGTGTGTGTGTGTGTGTGTGTGTGTGTGTGTGTGTGTGTGTGTGTGATGTTGTTGGCATGGTGTGTTAGTGTTACTTGTTAGTGTATCCTATGTACGGGTCCCAGCGCTGGTGTGAGTGAGTAAGAGTGAGACAGTGTGTGTGTGTGTGTGTGTGTGTGTGTGTGTGTGTGTGTGTGTGTGTGTGTGTGTGTGTTAGTGTTACTTGTTAGTGTATCCGGTGACAGGGTTCCAGCGTTGGTTCTCATAGATGTACACACTCTTCACGTCCGTCTGCGTGTGGATGTTATCCGTGCTGCTGGAGAGGCCTGAGAGAGTGTATGCGAGTGTGTGAGTGTGTATGTGTATGTGCATGTATGTATTGTGTGTGTGTGTGTGTGTGTGTGAGAGAGAGTGGGTATGGGAGCGTGCGAGTATGCATTTGTGTATGTGCATATGTGTGTGCGTATATATGCGTGTGCGTGTGCGTGCGTGTGTGGAAAGAGGATAGGGTGGATCAGTCAACCGCAACACACATTTGTTTTGGCACATCACGACCATACTGACAAGCACAAGAATCTACATAGAAAACTAGCCACAGGCTAATTAAGCTCGGAGAGCTTCATGGGGAATGGGGGCAATGCAGTACACAGGGTTCTCAAACATTTTTGGGCAGGAGACTAGAGATGGGATTTATGGCTCTTTTTCGGGATCCGGATCTTAGTGGCTCGTTCCTTTCAAAGAGCCGTTAAAAAAACTGGCTCTTTTGGTTCTTTTTAAAAATTATTTATTCAGTGTTAAGAATGTAACATTTTGACTCCTCAAGGTAATTTTGTCCAAACAACAACTGATTATTCTCCTGCTTCTAAAGACCGTTTTGCCTCTCTTTGAGGCAAACAATTGTGTTTTTTCCCACATTTAATTACTCTGGTCGAGGTCACGTGCTTAAAATGAATGAAAAATGAACGAAATAACGGTGGAGTGGCTCCCCCAGCTGTGATCCGGTTCCCATCGTTCACTTCAGGGAGCCGTTCAAAAGAACCGGCTCGTTCATGAACGACACACCTCTACTGGAGACCCCTAATGGAGCAGAACATTTTCCAAGGACGCACATCTAGATACACAAACTAAGAACCGAGAGCTACAGTCATGGGGACCGCTAGGGGGGGAAAATTGGTACAGATTCTAAGGGCCCAAGCACTGAGAGGGGCCCCTTAAGGGGGCCCAAGCACTGAGAGGGGCCCTCAAGGGGGCCCAAAATTTGAATCTTTCATGGGGCCCATCATTTCTGGCAACGCCCCTGGCTACAGTGGAAGTGGATGGGGATTGGGGGTGATAACAGTGAAAACAGTGGTTCCCAAAATGGGGGTCGGGACCCCTAGTGGGTTGAGTGAGGTACTGCATGGGGGGGCGGGAACAGAAGGGACTGTGTGAATTAAACTTTAAACTAAAGTGAAAGTGAAAGCCCATTGGGAAACTCCAACTCCCATTGTCATTGTGACACAGCACTCTCAAACTAGGAAAGAGAGTCACCAAAGCACCTCAGATGTGGAAGATTATTTCCCGGTTTTATGTAGAGCAGTGTCAAACTAAAGTTACAATGTTATCACGTCTTCATCAGAGTCAAAATCTGATGGAAGACGTGGTAACATCGAAACGTTAGTTTGGCACTGCTCTCAATAAAAGCAAAAAATAATCTCCCACATCTGAGGTGCTTTGGTGACTCTCTTTTCTACTTTGAAGTCAGTCCTCACCCGAGAGGCAACACATAGTAAAGAACAGGGGCGCTTTCTCATGATGTAACCATTCCCTAAATTGGTTAGTAACAGTATTCCATGGTATGGCTATTGATAAATACATTTATTTTCTGTGAATTTCACATTAAAATCTTGGGGAACTTTTGGAAATATTAGAAAACAAAAATATATTTGGAAATGGTGGAAATGGAAGTTTGGGGTCCTGGAAATATTTAAAGGGTCACTCTCAGCAGAAAACGTTTAAGAACCACTGCAGTACAGGCACCACACCTCCACCCACCACACACTGACTACACTACACATGAAAACGTTCAAAGTCCCAGTCGTCTGCTGTGGAGAGTCAATTAAAACTATAAGAGTCTTTTTCTAGGGTGGGAAGGCAGCTATCTCTGGGCAGCAAAATATAGATGTACCTTTTACAGCTGTTCGATCAAACATGAGGGTGAAAAAGATATGAGAGGTGAAAGTCAGCGAACCAATATAGGTTCCAAAAAAATCTTAATTAAGGCCACTACCTTTATGACCTCAGGCCCTTGTCCTTCAGCATGATCGAGGCAAGCGTATTTCTAAAGCACATGTCACATACACCGAGGCTATTCCTTGTACTTAACAAAAACACAAAAAACAACAACAACAAACACCACAATATCGTGAATTATGTAAAAAAAAATGTTTTCAATTGTGTAAAATCACAGCTGATGAAATGAGGATTATAAGAATAAAAGGATGAACATACAGTACAGTAAAGTACATCATCAGCCCAGGTGGGAGAACCTTACCTTGGAAGAATCCTCCTCCGTATCCCCCAGTGTGGACCCAGGCAGTGTGGTCGTAGCCGATGCCCCACACCACCCCCTGGCTGTTGCACTCAATGATGCGCAGGTGACCGCCCACCTGCCTCCAGAACCTACCCATGGGAAGTGGTGTTAGGTGCTGGCTACACGTACAGTATATAGATATTTTTAAATCCAGATTTTTTTTTTTTTGCCGTGTAGGTGTAAACACAACGTGAATAAACATTAAAAACGCCATTGTGACAGGTGCGTTTCAGCCCCCTAAATGGGATAGTTTTAAAACTGGAGTTTTGAGTGCAGAAATGCATTGTTTTAAGCCAGCATTTCAGACTGAGAGTCGGTGGTTTCATAGTTTCAAATCCATATAAAACCCCCCCAAAAAACAAAATCTACTCATGAAGTTTCATGAAGACCATAAAGTTTTAGGTTTTCTTTACATCTGGTCGCAGGGCATGGGGTAGGGCGATGCCTCCAGCTCCGGCGTGGGCTCGCTGACAAAGATGTCCCCTTTACAGGTGATGGACCAGATGGCCTGTTTGGAGGGGGGGCCGTGGATCCCCCGCGAGTCACAGCACGACACGCTGAGCAGGGCCAGCTGCCAAACAGATGTCACCACGGTGACATAAATCAAACAAACAAACAAACAAAAACACCAGCAGCAGCACCAGCAACAATAAGTATAACGCATGACATAACGCACGACGCATCATGAACACTTTGAATGTGATGGTGGTGGTAAATATTCATGGATAAGGTTACATTTGTGAATGGGCAGCATGAAATCTACTAAAATATTACAAAGTGCATCTATAAAATCGGACTACTGCCTGCAGGTAACTGCCCTCATAGACATGGATGCCACCATACCAAAGTTCTTATAGTATAAGCAAAGAGGGCAGATAAGAGGAGGATACTTCAGGCTTGGACTTTTCCGGGATCTATGTGATGTCAGGTGAACGCCCCTTTAGGAGACCTTTGGTTAGGAGACCTTTTGGAGTCTTACGATTGAGAATCAATGGAGCCCCCTTAGCGCTGTAGATGGCGGTAGCGCATATCTTGTGCAAATCACCACCAAACATCACAAAAAGAGTAGAAGAGGGAGGGGACAACGGCCCCTTAGGGGATCAAACTCTTTTGCATTGGGTGGGTGACGTGTGAATCCTCTTTCTTTAATATACCCCCAGTACCTCACTCGAAAGCCATCTTGGCGGCACCTCGGGGCAGCTAGCTACTATATTTTTCTATGTATGAGCAGCATTTGCTTGCGAGATTATTGGTTCAAAGACAGCGGAGCTCATTAGGCAATTAGCGAAATTCCGAATTCAATGAATTTAAATTCAAAGTAATGCCATAATACGAAACACTAAGTGGTGTCATTACCTTGAATTTCTTTGAATTTAAGCTACACCACCCATTGAGAGTACATAGAACACCACCACCTAGTGTTCATATTGTGACATTACTTTGAATTCAAATTCATTCAATTCAGAATTTTGTACAAGCCTGTTTTTGACACAAAGGGGGGAGTTGTGCAAGCACACGCCATGTCAGCATTACAAATCGCTCCCATTCATTTCATCGTTTTCTCATGCGTTTCTTCAATGTTACAAGAAGGAGGCCGTACCTTGCATAGTAGTGTTTTTTTTATTGCACAAATGCGTTTCGGCGTGCACACTGAAGAAGGCACAAGCCGAAACACGTTTGTGCAATAAAAAAACACTACTATGCAAGGTACGGCCTCCTTCTTGAAACATTGAATTTAACATTTGGGCCAGCACCCTCAGAGATTAATAATTAAGAGTGACGCCTGTTCCAAGAAGAAAATTGTCTTATGCGTTTCTTGTCATGTAGAGCAGGGGTGGGCAATTATTTCGGCCCGAGGGCCGCATTGGGTTTAGAATATTGACGGAAGGGCCAGATGCCACAGAAAATTTGCCCACGTCAATAATAAAACAGTGTATGCTGACATAACTGGGCAGCAATGATATTCCTGCACACTGTAATTAAATGTATTTAGATGAAGCCTCTTTGGTTAATCTTAAATTCACAATACTCTCGTTTTAGGTAGCATTTTAAGAATGTTGAGTAACTGTTTGAATTTGGATTTAAAAGTTGTCTTTCTTGTAAAGCCTCTAGGGGCCACATGAAATGGCTCAGGGGGCCGCATGTGGCCCCTGGGTCTGAGTTTGCCCAAGTCTGATGTAGAGTGTCTCTATACCATACCCAGTCGTACATCTCCAGCTCCGTTGGCGCCGCCACGCGTATTGGCCACCGCTGCTTGGTCCTCTCCGCCGTGTAGATGGCAAACGTGTGCTTGGCCTCGTTCAGCACTGGCACCAGGACCGTCACCTCGTTCACAAACGCGTGCAGATACTGTGGAGACATTTGCAGAGGACTAGAGTCAGGCTCAGGAGACATGAGGAACACTTGAGGCCTTGTGTGTGCGTGTGTGAAAGAGAGATCACCTTGTTCTCCTCTCTAGGGACGGGCATTGGAAATTAGCTTTTGGCTGTTTGGTTGTCATTCAACCTACATGTTATATATATGTCCCTATCAAATAAACTTAACTTACTAACTAACTAAAGGTGTAGTATATGAATAGGATGTGTGTGTGTGTGTGTGTGTGTGTGTGTGTGTGTGTGTGTGTGTGTGTGTGTGTGTGTGTGTGTGTGTGTGTGTGTGTGTGTGTGTGTGTGTGTGTGTGTGTGTGTGTGTGTGTGTGCGTGTGCGGTCACCTTCTTCTCCTCATTGAAAGTGTAGTATATGAAGAGGATGCCGTCCTTGTTTCCCTCGGCTCCCGAGAACTGCTCCAGAGCAAAGCGGATATCCGTCCACTTGTGAGGTTTCCAGTCTCGCCACCACTGCATAGCACCCTTCTTCACCCACACAGACTAGAGAGAGGGAGAGAAAGGGGGGTAGAGAGAGGTAGAGGTAGAGAGATAGGGATGGAGGGACACAGAGAGAGAGAGAGAGAGAGACAGAGACAGAGACAGAGAGACAGACAGACAGAGAGGTAGAGGTAGAGAAAGAGAGAGAGGGAGAAAAAAGGCAAGCAGAGGGGGCGGGACACAAAGAAAGAAAGAACGACAAAAAGAAAGAAAGAAAGAAATTTAAAAAATATATAATAAGCACTACCATGCGTGAGCAGGTGAACTGTATTACAGCTGTAGCTACTGATACTGTTACACAACAAACCAACCAACAAACAAACTACTTCTACCTACTGTATTACGTTAATCAAGCATGCCTGAATACAGGAGAACTACAGTCAGGACAAGAACTATTCTGTTTTAGATATGCACATCTACTGCTCCATTGGAGTTGATTTTGGTCAGAACAGCAGCTAAAGCAAAGAATCCACTGAATTGCAACATAAAAGGATGCCTCGTTCACTATATACTATACTATACTATACTGTATATACATATATATATATACTATAGTATAGGGCAGTGTTTCCCAACCAGGGGTACGTGTACCACTAGGGGTACGCGAGCACACTTCAGGGGGTACTTGGAAAAAAGTAATTTTAACAAATGAATGGAACCTGGCAATAGCCTAATGTAATGTAATGTAACACAGTCACATTAGGATCGAGAAAGCAATATAGAACATGATTGTTGGGGTACACATGGCACAACGAAAAGGCTTAGGGGGTACGCGAGACAAAAAAGGTTGGGAAACACTGGTATAGGGTATGACATATACCCACAGACACATGTATACATGTCTATGTATATACCGTCACACCCCTACAATGCTGCTACATAGTGAACAAGTACAGATACTACAGAGCCCTTAAAATAACATCTGTGAGTAAAGAAAACCCTGAATGGTTTCTCATGCGCACCTGAATCTTTCAAGTTTCAGTTTCTGAAGCACACGAGAAGGGTTCAGCTGCACTCAAGAAACCCTCAGGGTTTTTCTTTTAACTTGCACATATCATTTTATGCCAAAAATGTCAAACTCAGGCCCGGGGGCCAAGTCTGGCCCGCAGGTTCATTTTATTCATATTATATACATATCATAATATATACAGAAATGGATTTGGGACCTCATTACATTGTATGCATTGAGATGGGGGGCCCTTTCAGATTATTTTGTCCCGGGCCTGGTCAAAGCTGTCTGCGGCCCTGAGCACATACTTCTCTCCCCTAGCCTAAGCCTAGGTAGACTAGGCTTTGCCATTCATAAGCTTGCAGTCAATACTCTCTTGTACAAAATTTGTATGATCTGTCCATACAGATCAGGCTACCCACAGATATGAACAATAGATGCCACGTTGACCACTCCTATGAATTTGAACAAATGGCTCAAGTCAGATTGCCACCATGTTTAGCTGGTATAATGCTGCCATCAATCGGTGACAAGGAGTGCGTTACAATATGCGACCTTTCCTCCTCCACTTGTGCTTGTGGCCTCGCCCCACCTCCTGCCCCCTCCTCCATGGAGAAAACGATAGTTTCCCAGAGCCATACAGAGGGAGAGTCGGGCAATCTCCACTGTGTCCTAAGGCGGACTTCCGCATTAGCAAAATTAGCTATTTAGCGTCTCAGAACTGCTTAAGCGTTGCGAATGTTAGTGCCTAGAAGTGGGCGTAGCACACAGCAAATGCGATGCGATGCAATGCAGGGAATATGACAAGACTTGCTGTTCGTAGTAATAACTTCAGATAAACATCACAGGTGGTAAAACTGTTGTGATTATCAGCACAGAGACAGTTGATAGTTTACATATTTGTGGTGATTACCCCGCAGTATAGTTTGTTAGTCCTTATTTTTTGCTGTTAATGTGGTGGTTCTATGTTGAGTCTATGGGAAGACAGCCGCTTTAGGCACGACCTTATCTCGTTGAAAGGCGGGGCTGCAATTTAATTCCTGGTCCTCCAATCGCGTAACTCTCCCCTCTGTATGGCTCTGGTTTCCCAGCTGTCAGCCTAGCAACAAGAACTTTTGAGGGACTGTTTTTCATTCACCATCCCAATTGCAAATTAGAAGAAGGCTTTACAATTGAGCTTTTGCAAGATATTGAAATATAATGCTGTGGTCAGTGATGTCATCATGACATATTACTTCCTGGTATGAGGAGACAAGCACAAGTGGAGGAGGCAAGGTCGCATATTGTAACGCACTCAAGGCGATTTACTCTCATTGGGCGATACACACGTTACTTATCATGTAGGTGGCAGTAAGGCAACATCTATGAAACACATAGGATACTGGACCAAGATGGCGGCGCCCAGGGTTGGGCCACGCCAAAAGGCTAAACACAGTATCTAACGCTTATATCCAGGCAGGCTACAGAGCAATCAAGGGGTGCATTCCAATATGCGATTGAAACCTTGCGTCCTCCACTAGTGCTTGTGGCCTCATGTTTTGCTGATGCTGATGTTGCCTCCATGGAGAAAACAATTAAGTTTCCCAGCTGTCAGCCTAGCCACAACAATTTTTGGGGGACTACTCTTCATTCACCATCCACTTTGCAATTGAAAAAAAAACTTTACAATTGAACTTTTGCGAGATATTGGAATATAATACTGTTGTCAGTGATGTCATCATGACATATTACTTCCTGGTATGAGGCCACAAGCACAAGTGGAGGACGCAAGGTTGCATAATGGAATGCCCCTAGATCTGGCTGCTATGCTTATCCGATTCCAAGGCTTTTTGTATTGGCTAAGCTAATACCTAAAATGCTACCGGAGATTGGGTGAAGTGAGTGTTCGTTTAAGAATAGTCTTATTTATGTGTTGCACTACAAAGACCAGGGGTGATAATAAACACTGCGTATGCTTATAGAAGTTAGATTAAACTCATTTGGTGGTCATTCCAATTATGCGCTGTAGTGATTAATCACATATGGATAAGCCATAGTAAGCAGTTAAGCTTCTGAACGTACACTTTTAACTTTGCAGCTCTATTCAGAGCAATTTGGCTCATATATTAAAAGTTGTACCACTTGCTTTCAGTATTATTCAAGTATTTTATCCACTTATAATGCAAAATAATGTTTCATTATTACTGCTAAACAACTCTGGTATTTGGAATAACCCCCAATTGAGTGTTGCTGCATTCTAAGCTAATCTACATCCTTACTTTCTTGGCTGCCAGTGCTTCTTCCCCTTCCTCAGAAGAAGGGGCACTGGCCTCCTACAGGATCATCAAGAACATCCAAACATCACAAAACAGGAAGACAGAGGCGAGCAGTGGAGGAGAAGACAAGAAATTCACACCATGAGAACAGTCAAAAAGGAACTAAAGACAACAGGCGTTGAAGGACCTAGATCGTAGATCTTCACTTCAACCATAGCCGAATCAATTGCGGCATACAGGAAAATGAAGTTACAAACACAAGTTAAACAGAACAAGAAACATGGAACAAGGTAGGTTACAAATGAATAACCCGATATCATGTGGATGGATAGGAAGATGGATTTCGTGATTTTGCCCTCACTTGCTCAATGGCCTGCTCGTAGTGTTTGAAGTTGTCCATCTCCCTCCTGGACCGCTCGTTGAGCTGCTCAAATATCTGCTTTCTCCAGGCTGCCGACTGGGCGGGAGTGATGGAGAGGGACATGGACTGGGCAGACGAATTTGTACCTGAGGGAAACATATGGATGTCATAAATCATTAAATAACATTAGGCATGAATGTCATAAAACATTACATGATATTTTTCCTGTTCCCTTCACATTAACTAGCTACACGTGTGAAATGTGTATACAAAAAAGTGTGATTTACAATATTTTACATTTGAAAAGTTCATGATATTGACTGTATAACACCATGTCGAATACATTCATGACAAGTTACAAATTATTTTGACGTCATACAACTTTTAAACCACAAACAACAAATAGTGTCTATCACAACCCCCATCAGCTACACATCTTTGAAGAAGCTTACAGTGAGGAGAATAAGTATTTGATCCCTTGCTGATTTTGTTGGTTTGCCCACTAATAAAGACATGACCATTCTATAATGTTAATGATAAAATGTATTATAATATAGAGAGATAGAATATCAAAAAGAAAATCCAGAAAATAACTTTGAAGAATATATTTTAATTGATTTGTATTCTATTGAGGAAAATAAGTATTTGACCCCTCTAGTCAAAAAAGACAAAATACTTGGTGGCAAAGCCCTTTTTTCACATACAGAGGTCAGATGTTTCTTTCAGTTAATGACAATGTTTGTGGGTATATTACAAAGGATTTTTGTCCACTTTTCTTTGCAGATCATCTCTAAATCACTTAAGTTGTATGACTGTAGCTTGCCAAATGGGAACTTCTGTTCCCTTCACAGGATTATTATAGGGTTAATGTTTGGAAACTGTCTAGGCCACTTCATGACCTTAATGTGCTTCTGCTTGAGCTACTCCTTCGTTGCTTGGGCTGTATGTTATGGATTATTATCATTTTGGGAGGCCAATCCATGACCCACCTTCAGTCTAGTGGTGGTGGGAAAGAGGTTGGCATGCGGCATTGTACGTTTACATGTCTCCCTCCATCCATTTCTTGACGATGTGAAGTTGTCCTGTGTCTTGGCCAGACAAACAACCTCAAAACATAATGTTACCACTTTCATTTATGATGTTGGAGAAGGTGTTGTTCTTGGGATCATAGGCAGCATTTAACACATTGAGTTGTGTTAATGCCAAACAGTTTGATTTTGGTGTTATCTGATTCCAGCACCTCCCAATCATATCCTAATCCAGTTTGACGTTCATTGGCAAACCTCAGGTGAGCCTGAACAGGTTCCTTCTGAAGCCGGGGTACCATACATGCACTGCAGGATTTTAATCCGCTGTGGTATCAAGTGTTTCCAATAGTTTTCTTAGTGATTGAGGTCCCAGCTGCCTTGAGATAATTTCCTAGCTCCTCCCATACAGTTTTAAGGTGCTTTATCTCCTTTTTTCTGGTTATTAAATTCCCACAAGGTCAAATCTTGTATGGAATCAGAGACAGGCCTAAGATTGATGATTGATGATCATTTTGTATGTCCTAAAATTGGGAAGAAATGCACCAACAGTTTGCTCTTTAATATCCAGGAGCCCATTTCAGCCTTATTGAGTTCTAAAATCTTGTCCCTGACATCCTTTGACAGCTTTTTGGTCTGTCCCATGTTGGCGAGTTTAGTTTGATTGATTGACTGATTCTATGGACTGATTCTGCAGATTCAATGTGTCTTTTGTGCAGGTTACTATTAACAGGTGTGTTCAATTCAGATAACAAGTTGATTGGAAGTGCCATTTGATCTGCGGGATCAGAACTCTTAATGGTTGGCAGGGGATCAAATACTTATTTCCCTCAATTAAATATAAATCAATTGTTATATATTCTTTAGAGTTAATTTCTGGATTTTCTTTTTGATATTCTGTCTCTCCATATTAGAATACATATTATCATTAACATTAAAGACTGATCATGTCTTTATTAGTGGGCAAACCAACAACATCAGCAAGGGATCAAATACTTATTCTCCTCACTGTATCTTCAGAGTTGAGCTATGTGAGAGTGCGAGTTTGGAAATCCAAAAACTGAGAAAATACAACTCAAGATTTGCGGTTAGGATCCACTATAGCGGCCTTCAGGGCTCTACATTAACTTTTTTCACCAGCAGCCAAAATGGCAAGTAAATGTTAATCTTACTAGCCAAACACACACTCACTAATGAGTCAAAGTGGCTAGTAAGTTGGTCTTTTCTGCCAGCCAAAATGAAATTTCACCAGCAATTTGGCTGCCTGGCTGGTGTTCATTTAGAGGCCTGCCACCCTTCTCACATATGGAGGAAGAGGTAAGATGGAAAAGTTCTCACATAGGGTGCATCCCAATATGCGACCTTGCCTCCTCCACTTGCTTCTCGTCATGATGACATCACTGACAACAGCATTATATTTCAATATCTTGCAAAAGCTCAATTGTAAAGTCTTTTTCTCATTTTCAATTGGGATGGTGAATGAAAAACAATCCCTCAAAAGTTGTTGTGGCGAGGATGACAGCTGGGAAACTTTATCGTTTTCTCCACGGAGGAGGGGCCAGGAGGCGGGACGAGGAGACAAGCACAAGTGGAGGAGGCAAGGTCACATATTGGGATGCACCCATAGTTTGAAATGCATGAGGAACTATTTGGAAGGAAATAGGAGAAATGGCTCTGGCACAAAGACAAAGATGATACCACTAAACTAATGATGGATGAATAGACTTGATCATTTATAAAATAATGAAGTTGATGGACCCATGAGCTGTTCTTTTTGTTTTTGTTTTGTTATTATTTTGCTGTTTGTCTCTTTTTATGCTTGTAACTTTGTATGTAGATGTAAATAATTAATAAAAAATAAAAAACCTCACCTATGGAGTTGAACCAGGCGAGCGGGGAGTGGCAGTCCACGGCGCAGGCTCCGCCGCTCACCCACGCCCAGAGCGGGCGCTCGTCCGGCCCGTACAGCTCCTCCAGCCCCATGTGGTACGTCACCACCGACGACAAGCTACAGCTATCGGCCCCTCCGTCCCCTCCTGCCGCGCCGCCTCCCCCACCCACAGTCAGGTGAGTCAGCCCATCCCCCAGCCTCTGCACCTCCTCTGGGCTGAGATGCTGCGCCTCCTCCAGGTCCACGTTGCTCCACTGAGGGCCTCCGGAGGAGGACTGGCTGGGGGAGAGCACCAGAGTAGGGGGCGCCCCCACTGCTGCTGCTGCTGCATCTGCCCCCGATGTAGCATCGCCTCCCAGGTCAACATTCTCCACCTCGCTCCCCTCTCCCATCAGCGATGGTTGCTCCCCTTCCTCATGGATGATGGAGGAGGTGGAGGGGGGCCCGTCTCGCCGCCCCACCTGGCCCTCGCGGTCCGACACCAGCTCGGAGATGAAGCTGTCGCTCGTGACCTTGGGGATGCGGGGCTTGGGCATGTCGACGTCTGTGGAGAGGGAAGGAAGGTGGAGGGGGCGTTGTTATTACAGGGCAGCCGTGGCCTAGTGGTTCAATAACTGCCATTGACGTAAGAGTAATTTCAAGTCGTCATTTTTTTTAGCCTTGGGTCATCTCTACAAATTTGTGAAAAAATGGCAGCTTTCTACACATACATGAATTTAACGTGGCTGGCAGTCAATGTTAAGGAGATGGGCTTTAGGTTGCTGGTTCGAATCCCACACTTCTCCCCGTCTCACCCTCTCTCTCACTCCATGGCTGAGGTGCCCTTGAGCAAGGCACCAAACCCCACTCAAAATAATTGTAAGTCGCTTTGGATAAATATGTCAGTTTAATGTAACGGATAATGAGAGTTTCACAGGTGGGATTTTCAAAAAACAAAAAACAAAACAAGGACAACCTGTGGCAGTGCTGATGGTGGTTCCCATGGGAATGGGGGAGGTGTCTGGGTCGGGAAGGAGTCCACCCACGGAGCCTCTCCGCTCCGAGTCCGAGTCCACATCACTCAGGACGGAGGCCTGGGATTGGAGACGCACCTCTCCCCCGAAGAAGCAACCGGCACTATGACACACATACAGATGCATGCACACACACACACACACACACACACACACACACACACACACACACACACACACACACACACACACACACACACACACACACACACACACACACACACACACACACACACACACACACACACACATGTGTGTGCACACACACATAGCGTACATGGGCAAACACATGCGCACACACACGCATGCACGCACGCACAATAAAAAAAACAATAAAAACATTGCTTTCATAAACTTGCAATTTGTAATTTGCAGTTAATACAATGTGAACACAACACACTGATGACACTCTCAAAGTGCACAATTGGAATACAATAATGTAAAGAATAAAAGTAAAGACAACAACACAAGTAAGTAAACATCACTCTGATACTGATAGCAAACATTCTCACTGCAAGACGATCTATACGATTTCTCCACTTTGGCAGATTCGAGACGATCTTCTACCCGATATCACGATTCACGATTTATATTGTCATATCGCCCACCCCTAATTTTAATGTCTTGAATAATTACGCATCGAGTTCCACTCGTTTCTCATTTTACAACTGACAAGTGTGGGGAAAAAAGGAAATGTGGATGTGTTTTTTGTCTGATCCACAATTGATCCTAAATTCTCATATTCAATTTGATGCTGCTGCAATGAATTTATCAAATGTAATAATCTGTAGGGATCTACATATCAAACAGGTTGGTGAACATTGTTTATACAGCACAACATCAACTGTCCTCTACGCCATTGTAGCCTGGAGACACATACCGCATACACTGCATTCAGGTTCTTGAGATTTAAGGGCTTTTTATTAAAAAACGTGGGTATGTTAGAGTTGAATGAACACATTCTAATGCAAAAGGAGGGTCCTAGCTTTTAAATGCAACTTATTTCATGTTTTTATGTGCTTCGGAGGCTGATATATTTAGGATTTACAGCAATAGGCAGAGGGCACCCTTTCCCAAGAAGGGCTTAAATGGGTTAATTTGTAGCCTCAACTCTGAGCTTGGCAAATGCAGTGTATGGAGCTGGCTTTCTGTTGTATTTCTGGATGACCTGAAGTCAGTCCAACCTGAATGTTGTTTGTAGAGACAGAGTGCACCATAACAAAAGTACATGAGGTCGGTCTGACAACCCAGCTTAGGTTGCCGTGACAACTAGGTCTACCCCACCTGTACATGCTAGCGCGACCGTGTGACTGGACATGAGTCTCTGGGCAGACTCAGACGGTCTAAATAACTCAGTGTGGCGGCCCGCTGAGTCTTGTTCTGGCTTGATTTGTGCCAATTAACCCCTTCAACACGTCTACACGGGGGACTGCAAGACCTGTCATTCATTTGCAGGACCTGGCTCAGGCCCTTTAACCTGAGACAGTTTTGGCCTTGCTGTGGTAGGGCACTGTGTTACTACGCCGGTGGCACGGGTTTGATTCTGGCCCGGGTCATTTGCCAATTCCTTTCTCTCCACTCATTTCCTGTCTGTCCTTCACTGTCCTGTCAAGAATAAAGTTGAAAAGCCCAAAAAAACAAACAAAACAAAAAAACAGAGACAGTTTATATGAGGAGATTAAGCACTCAAAAAAGCGTTGATAGAAATTAACAGGGACCATTCATAACGCCAACATGGCATGTGCCTGTACATCTCCCACCTGTCTGGCAACAAGATTTAATTGCTTGCAGAGCTGCGCTGTCATTTATCCAATCATCTCGCCGCATCAATGCGTAAGCTTTTACGACAGCTCAAACCTAATCGGTATGCCTCCGGAATATCTTTTTTTTATATATATATTTTTAGGGGCTTTTATGCCTTTATTTGACAGGACAGTTGAAGATGGTGACAGGAAGCGAATGGGACAGAGAGACAGGGGAGGATCGGGAAATGACCCCGGCCGGACTCGAACCGGGGTCCCCGTGGGTGGGCATGCAAGCCCAATGTGGGGGGCTTAGCGCGCTGCGCTACAGCGCCCCCCTCCTCCGGAATATCTGCTGCCAGTCGGTGGCAGATGACATGTGCGACTCACATTGAGTAGCTACTCACATGGGGTAGCGACTCACATGGGGTTGCCACAGAGTTTGCGCCACCTGATCCTGCAGGCCGTGAAGCAGAACGTCTTGTCGTGAAGTGCTGCACATGCGCAGTTCAAAATGATCAGCAATAAAACAATGTTTTACGCCGTTACTTTCCTATATACAGCCAATCCTAGATAGCCAATATACTTTGGTTTTCATTGTGATTCCAAACAGAAGGTTTGTGTATTGCTCAGTCATCTTCTTCCTTAATATCCATCATTTTCTTCCTTAATATTTAGTGGTGTGGATCGGCACTGCCCTCACGATCCGATTCGATCACGATTCGGGAGGTAGTAGATCCGATTCGATTCGATTCTATTAGATCCAATCCGATTCGATTCAATTCTACAATGCATTGCAATGCATTACATTTCTACTGAACGCAAAGCAAATGTTCAGCCATGATGAGGAAATACAAGTAGTCAGATACTGAGCAACAATTTATTGGCTGTTTTCTGTATCAGTCTGTATCAGTCTTGCAATGTTTTGAAGTGTTTTTATTTAATTTAACATTCATTTGCTCCCGAAATATCCGTGGAAGTAATTGAAACTTTAAAAAATTGCCGGATTGATTCTGGAACTTGCCGGATCTGGATCTGGATTGTCCATGCCCCGGATCGCCGAATCGATCATTGTTGACACCGCTATTAATATTGCTCAGTCATCCCACTCCTGTTTTTCCCATTCATTCTGAGATGCCCATGGCTTTACTCATCTGAAAATAGGTGCCCCGAGGCGTCGCAAAGATGGCCGTGGAGTGAAATGACTTATGGGAAAATGACTTTGCTTTAACCCATTTAAGCCTAAGGCACCTGTAAAAAAACGCCTGCTGAATGGCTAAGCCCTTTTTGGGAAAGGGGCTCGGTCGGGATGAAAGCGTTCAGTAGTTCAGCTCCCCACCTGTGCATGCTGCCGTTGCTGGCGCTGGAGGCGGAGCGGTCCGAGTCTCTGGGTACAGACACGGCCTTCCAGGCCTTACCGCTCAACTCGCTGCTCGTCACGCCCTGCCGGAAGTACACGGCCCGGTCCTCACAGCTGATGGCCCACACCTGGGGGAACAAGAGATGTATTGAAGGGGCTGGTTATACGCATCGCATGTGGATGTTTTTTATTCGTTTACGCGGCATGTGGATAAGAATAAAAACTCAGGTGCGTTTTAGCCCACTAAATGGGATATTTTCAAAACCGTAGTTTTGAAATACACATTCTAAAATCAATGTTTACATGTAAACAAGAGGCCAAAACCAATGACTTTTCCAAAATATCAATACACCTATGGATATGTTTGCTCATGCAGGTTTTAGGGTATTATTCTCTTAAAGGGACAATCCACCCATTTGCATTAGGCTAACCCATTGCTAGATACCCAGTAATACTTTTGAATGGTCGTGCAACACTCTCTCAATTCCCCCTGAGACAGGAGAAATCCACTTCTTCCTTCCTTACACTTCCTCCTACAATGATGTAAAAAGCATCATTTTGCATCATTGTAGGAGGAAGTGTAAGAGAGGTGGATTTCTGTTGAGACTACAAGCCTTTTTCCCAACCTTTCAACCCCGCCATTAGGGGGTTGGACCTAATCAGTCCCTCCAGTTTTTCGCGATTCAGCAATCGCGTGGATTCATGCAAATTCAATGATATTCCGCATAATTTCACGATGCCGCGTAATTCCTGTAAAGCCGCATTTTTCCCGCAAAATTTCCCCTTTGTCCCCTTCAACATTCTGTGGCAGGGGTGCTCAATAGGTCCATCGCGGTCGGACACTTAAAAAAAAAAGTTCCCTACGGATACCCAGAATCTGACAGGCTAAGTCCAGGCGTCTACACTGTAGGCCTAAATAGACCATAAACACAACGACGTCTTCAAATAAGGAGGATAACTGCGCCTCACTCAAACTCCATAAGTCATAACATCGGAGCACAAAAATAGGACGACACGAGACGTTTGCCGATACCGTGCGCTATATGTTCAGTTAGTAGGCCTACAGGCAGCGTCACCACTCGAAAGAAACAGCCAGAGAAGAAAACAACAGCCCGAACACCGGCAATCCCCTGCTTTTTTCATATGCTCTGAGAAGTGCAGGCAAGATGCAACTCCCGCATTGAGCGTGGAGTTGGCTACTTCGATTAGATTTCATTGCCGAGATTACATTCGAGGGGAGAGTGAATGCTGTGTGCCTGTTTAACCTGAGTGCAGGCGCGTCTTCTCAAATGGTCTGTTCAGCGCGGCCGCTAGACAGAGAGCGCGCTTTTCGGTCCATTCAGTAGATGTCTCCTTCTTTATTTTTTGGAACTAGGGATGTCTGTAACGTCCACGAAGACAATATCATCCACGTGAAAACGCCAAACGCCCGCAAACCGCTGTTCTGTCTACTTCTCACAGCGGCATTAAAAAAGTCCTCCATGAAATCCCAAACCAACATCACTTCAAATAGGTGACAGCAAGCATGCACACATGAAATACCACTTCAGGGAGGGAGAAAATTGCTCTGCACTCATATTAAAGTGAAAAGGGGATTACATAAAATCTGTCCAGAAACCAAGAGGGCATATATAAACTCATTCTCTCTAACAGGAGGAGGGCAACATCATGTAGGAACATGAAGGCTCTTGTGTTCCTGTATTACAATCAGAGAGTTCAGTGTGGTGTCTTGGAATCAGATGAGCCAATTGAAGTAGACATCTAAATTGGAAAGTCTTATTTTCTTTTTTTTCCACTGTAAAAATGTTTTTCCTCTGCACTTTATGAGTGGGTGTGTTATCACTATTGTGATGAACAGCTTTGTAGTGTGACAAGTGTTTTTCTACCGAGTGTTTTTCAACACTTTTGTGTGACAACATATTTGTAGTGTTTTACTCCTAATATTCAAAATGTGGCTGTATGTGCAGCTTTTTTGACTGTTGCTGTCGCTTACAGCTTTTGACTGTCCAAGACAAATTTCCTGCTGGATACATCTGAACTTGCCTGCCACCTGAATTACCCCCATGGCCAAATGTAACTTTTGTAAATGTAATTTGTGTTGGGATTTCAACAGAAAATTAAAAGGAAGTGTGTTTCTGAATCTCTCTCTCTCTTTTGTCTTAAGCCTGCTTAGACTGATTGTGGTTTTCAGTTACCAAAAAAACCCAGGAAGGGGTGCAAAATCTTTGCAAAAAATGAGAAAATGCCGCAAAATCTTTGCAAAAAATGAGAAAATGCCGCCACAAAATCAGACATTTTGACCGCAAAAATCACAAAATCCCAGTGCAAAATCCTGGAGGGACTGCCTAATGCGCTAACAGACCTATCACAGATCAATGTGCCAGTGCTTTTGAAATCACTGGCATTGAGGCTCCAGTAACTCACTGGCAGAGCTGTCTGGGTGTGGCCTGTGGAACTTTAGCATTGCAATGCATTATGGGGATTGTTGTCACAAATCCACAAGCACTAAAAATTCATTTTCTGCCTTTTCTCGACCAAGAAGGCACCACATTAAAAATTGATGCTACTATTCTACAACCATATATTACCCACTTTCAATACATATTCATGTCTCCACCGGTGGAATGCCCCTTTAACAAATGAAATAGCCACTGAAACACTGCATTTTATGTTTGCTTGGATCATCCTTGTATAATGTTTATATTTGTTTGGTGATCTGAAAATGTTAAGTGTGCCAAATGTGCAAAAAAGTTTAAAAAATCAATAGGGAGGGCAAAAACATCTGCACAGCACTGTACATGCATTAGTGCGTGTGTAGCATCCAGGACGATCATATTACATACTGTACATGTGTGGCAAGACAGCCAGAGAGAGACAGATATACACACAGAAAGACAGGTTGATAGCCAGAGAGACAGGTACACAGACAGATATACTGGCCAGATATATGTTGGTTTATGAGTGTCTGCAAACATGTGTGCAGTATGTGGGTGTGGGCATCCATAGCAGGGCCGATGTCAGCTTTGGCCAGGCCCAGGACACAGTCATCTGAAAGGTCCCCCCACTCAATACATATGTGTACATTGTAAATGGGACACAATCCTGGGCACCACTTTTCCCTGGGCCCAGGACAACGGACCCTTTCGTTACTCCCTGTCCCTAGGCATGCGTGTGTGTGTGTGTGTGTGTGTGTGTGTGTGTGTGTGTGTGTGTGTGTGTGTGTGTGTGTATGTGCGTGTGCATGACGGATGGAGGCTCTTGCAGCTCCGATCTCAACCACTCAGCAGACACACACACACACACCCACACCCACACCCACACCCACACACACACACACACACACACACACACACACACACACACACACACACACACCCACACCCACACCCACACCCACACACACACGAGACTCAACTCCCCCATAGCAAAAACACTCGACACCCAATCCCATCACTCCCCACTCCACCGTCAAGCCCTCCCAGAACTCACCCTCCCTCAAACCATCCAACCCCCTGCCCCAGGGCATCTTTACTATGGGCAAAGTGCAGTACTAACTACTTATTTTGTTAAAATGGAGTTTAGACTGAAAATGTTCCTTCCACACATCATCTTTGTCTTGTGACAAAGCCTTATGGTCCAAATGTTTCCTGTTTTAGATATTGCCATGTCTAATTTGCAGTAATAACAATATCCAATCTAATAGGGTTTGAAGGCATTTTTCTCAGTTTCAGAGTTGGCATAGTTACTGCTCTTTGTCAACGAGAGGCTGTGATTTTTTTTCATTGATCAAACTCATATATTGTACTGTATTATTTCTGGAAATAAGATCAATTTACACCTCCCTTGGAGTTAAGTAATTGAGTTTCACTGTTTTCAAGTTCCTCCAGCTAGCTAGTTGGACCCATGAGATTTGGTAGAATTGCTTGAAGGCTTGAATTGCGTATTGTGATAGTGATTTCAATGTTTACATGTTTGTGGTGGAACTGAAGACAAATTTCTACTCCGTGGACAAAAAAGGTATTAGCATTCGTAAGAGTTATAACCAGAGCCATGGAAGTAAGATTTAGGCTAATCCTAGTTAGGCGGCTCATAGGGTCTTTGACACATAGCCATCCAATATATAATTCCAGGAAGTGGTCGTAGAACACAAAAAGAGCAGTACAGGTAAACATAATTCACTTCTACTTCATTTTTGCTTGTTATGCATGTAGTGATTCTGTGTTAGTCTCTAGCGAACAGAGAGTGAAAAGTGAAAGCGAAAGTGAAAGCCCATTGGGAAACTCCAACTCCCATTGTCATTGTGACACAGCACTCCACAGCACACAAGTGAACACTGCACAAAATGAAATTGCATTTATGCCTCACCCGTGCAAGGGGGCAGCCCTCAGTGGCGCCCCATGGGGAGCAGTGCGGTGGGACGGTATCATGCTCAGGGTACCTCAGTCATGGAGGAGGATGGGGGAGAGCACTGGTTGATTACTCCCCCCACCAACCTGGCGGGTCGGGAGTCGAACCGGCAACCTCTGGGATGCAAGTCTGACGCCCTAACCGCTCACCCATGACTGCCCAGAGAGACTGCCCATGAGACTGCCCATGAGAGCCGCTGCCTAGAATTATTTATCTACGTGAATCATGTTACCAACAGACTTAGGCCTACTGTATCCCTGTAGTCCCAACTCAGAATTTCATGGCTCTGGTTATAATTAATGCATACAAAGCCTTCAATTGAAGCCGAATCAATGTGTGTGTAGTAGTGCTGGCAACCGTCCCTTGAAAAACGTAATTATCCTACATTTAGAAACAAAAGTACGGTTTCGCATTGAACTGAGACGAGACGCAATTTGGTTATAATGCAGGAAATTGCATCTAAGAAACACATATTCTGGGGGTGGACCCCTCTCGCGAATGAGGTGTATATACATGCCGTATAGTGTTCCCCTCCTGTTGCCCCACCGGGTCAACACACACACACAGAGGCACACACACAGTAACAGGCACGCACGCACAACAACAAACACATATATTCTAGGGCTGTAACGATACACTCAACTCACCATTCGGTTTGTATCACGATTCATGACCTATGGTTCGATACAGCCCTTGATTTTACATTTGCCAACATTATAATCTTTATGAATAAAAACTATGATAGTTCAAATGTAGAATAGGTTACAAGAGGCTGCAAATATTTTTTTGAAGTTTCTATATAATGATGATGCTTGGAAGCACTACCACTTCATATCATGTGGTTGTTTTCTGAGAAGATGGGTATCAAAACGTTAAAAGGGCGTATGACGATACTGCCTCTTTGTATCACGATACAGTATCGTGACTCTGTGTATCATGATTTCTCGGTTCGATACAATATCGTTACAGCCCTAATATATTCACATGAACAGACACGCACACACACACACACACACGCAATGCTGTCCTACCTGGTCATTTAGTCCCACGTTGATCATGACCATCTCCCCCACCATGCCGATCCAGCCGGAGCCACAGGGGTTATGGGAATTCACGCCCCGCCGAAACCACACCTGCCAAAACAGAAGCACACGTATGCACGCACACACACATAACACACACACACACACCACCACCAATCACAATTCCCATCAACACTACTCAAAATACACCACTCCACCCAGCAGCACATAAGAATCCTAGCCACCACCCATATACAACCCCCATGCCATGCCCATCTAGCCTGATAATCATCGACTTTCATATCTCTTCGAGACATGGTCTGACCAAGAGCATATCAATTAACATTTCCCAAACGGCATGGTTGACCCGCCTCCCTTGGTTTACTAATGGTTGTTTGCTTCCCGACGAAGTGAGAGGGGTTCCTGATTTTTACAGAGCTCAGAAACTATATCTGTATTTGTCCTGGCCTGATAAGGAGGGCGCGGCCAGGCTAATGCCCATCGTCCCCAACCTGTCTTGTTCTGTCAGGCCATTGGATGGTGTCATCAGTGACGCCAAAATTCAGAGGCAACCGAAATACTGCAGGAGAAACAGAAAGAAAATGCACATAAACACTTTTGCACAAGGAAAATGCACAATGCACACTTACTTTGTTATCCTTGGTGATGGCCCACACCACGTTGACCCCCACGGCGACATGGATGGCTCCTATGTCCGGACTGGGAGAATCAACCACCACCCAGGAGTTCCCTACACACACACACAGACACACACACACACACACACATGCAAACACACACACATGCAAACACACACACACATGCAAACACACACACATGCAAACACACACACATGCAAACACACACACACATGCAAACACACACACACACACACACACACACACACACACACACATACACATACACACACACACACACACACACACACACACACACACATGCAAACACATGCAAACACACACACACACACACACACACACACACACTTAACATCACATATTGTATCGTGCTAGTTATACCTGCCAAAATAGTCATAAGAGCAAAATGTGTCCTGGTAGCACTTTGCCAAGAGGCCTTATGTAGACCCTGAATAAACGTGAAACATCATATCCTATCCATCTTATTAAACACGGTTATAAGGGCGGCATCATCACCATTTAGTTAGCAGTTGTAAATGCTTAATCATTCAGTAAGGCTATGGGCAGCCTAACAAGAACTAGCAGATTGGAAATGGGTGGGGTAATAATAGTAATAATTTAATAATAATAATTGTATTTGTATAACACTGTATCATACAAGGGATACAACTCAAAGTGCTTAACAAATGAGAAAAAAAGAACATAATTGTTAGAGGTGCATTTAAAAGGAGAGGAAGAGAGGAGAGGCAGAGATAGCAGGAAGGCAGAGGAAGAAGAGATAGAAAGAGATCGTAGAGTCGTAGGGTCAACGTAGGTTAGGACCGGGATTCTTAGATGCGTAAGGTGGTCCATAGTGGCTGGGTCTAGCATAAGTCATAGATAGTCACACAGAGATTGGGCGCTCAGATGCGGCCCCTGGTGGCATCAGGGGTGAGGAAAAACTCCCTTTCGTTTGAATCATAGTTTGTAGAGGGAAAAAAATAATAATGTGGATGCCGCTACAGACCACAAAAAATCCTACAATTAAAAACATTTCCAGTGATAGGTGGATTGATGGATTAAGAAGCTATAATCTGGTGCCATTTATTCCAAATAACGAAGAGGCAAGGGATGACCAACCTTTGGGGCAGTCTCGTGTGATGCCCTCCCTGACCAGCAGCTGTCCCTCCCAGAGCACGGCCCACACCAGATCCACCGGCCCACAGCTGATCTGCACCACCTCCCCCGGAATGTTCACCTCCTCCCACGCGGAACCTTCCGGATTGTTGTGGCAGATTCCATCTCGGAACCACACCTGCAGTTGGGCACAGGAGTGGAAAGAATATGAGGAGAGGATGAATGCCTTGCATTGAAAGTTTTCCATTCCTTGGGATCATTTTAATTTAAGATTCATAACCTGGCCCCCGAAGGCAGTTGGGTCAGGTATTGCAATGTCCCTGTCTGTCTGTCTGTTTGTCTGTCTGTGTTTCTGTCTCTCTGTTTGATTGTCTGGCAGCAGTGTTTTAAGTCACCTGGGGGAGGCGAAAAACACACAACATGATGTGCTTCTAGTATTGGCCAGCCGTGGCTTAGTGGTTAGATAGTTGGTCTTTCAATCTAGGGGTTGCAGATTCGAATCCCCCATGACTTCTCCCTACGTCTCCATCCATGGATGAAGTGCCCTTGAGCAAGGCACCTAACCCCACATTGCTCCAGGGACTGTAACCAATGTAGCCTGAAAAATAATAACTGTAAGTCGCTTTGAATAAATGAAAGTGTCAGCAAAGTGCAATGTAATGCAATGGCCAGAGGGCTAGGTTGCCATCTCTGGTTGTATTTGTTTTACCAGAGAATAATTTATTGAAATAAATAATTGAAATTAAAATGTCTAACATTGACCAAGACCAAGGTTCACAGCTTGTTATTCATGGACTGGGATTAATTTGTGACTAAATCTTGTAAGCAGAGTGGGCACAGTGTTTTCGTGCCCTGGAGGTATGAAATGAATGATAATCGCATAATCCCGATCAGGAGTGTTGACCACTCGTGTGCCACTTCGGGAAATAGCAGCAGAGTTCAAGCGGAGCTCTTAGTGAAACATCAACTTTCAGATATTTAGTGTTTAGTATTGTGAATGCGTAATGGCGTGTAATCATATTCATGGGCATACTTTACAGCATGCACTGTATTTTTCGGACCATAAGGCTGGCCGCACATTGGCTCCGACAGCACTGCGGCGCACTTTGCTTCCGACATAATTTGGACCCCCAAACCAAATTTCACACGAACATAGCATTGATAGTCAATGGGCGGCGCCGACAAAATAGAACTTGTCTCTAATTGCTTTCCGACATCCGCGAATGTCCACGGACATCGGCGCCAGTGTGCTGGGTTCTGTTGAAAACAATGGAATCGAACTTTTGCGTAGCAGTGCGCAGCACTTTGTCGGAGCCTATGTGCGGAAGCCCTAAGGCACACCGGATTACAAGGTGCATTTTGTTTGGAAAAGTGCAGTAGTGTAACCACGATCAAAGTTGTGCTCTGACAGCTACACCAAAGAGACAGCCTCATGGACATGACAGTCAGAGCACATCCACAGCCCTAGTGATGGTCACTTCCATGATTATAGTTGTAACCGCTAGCCGGGGTCACATGTTTTTTCTTGTAATTTTATGTTTATAGGTATTGAGATTCAGCCCACGATAAACACCCCACGATAACAGGCCCCCCACCATAAGCAAACCACGATAATTGCAGAACTGGGTAACACTTCACAATAACTTTCCGCTATAAATGGTTAACTGATGGTTAACTAATGTTTGTTGTGCATCTATAATACTATTATAAGCATTGATATATCATTATTAAATCAATTGTACAACACTTACTAAATATTTGCTGATGACAATAATATATTAGGGCTGCACGATTATGGAAAAATTATAATCACGATTATTAAGATCGAAATCACGATCACAATTATTAGTCACGATTATGCAGCAGAGCTTATGCCTCCCCTCCCCCCAATTTCCAGGGCCACATAATAACACCTTACCATTAGTTAACATTAGTTAACCATCTAGCTGAAGGTTATTGTGAAGTGTTACCCAGAACGGAGTGGAAATCGGTAGTTGACTAGGGTGAGGTGCATACTTTTCCCTGTAGTGAGACGGCCCAGAGAGAGAGGCGCCCGGCAGGGTCATCGGTGAGCTCCCAGCCCCCAGCGCTGATGTCGTTAAAGGGGTCGGGCAGCGGACCAGCAGCCTGCTCAGACGGAATCTAGGAGTGGAACAGCAAGCACACGGGCACACCCATATACACACAGACATAATGAATGAAAGATATACAGTGCACATACAAAAATGTAAAATGTAGGCACACATATAAATACACACACACAACCTTACACACACAAACTTGCACAGACAAGACAAGGTTTAAAATGATGTATTATATTCCAGAGCTGCAGAGTGTTTGGTAGCTCTTCACATGACTACAAGGAGAGGGAGAGTAGTTAGGAGGACCTAAAGGGATATACAGGTAAGTCATGAAGTACACACACTACTTTGCACTAACGTTCACTAGGTACACACTAGTTTGCACTAATGGTCATTAGATACACACTACTTTCGGTACACACTACTTTGCACAAATGGTTTCACTACTACGCTTTGTCTTACCTGGGACAGCATGTATACAGGGAGCTACAAATAATAAAATGAAAGTAAAAGTTAAACAGAATGTGTTTCGTTTAATGTTATGCACTTAAAAAGAAAGATGTTATGCGCTTCAAAAGAGAATAGCTTGAAGGTGTTTGAAGGAGTGATGTTATCATGAACATGACATGACACCGATCAAACATAGCAATGATATTGTAAGGAAAAGGAGGAGTGTTGATCCACCTGGGTTCGAACTCAGGCCTCCTGGCGATCAAAGATATGCTCTGACAGTTACACCAAAGAGACAGGCTCATTGACATGACAGTCAGAGCACACCCACAACCCTAATGATGGTCAGGAGTTGAAGTATCCAAGGAACTCTTCCAAATAGTTAAACTAGCTTTGTTACACGGCTAAATCATTAAAATGTTAAAAACGGCAACATGTTTTGGCCAAGGTTTGGCCTTCATCAGCCAGGGCAGAGTCAATAGAGTCAATAAAACCAAAGAGCACCTTCGGACTAGTATACCAAATTGGGCTAACACCGCAGCCCTCCAAATTGAACCTTTTGTTCAGTCCTAGTCACTTCCATGATGATAGTAACTGCTAGCCGGGGTCATAGTAATGTTTACAGGGGTTGGACAAAATATCTGAGACACCTGTCATTTTAGTGTGGGAAGTTTCATGGCTGAAGTGGACCAGCCTGTTGGCCAATCTTCATTAATGGCACATTGCACCAGTAAAGTGAAGTGTGAAGGTTCAATTAGCAGGGTAGGAGCACAGTTTTGCTCAAAATTTTGCAATGCACACAACATTATGGGTGACTGTCAGAGTTCAAAAGGAGAAATTCTTGGTACGTGTGTAGCTGTTCCATCTTTGACCGAGACAGCAAGTCTTTTTGATGTATCAAAAGCCACAGCATCCAAGGTAATGTCTGCATACCACCAAGAAGAATGAACCACATCCAACATGATTAACCGTGGATGCAAGAGGAACAAAATGACACTAAAATGACAGGTGTCTCAGATATTTTGTCTGACCCCTCCCTGTATGTTCATAGGCGTTGAGATAGAGATGCAGCAAACACCCAGTGAGACGCATATGGTAATGACCGCAGTCAGAAACACAAGTGTTTACATCATAAATGTTCATGATGTGTGAAATGTCATGAATACAGTATGAAGGGCTCATGTCACACTTAGGTACATACAGTATGGCACCTCCAAATTAAGTGCAACCCAATCTTTCACTTCTGCACTGGTGCTTTGTGTTTCAACGCACAGGGGCATTTTTTGTGGGTTGCGACTCACACCATCAAATAAAGTGCTTTTGTCTATATGAAAAGTGCTGCGACACCTTCTAATACTACAACTAATCCAGGGATTAACCTGCCTCTATCAGATGCCTATGTATGCTACAGGTCAAAGGTTCAATCAATCAGCCAGACCACTCATTCCTCTGACTTGTGCTAGGAACACATGCGTACGAATAGCCTATGCAATGCAAAGCACAACTCAGTCCTTTGAGGGAAGTGAGCAGAAGTGAAGAGGGGTTAAGAAGAGCGAAGCAACAAAAAAAAGTAGACAGAAGTTCAATCTCATGAAAATGAGGAATGAATTTCACCAGTGGTGGCCACTCAAATCAACAACAAAAAGGTTTCAATCGACTTGGTTCATCTTCAGTTACGACCTGTTGACTGTTGAGCTTCCCAAGTAGCGGAGTTTCAGTCACGTGACCAGGAGGACACACCAGAAGAAGATGCAACTAACAGGGGGCGGTACAGCCTCCCAGGGGGCGTTGGGGAGCTTTAGGGGGGCGTTGAGAAGGATACAGCTGAAAGGGGGCTCTGCTTAGTTGCCATTGGGGAGCATTAATCTGTTTATTTTAATACTAAGGGGGGCGTTGTCAGGCTTATCATGAGGTCAAGGGGGCGTTGGGAGGGTTGTGATGAGGCCAAGCGGACATTTGTTCAAAAAAGGTTAAGAACCACTGCTGCTCTAAAGCATATGGCTATGGGGTACTCTATCTCAACTCACTTTGTAAGAATAATTTCAGTAATGAATGAGTGAATGAATGAATGAATGAATAAATGAATGAATGAATGAATGAATGAATGAATGAATGAATGAATGAATGAATGAATGAATGAATGAATGAATGATTTATTTTTTCACACCATTATTTTGACTTTCAATTTCATGTCATGGAGAGAAGGGTCCCCAAGTGATGCGAAAGCTTATAAGCCAAGGCCCAACGGTGCAGTAAGTAGAGAGGTATCATCTGAAGAAATACGTTTTAACTAGGCGACATGCTGCTGTGTGCTGTGGCTCGCACCTTGGCCCAGGAGTCTCTGGCCTTGTATCTCCTGTTGCGTATCCATCGCCTGCGACGGACACACGAGTTCCACTTCTTATCTCTGGTGTAGGTGGCCGGGAAATCTATGGCGTACGTCCAGCCCTGTAAAGAACCATAACCACGCAGACGCAGACGCAGACGCAGACGCACACACACAGACACACAGACACAGACACACAGACACACACACACACACACACACACACACACACACACACACACACACACACACACACACACACACACACACACACACACACACACAGACACAGACACACACACACACGAGGGGGGTGGGATCCATTGGAGCTGGTTATTGACAGAAATTGCTAGGCCCAGAATGGCCTACTACACCCCTACACACAATACAGTCAAATATAAACAAATGTAAATAGTAATAAATACATGCATTTATATAGAATGATTCAGTTAAATGTAAATTAATATTAAATAATAAATATTGCACATTGTAAAACATGCTATAATGTATGTATATAATGTATGATCTCCTTTAAATGTGCCCTCTATGTGTAATTCCCTAGTGCAGTCATGTGACAAAATATTAAACTTTTTCAGGAACAAATATTTCATAAACAGGAACAAAATACCATTCAAAACAATCTTTTATCAGCATAATCACTTCCTTTTAACTTTGGTCTGAGCCAAAGCATTAGGAATTAAACTTTGCCCAGAGATCAGAGTACAATTCAAGTATTCAGCTCAAGCATTCACTTCAATTCAGTATTCAATTGAAGTATTTAAGACTCTTTAGCCCAATATATAATGCAATACCAGTGCATAAATGCCAATCTTATTTCTTTACGGGACAAAAGAAAATGCTTTTTTCCCCTTGGCAAATTGTCAAAGCACAGTCCACTGTATGTAGTACTGTATGTGGGATTTTAATTCAAATGTCACATTACATTTAGCTCACACAGTCAAACGTGCAAAACTCAACAATTCAAGAACTCATCCTTTTACACTTCTCCCACACTACCCAGTTGATAGTCAAAATAAATAACAGAAACTCTGTGATGTGATGATAACTAATTCTAATACAGGTACACCGTACCACATACGTACTGGCATGGGCATACTACTGTTACACAGCACTAACAGGCCATACCACACACTGGCATGGGCATACTACACAGCACTAATAGGCCATACCACACACTGGCATGTTTGCCCATAGGGACAGGGCAGTGGTGTAGTCTACTTTTTTTGTAGTGAGAATACTGAGTATTTGGGCAGCCATAGGGCGCAGTGGTTCCCAAACTAGGGGTCAGTCCCCTCGGGGGCCGTGAAGGAAAGAGATGTTTCAGAGGCGGATTTACAGCCGCAATTACCGAACGATTATTGATTGTGATATCGTCATGTTAAACTCCAAGGCTTCCATGACGAGTCACCATTGATTAAATGTGGCTGTGCTATTCTAAACATTGAACAATGAATTTTGAGTGGGTATACAGAACAGTTAGCTATTTTAGGTGGGTATAGTGAGCCCCAACCTTTCCTGGTGGGGTATACTGCGTATACCTGCGTATCACATACCTGTAGACTACACCACTGGGCCTGAGCCGTTTCCCAACCATTTCCTGTCTTCACTGTATTTTCCCTATCACAATAAAGGCTAAAAAGGCTTTAGAGACGCTCACCCCTTCGTCTCTGGGCCACGCACATAGAGTAAGACATCTTCCACTCCAAAACAAGCAAAAAAAAGAACAATAACTCCTGCCTAGTAACCCTAATCCCAAATACCTTCCGTGGCCATGCAACCAGTTCCTGTCCTGCCACTCTGCACTTTCCAATCACAATAAAGCCTAATAAGCCCCCAGTCCCCCCAAACAAAGAAGAAGCCTGAAACTCACCCCTGTGCCTCTCTGAAATTTCACACACATATGGTACGTAAACTCTTACAATATAATCAATAACTTAATTATAATTTTACTGTTTGGTTTACTTGATTCATTTATTATTACTCGTATTATTACTATTATTTACTTTAATTTATTATAGGCTACTTCATGATATACTTCATGAAGTTAGACTTTATTTGACTACTTATTTTTGGTTACTTCTATAGGTCCGCTTCAAACTACAGTGTTGTTGCTCCACCCACAATTTCATTGCCTTCATTGACAATGACAATAAACTCCTTGAATCTTGAATAATCAATCACTCATCCCTACCCGCCCATAACACTGTACATAACCGTGTCACTCACCCCTTTGTCGGTGGGCTCTCCTCCGAAGTTCTCGTCGATGTACCAGTCGGCCTCCCACTCCCAGTTGGCTGAGGGCAGCTGGAAGCCGTCCAGGGGCCGGTGCTGCAGGCCCGTCACGTCGCTCCACTGCCAGCGGTCACTCGGCAACAGCCGCTCCGAGAAGCTATCCACGGGGTTCCACCTCTGTGTGTCATATGGCAGGGCTGGGCAATTAGTTTGGCCCAAGGGCCGCATTGGGTTTAGAATATTGACCGACCGAGCAGCCGATGTCGCAGATGACTTGCTCATGTCAATAATAAGAATGCCATCTCATTCATCCACTCTTATAGGCAAAGATGGGCAGTATAAAATAGAGTGCATTTGAAGAGTTCAGATGCAAAACCCCCTAAGTGCCTTTTCAGAAAATAATCTTAATTCATTTTTATTTAATTCAAAGCTATCAAAATTGCATATTTTTTATTTTATTTATGTAATATAACTATTTATATGTATTATCAAGTACATGAATGTAAACCAAACCAACAAAGGGGTTCTCTAAAAATACAGAAGTGCAGGTCTTCAGAAATGGAGTTAGGGGGTTTTGCATCTGAACTCTTCATTTTAACATCATTAGTATACTACACACATAAAATCTGTATATTATCTGTTGACTTGCCAGGGATAGTTGAGATGACAGATATTTTGGGGAAATTACGGAAAAAACACACTGAGATTTAAGCACAAGGGTGACAAAAAAACAGAGTGATAGGTGGTAGCCAATGCTGTTTTCCAATGTTCTGTTACATTTATTTGGAGGAGCATCCTTGTCCAAGTCGGCAGCCACAAAATGATTTGTAGGCTATACGCATGAGGAACCAGGAAAGGAAACCTGGATTTTTATGTTCACAGACCGATCATACACTGATCATTCAGCACCCTTCAGCAGAGATCTTATCAATGGCCAAAGGAAGTCACAGAGACAGACATAATTCCATTATCTCATTAATGGGCAAAACATACACACACACACACGTGCGCGCGCTCGTGCACACACACACACACACACACACACACACACACACACACACACACACACACACACACACACACACACACACACACACACACACACACACACACACACACACACACACACACACACACACACACACACACACTCTTGTAGGTCTCCTGGTAATGGATGGGCAGATTGCTGGATACGTGTGCACGCACATGTGCGCACGCGCGCGCATACACACACACACGCTGTTGGATGCACAAACACACACACAAAATACCCCCACAACCACACACACACACACACAAAATACCCCCACAACCACACACACACACACACACACACACACACACACACACACACACACACACACACACACACACACACACACACACACACACACACACACACACACACACACACCAGCATCTAGCCAGAGCACACACACCTGGTTCTCGAAGGCGTCCTCCTGGTAGCGAATGGGCAGGTCGCTGGCGTGCACGTTCAGGTAGATGTTGTGGTCACAGGCGATGCCCCAGCAGCACTGGCGCACGGCCGTCACCCGCTTGAACTCCATGGCGGCATCGCGACACTGGTCCCACTGCTGGGCGGCCGTGGACAGGCTGTAGACGCGGCCGTACACGTCCACCGCCCACAGCAGAGAGCTAGGCATGGCCAGGCCTGCAGGCAGGGGGAACACGCAACAGACACAGTTCAGTTTAGTTACGCTTATTTGATCGGGACAGATACATCACATGTAGGTTGCATAACAGCCAAACAGCAAGCATCATACTGTAGCATTTATAGCCAAAAGCTAAATTCCAATGGCCGTCCCTAGAAGGGCTTTTAAAACAATACACTAGCAGTAGCAGCAATAAATAAACCAATGAGACAATATTGTCATAAAAAACAGCCTATTCACTCATTCAGTCCGATCATCCATCCTTGAAATCTATCAATCATATTTAAAATTGGTGTTTGTTGTTTATTCATCCATCCATCCATCTCATGCACAGTGCTTAATTTCCTTCACCCATTTCATGATGTTTTTTAGTGTAACTTCATGTATCAACATGCAACATTATGTACTTACACTGTACATAACTAATCTATTACATGCTTTGTTACACTGTACCTAATAAGCCCCTTTAAGCCTAAAGCATATGCAAAAAATGCCTGCTGAATGCCTAAGCCCTTTTAGGGAAAGAGTGCACTCAGCCTATAAAAACCTAAATATCTGCTCCGAAGCACATAAAAACATGAAATAAGTTGCATTTAAAAGCAAGGACCCTCCTCAGGCTGTGTTCATTCAGATCTAACATACCCACATTTTTATATAAAAACTCAAATCTCAATAGCTTGAATGCAGTGTCTATGTTGCTCCAGGCACCTAGGTCAGTCCACTGTAAGTACGCAGCAGTGGAGGTATTCCAGTGGAGGTATTGCGCCTTTGGATTTGATGCCTGATGAGTGTGTAGGTGCAACAGCAAAAGCTAGACATACCCAGGACTGGGGGCACACACAACAGACACATAGGCCTAGCTGACATGCTGTACCATAGTCTATAGCCTACAGGGCAGGCATTGCCCATGAGGACCCATGTCCGAATCCAACCAGGGTCATTTTCCATCTCTCTCCCATCTCTCTCTCTCTCTCTCTCTCTCTCTCTCTCTCTCTCTCTCTCTCTCTCTCTCTCTCTCTCTCTCTCTCTCTCTCTCTCTCTCTCTCTCTCTCTCTCTCTCTCTCCAGTAGTCCCCTTTGTTTGTGCCATCTGTGCCAATTTGATCCAAGTGGTAACAACAGAAGTGGCATCCTCTTCCAAGCACAACCATAACAACATCAGCAACAAGTACCACCATATGGTTGTTCTACCACTGAATATTCTATTCACATACCTACTCTGAAACTGATGAACCCAGTGCAGGCTTATGGAGACACTATGGTTGAACTGGCAAGATGTGCAAGACACAGACACCAGTATCCAATAAGGATCACTGGGCTGGGCTGATGCACTGTCAGTTGGAGACGTAAATAGGACCTGACTAGAAAGCCAACAACAGGTAAAGACTACGCAGTTTGTACACGACACTGAAGTGGGTTGGCTTGAAAGCGTGTTCTGCTCGACTACAATAAATGAAGGACGTTGGCTTCGTGTAACTGCCGCAATGATGAATGCTTCATGCCGCATGTGTGTCACGTCTTTGACAGCGCTAGTACCACACCTAACATTAGCTGACTGGATGCCGAATAGGCCATACATAGCCTGTATTGAATGTAGCCTACTGATGTAAACACCGGGGTTTACAGAACCTCTTGCGATCAGACTGAATCAGATAGAGCTCTAGGTAACATCGAACACCCTGACTTTCCTTCCACACCTTGGTATACACATTCTCCCATGCATTTTGCAGAAGCACAACAATAATAATAGGTGCGCATAATATTCTACTACATCACTGATTGACTGCAAGTTGTCTCTTTCCACTGCCAGCGCCAGCATTCACCAAATGCAAGTTGTCGTCGGTGAGAACACTGAATCACACATAAGATGCACTCAGAACATGATAGGCCTACCTGCGATCAAAACAAAACATGCGTCAAAACGTTTGAATGAATCAAGTGAACTGCCGTGTGTTAGCTGTCTTGGCTTTGCTAGTGAGGTAAACATCAGATTGACGTAGCTAAGCCGTTGCCTAAAGCTGTGACAGCAGTTGCGGTGATAAATAAGGAAACCTACCTTTCACTTGTTCCTGTCATACGATAAGAAATAGGTAGTTTAGTTTGAACGTGCACAGCTAGTCATTTAGACTGGCAAGTGCATTTATCCCCGTCCTCGTCTTATCATGCCACCTGACATAACACAACACTAATCCGAAGCAGGAAGTAGTGCATATGAAGTTGCTGTGGGAGTGAACGCGAGACAGCAGACAACGTTGCTCTTTTCATCCAGCATGTGGCGCCATTGCGCAAAACACTCCCCTAATTAGAGAGTCGCAAAAGAGAGTAACATTATATACTATGTGTAATAGAAGCCATATTTGGACAGTAGCAATGTTCAGAACACATCTGTTGACAAAAGCAGTCAAATAATGTATCTCTAATAGGAGCTATAACGCTGCTAATATATTCTCGACGCAAACCAATGAAAATGTCAGACGGAATGGTGACGTCATTAGACACGTAAAGCCGAGGCACTAGAAAGTGTAAAAAATAGTTGTAAATTGCTAAGGACTTGAAATTCATTCTTCTATTCAATATTCCAATTATATTATTTGAACAGGGAAATCAAACAATAAACATCGTTTTTACAACACCGTCATCAGGAAGGGTATGCACCGTCCCTCCTTATTAAACCGAATCGCCCCTCTTAACTTTCTACGTGTTCTGAAGATCTGCTTCCTAGGCTACACTCGAAGAACTCGGTTTCTCAATGGCGGCCTAGGGGAAAGTCCCCGGACTCGTGGCAGAAATGTCCTGCTTGGCAGCAGTTCTCGCCGTGGTTGCGTGTGTCAAGCCAAGATTCTGACTTCAGAAGAGCTTGTAGCAGTCGCGGCGAGTTTGTCAACTCCAGAGTAATGCAGGTGTAGAAAATAAATCACCAGAACGGGGCTCATTCTCAGAATGCAATTTTCTTTCTTTCCCCCACTGAGAAAGAAAGAGCTGCACTTTAAAGCACAATGCAATAATTTGGACAGAAGAAGCAGTGATATAAGGTGAACTTTCAATCCAAAAAAGTCATTAGGCCGCCTCTTCATTTGCGTGCCTCTGTCCTCACTGTGGACTGTAAAGTTTATATTGGACATTCATCTACCATGCAAAACACAAATGTGATAGGCCTAAAAACAACACTTCTTTTCAAACCAATCTTTGAAACAGACAAAACCTCCTCTTGTGCAGCAAGGTTTTCCCCCCCAGATAAATCACATTTGTAGTTGGAAATGTGAATGTATCGATGCCCAATAAAATTGACTTCCCAAGTTGACTACAGCACAGAGGAGAGAGGAGAGGACACTCGTTTGGAGAATTGACTTCCATAGACTACATAGGGTACCCTTCTGGACCCCATTTAATGCAGAGGGCCAGGTTATTGTTGAAAAAGTGGTGCCAAATGGACAGGTTATTACTATGGATGTATTCATTTCCAATTTCTAGTGCAGAGGTTTGAAGCTGGTGTCGATAGTTAAAATATGTATCTAATCATTTCCCATTCAGCTTCATGCATCCTCTTGACTCCAAATAATGCAATGTTCGACCCATATCTAGGCAATTCTACAATATTCCGTCTGAAAGAGGATGCATGAAGCTGTGGAATATGGCTAGCCTATATTAATAAATTTAACCAGAATTTCTTGAAGGCCCATCCTCCTTCAGTCTTCTGCCTCAATCTAATCCTTCATTATATCGCCTAAGTGGAAAAAGTGAAAGTGTATGACTTACACATTTTTGTCTGTGGTGTGGTCCATGGAAAGCTATCATCCATCTGCAGGTTTTCTGCCTGACCTCATCGATATGTCCTTGAGCAAGATATGTAACCCCAAATTGCTCCTGCTGGCAGGATGGTACCCTGCATGGCAGCCACTTCCACCGCTGTGTGGATGTGAGTGTGGATGGGTGAATGTGAGGCATACAATGTCAAGTGCTCTTGAGTGCTCGAAGGAGTGGAAAGGAGGTATATAAATGCAATCCATTTACCATTTAACTTATTCTTATGGGACAGGGTTGCTAGAGGAACCATTTGCTCAGGGGGGCGCTGTAGCCCAATATACTAATATGCCATACCACTATGGGTAACATTAGGGCCATTCAATGAAATCTGTGCCTTGTATGTCAGAGTGAAATTATGCCTTTAAAGATGGCGCAAAATAGCTCTAAAATATGGCTTGTATATCCTAATGAATTAACATGTGGATACATATTGAAGTAAAAAAAACTTGAAAGAAAAATATCTTCAAACATTCAAAACTTTTAAAAAGATACCCTGAATACTGGAAAACATGCATTTCATGCCTACCCCAATGTGAAAACACAAGCTTTTTGTGTAATTCCATATCCTAGATTTGCATTTTAAACATTTTACATTTTAAACATGAGAATTTGATCAGGTTTTATTAAAAATAAACATTCTGCCATTCTGAAGGACATGGGAAGATCATGTTCTCTGATGATCTGGTCAATATTTTTTGACAAAACAGTCACTGAAGCCAAGGGTGGCCACTCTTGGTACTCAGTGCTGTACCTGTTACCTAAATAATGTCCCTGAATTTTTTTGTTGATTTAAAAAAACTTTGTAAATCACAACAATGCGCAAATTGATTTTTTGCAGTGTCGGTTTGAATGCAGCCTTTGTTAATTCCCAACCTTACCCCGTCTCTCTCTTTCTACTGTTTACGGATTTCTCTCAGCTGTCTTAATCAAATAATAAAGGCACCAAAGGTCCAACAAATGTATAAAAGAACCAACTGCATCGCAATACAATACATAAATAAAAATAGATTGGAATCAAAACATAGCTAAAACAACTTTGCTAGTATCCTATAAATTGTCATAATTGAATAAAAACGTCATGAGTCCAGTGAGCCATGAGTATACCTTTATTTTAAACAAAGTGTCATTGTACATTCAAAATATGGTTCTTTGTCCAAATACACAGTCTCATTCTGTCCCAGGATGTGCATATGGAGGTTCAAAATGATACTTGAAAAATAACTGAATAAAATTGTGAAAAGCTCTCCAGGGTGCATTTTTTTAATTAATAATAATAAAAAAAACATAAAATGTGATGAATATAACACAACATTTGCAACAGGTGAGAAAAACAACAGTGGTCCAACAAAACGAAATAAAACCATTCCCCATACATTTTTCCAAAACAAACAAAATATGCGTTTCCAACTCTTGTCATATGCACCGTCATGGCTAGAGGGGTGGGGGGTGGTGTGGTGGGGTGGTATTTACTGTAAAAGGAAGTCACTGAGGTTAAGAATGCACATCAGTTTTCAGGAATGGATGAGAACAGCGTGAAGTCAGCCGTAGGAAAGCCAGCCAAAACTGCTTGTAACTACAGGTAGGCAACAAGTCACTTCACAAAAAAACACCTTTATTGCTTTATTCCCATAAACCAGGACACAAACAAACTATCTTCACAATACACATATCTCTGGCCAGAGCAAATCCTTGCAAGAGGAATCACCAAGAACACTCACAGACCAATATGTATAGATATTTCGGTAACACTTTACTTGATGCCGGTGTCATATTATGTTTGTGACATGGACATAATGTTTTTGACACGTGCATAACTGTGCCATGACACTATTATGACATTGTAATGACATGCATATGACACCGTCGTCAAGTCAAGTGTTACCGATATTTCATGTGAGGACACAACCTGAATGTAGTGCACACCCAGTGAAAGGAAAAAAGGGTTAAGTGTGAAAAAATACACATACAAACACTACAGTACCAGAATGGTAGCTATCCATACAGAAAACATTCATTCAGCATTCGTCAGCAAATTAAAATAAAAATAAAAGAAAGAACATAATGGACGATTAAAGTATTCTCAGGCATTCAAGGTTCAACAACACATCAATTTAAAAACACAACAGCAATACTCTTTATTTTCAAATAAAAACGCACTTTGTCTTTAAAAGGAAAGGCTGGTGCCAGGACTCTTACAATATTCACACTAATTCGGCGTCAAAATAGAGTTCTATAGATTATTAAATTATATCTAAAATATAATATATGTATAAATATAGCCCCATCCCTTAATGGACATGGTGATGGCACAAAACACAGTTAAAATAATCTTGTGTGACGTTTGTTCCCCCCCAAAAAACATAAAATTCCACAACTGCAAACTTATTATGTTGGAGGCAGGGTCAACTTCAGGTGAACCTTATGCCAGATTCCAACCCCTTTCTTCCACCAGTCTCTCCATCCATCCATCCATCCATCCATCCATCCATCCATCCATCCATCCATCCATCCATCCATCCATCTATGCAGCCAGCCATTCATCCATCCATCCATCCATCCATTTCCAACCCCCTCCCCCTTTCCAATCCCAATTTCCCTGATGTCCGTTGTTTAAAAAAGCAACATGTAAAAACCAGAATGCAACAGAGTGGATAAAAGAGCGGGACTGTTGCGTTTAGGCGATCAGTTGGAGGGGGGAAGGGGGTGGGGGGGGTGGTGGGTTGGGGATGTAGGGGGCCACCTCCATGTCCCCTATTGGCCCGGTCCGACCCAACCCTGCCCCCCTGGCCCAGGCAAGGGAGGGGGGAGAGGAGGGGAGGAAAGGCAGGACCGCGTGGGACACGTCGAATGCTCAGAGGGACGGCTCTAGACCACAGGTGCCGATCTGTCATTGGTTACTGTAGGCCGTAGTTTGACAGTAGCGAAAGGGTTCCCTCCACTGGTAAGAAAAAATGAAGGGGGAGAAGGGGAGAGAGAGCAAGAGAGAGAGAGAGAGAGGGGAGAGAGAGAGAGAGAGAGGGGAGAGAGAGAGAGGGAGAGAGAGAGAGAGAGAGGGGAGAGAGAGAGAGAGAGAGGGGAGAGAGGGAGAGAGAGTTATTTACATTTGTAAATGATATTTAACCTTCTTAACCGCATTTTCACTTTTAAAAGTACTATGTGTTTGATTTGATAATGGTCATTGATTGATTACTGTTTGGCAATGTTTGTTTGCCATTCAAGTCCTTAAAGTCACTGAACTGAGCTCTGGACTGAGAGAGGACACAGATTTTCAGTGAATGAAAGTTAGGTTACAAAGCAATACTTAGCCTGGTAATCGCGACTGCAAGTCTCAACACTTTAGTCTGGCCAGGCCCAGACCATCTACAACATTTCTCTGTGGGAGATGCAGGTCATGAAATATTGCTGTATGCTACTGGTTGAAGCTTAAATCGGTTAGACCAGCAGTTCTCAACCTGTTTTGAATAAACGCCCCCTGGACCTCATCCCTTTTACAGGGAACTTGACATGTTGTGTAGATGGTTTGTCTGGCCAGATTTGAAGTTGCAAAGAGACTTTCAGTTGTGATAGCCAGGCTAAGCAATGCTGCCCTTTAGACCAATAACAGTAAACTAACTAACTA
>NC_085873.1:29674657-29692157 GCF_034702125.1 Engraulis encrasicolus | reverse complement strand
AGAGAGAGAGAGAGAGAGAGAGAGAGAGAGAGAGAGAGAGAGAGAGAGAGAGAGAGAGAGAGAGAGAGACAGAGAGACAGAGAGACAGAGAGAGCAATCGAGAGAGACAGAGAGAATGAAGGGGCAATGGTGGATGAGATAGTGGGAGTGGGGAGTGGGGGGTGGGGGTGGATCATGAGTAAGGAGGTGGGGAAGGGAGATGGGACTGTTCAGCGAGTCTTTTCAGTGAAAAGTCGACTGGCCCTGGCCCCTGGTCTTGGGAGCCGCGATTCAGGTTTGTCCCCTTGGGGGAAACCGGATCCAGAGAGAAAGAGGGACAGAGGGGGAGCGAGAGAGAGAGAGAGAGAGAGAGAGAGAGAGAGAGAGAGAGAGAGAGAAAAGACAGGGACAGAGAGGATGGGTGAGCAACTGAGAGAGTGCATGAGAGAGAGAGAGAGAGAGAAGACAGGGACAGAGAGGATGGGTGAGCAACTGAGAGAGTGCATGAGAGAGAGAGAGAGAGAGAGAGAGAGAGAGAGAGAGAGAGAGAGAAAGACAGCAATACAGAAAAATAGAGGAGAAAGAGGGTGAAAAAAGAGTGTGTTAGTGAGCATGCAAGAGAGAACACAGTCAAGGGACAGAGAGAGAGAGAGAGAGAGAGAGAGAGAGAGAGAGAGAGAGAGAGAGAGAGAGAGAGAGAGAAGAGAAAGAGAGTGGAAGAGAGAGAATGGGATTGGACGGGATGTTGCTGCATGGCTGGGTTTGGTTTTGAGGCAGCGGCGTGTAAATAGAACTCTGTCCTCAGTGGCTGCGATCTCTTTGGATAAGTCGTTGACAGAGTTGTGAGGGCAAAAACACACAATTCAAAGAGACACTGTTGCCAACATTGCAACTCGTTTACTTTGAGCGATGTCCAGGAAGTTTAAGGAAGGAAACTTCAGTGGCATTTACTAAAATGTTTTTTTTTCAACATCGAAGTACTACGCTAGCCTTTTACCCTACCACAATACCCATAACATACATATATTTTTTATGTGGATGGTTTGCATACAGAGGTTAAATAAACGATTAATAATTACTGAAATCTAGATTAATTTATGGGAAAATTGATGGGAATTGACGGGGAAAAAAACTATTGAAAATCAGTGATATTCCAGGAATCCCATGACAAATGGGAACCCTGTTCAAGTATTTTCTATTGTAACATAGTGGTGGGATTTATAGCAATTCCATCATCCACAGATTTAGGGGGATGTCCTGCTTTAATTGTGTCCACTCGACTTTATCGCTGAAATTCGCTCTGGTCGCTGCGGTCGTTTCGCTCCTGGCAAATTCGTTTTGGTCACGACCCGCCATAGAGAAATAAGTAATGACTTCCGTCGCCCAGGTAGCGCAGGTCGTGCTTGGCATACACTTAGCTTTAGTGGGTAATAAGGTGGATCCCATCCAAGCCATATCATCCCCATTCTTCCACTTCCTCTCACAACTTTCGATGGGATAAGAGAACTGTCTAGGACTGAAACTGTCTATGACTGAAACTGTCCACAACGGAGACTGTCCATGAGAATAAGAACCAAAAAAAAAGAGGAAAGGCCAGCCTGACTGACAAAAGAAAAAAAATATTGGTATTGAAGTAATAAGGAACATCATCAATTGTAATTCTCTTCATTAACTACTAAATAGCACGATTCCCATGAAATAACAGTCCAGGGACTGGGACTGACCATGTCCAATATGCATCAATGTCAGTATCGGAAGTAATAATAATAATCATCACCACCATGATAGCCATCAACGGTTCATTGGATATAGCACGACCCATACAAGATGCAGATCAAAGTGCTTCATTGAAGTAAGTGTCATTGCTGGCTGATACTGACTATGATCAAATGCATCAGCATCAGTATTTAAAGTAATCACATCATAGTCATAGTCATCATAATCAATCATCAATCATCATTATAATCAGCTGAATGTAGACAGCACGACCCATACGAGATGCAGCTCAGAGTGCTTCACTGGGCAACGTATCCTGGCTGGTATTGGCCAAGATGAAAACCAAAATGCATAAATGTCAGTATTTTAAGTCATGATAATCATCATCATCATCAGCTGAATTCAAACGGCGCGATCCATACGAGATGAAGATCTACTTGCTTCATTGTACAGTATCAGCTGTCCATGGTGGATGGTACTGACCATGACCAAAATGCATCAGTTTCCTAATAATCATCATCCCAATCGAATCTCACGCACATCCAAAAAAGACTGGTTTCAGGTCCATAGGTAATAAAAAAAACCTCTGAGGAAGGGCCAGGGTGGCCCGAAACGTCACAAAATAAAATGGATTAAATGGGAGCTCACCAGTGTGCGCTTTTTTTCATTACCTAATAATCATCATCATCATAATCATCAATCATTATCATTAGTTGTGTAATACACCACGATCCATGCAAGATGCAGATCAACGTGCTGCGTCACTGCAGAAAGTGTCCCTGGTGGTGGCGGCCGGTACTGACCATGCTGTCCGGAGAGGGGGTGGAGGTCTTGACGGGGCTCCCATGCGAGGGGTCACTGTAGTCGGGGGGAGGCAGGAGCACGGGGCCCTCCTCTCCTTCCTCCTCGACCAGGAGGTCGGCTCCTCCGCTATACGAGTCCATCCTAAAAAGGTATGGGAGGTGGGGGAGGTGAGGGGAGGTGGGGCAGAGAGGGAGGAGGAGACACCCCGAAACAGTGAGACCCCCCCAAAAAACACCCAGGCACAATGGCACGGTGAGCCCCAATGGATTCCAGTCAGCAGTCTGACCACCCAGTGCTTTAGAACAGAATAGAGAGCAGTGGATTTCAGTAGAGCACCACACAGTGCATTAGAGAATAGGTGAAAAAATAAAATGGAATAGAAAAGTAAAGAACAGAACATGATTCATTCCGTGTGTTCCTTCAGCAATACACTGAGGAAGGCAGTGAGTATTTTGGTTTCAAATGGAATATTGTCTTTTCTTTGCTATTTATTCTTACTCTATCGTTTTCGTATGTTCATATGGACCATGCACTTATATCTGAAGTAAATAAAGAATTGAATTGAAGACTAGATTAAAACAAGTTCTGTTATATTCTGTTTACATGTGTGGGACAGCGCTCTGCAAGGGGAATATTTCAAAAACGCGGCCACATTTGTGATGAATAAACAGTTTGCGTTTACGTGACTTGGGTGCCGCTTGGATACTGCCACCACTTAAATATAGGACTGCCACCGTTTAAAAACAGAATATTCCTTGCCTGTAACTGTGCTCAGTGTGAATTATGTCCGCATAATGCCTGGTGGCATTTCAAGGTTCCCTCAGCGAAAGTGGGCATACGGTTTAGTAATAATTACAAGTTACAGATAAAACTGCCACCATGATGACATATTCCATCCACCTACTGCACAGTCACGGACGCGGACACCAAAAATAGACAGTTCCCAGACTGACAGACCGTCAGGCGGTGTTTGCCCACAGTACATTATGATTATATAAAGAATTGTATACTAAAGTATATTATGAGAAAGGCCACCCAAACAACATATCCCTCCCACCTACAAGTTGTCCCCATAGAGCCGCACATTAGTCAGCATACCAGGTGACTCAGCTCTGCAACTTCAAATCAAACCGTTTATCAGTTTTACTTCAGCAAATCCTTTTCCTTTACTATTTTTGTAGAACTGTGGCATTTTATTAGATGTCCACTGGTTCAGAGAGCAAACCAAGACATGATAACTATGTATGTATTGTATGATGATGTTCTTACTTTATTTAATTTATTTATTCATGATGTGTTGTCTTTTTAACCTTTTATTGACCACTGCACTTTATGTCTGTCCTGTGGTATATGTTGTTGCTGTCTATATATGAGCTTATGTCTTGCTGCACACCTAATCGCCCCTTTTGGGGACAATAAAGTTGAAAAGTTGATCACTAATCTTTAATCCCATGAAAGCAATACAAGGAAGTAGTTTTCACCTTTCAGTCTTCAAAAGCCCTCAGAGTTGATTTAAAGCTTAAATTGACTCTTTGAACCAAAAGTCCTTGTTGGAAAATGTTTTTTTTTTGGTAATGAAAAGTCAAGGAGTCATGGGCTTAAAAGGCTTAAAAGATCGTCTGCATATGTGGTGCTGCTGGTCATGATGTCAGAAACAATAGGGCTTTGGGCCATTGACGTTTTTCAGTAGCAGATGACAGGGTGGTGGCGTGGTGCAACCACAGCTACACGCAGGCGCGCGCACACATACGCTCACGCACACACTCACGCACGCACACACTCACGCACGCACACACTCACGCACGCACACACTCACGCACACACGCACGCACACACTCACGCACGCACAGACTCACGCACGCACACACTCACGCACGCACACACGCACGCACGCACGCACCCACACACTCACGCACGCACACACTCACACACTCACGCACGCACACACACACTCACGCACGCACGCACACACTCACGCACGCACACACTCACGCACGCACACACTCACGCACGCACACACACACACACACACGCGCACACACACACACGCGCACACACACACGCGCACGCACACACACACGCGCGCGCGCACGCACACGCACACGCGCACACACACACACGAACGCACACACCACGCACTACTTAAATTTCTGTGTGACAACTCCATACCTTCCTAGTGGTGGGAGCAGCTTACCTGTTAGTCAGCAGTGGCTCTGCATAGGGTCGGCAGTAGGAGGAGGGGAACCAGCCACGCCTGTGGCAAAGAGAAAGGAGAAAACAAACACAAACACCAATTATATCAATATTACATCAGGGCAATGCAAGTATTTACTATTACTATTATTATTTATTTATTTTTAATGTTTTTTAGGGGCTTTTATGCCTTTATCTGACAGGACAGTGTGAGATGGAGACAAGGAAGCGAGTGTGACAGAGAGACGGGGAGGATCAGGAAATGACCCGGGCCGGACTCGAACTGGGGTCCCCATGGGCATGCAAGCCCAAATGCAAGCACCACAGCACCCCCTATTATTATAATTTATTAGTATACTATTTATAGTATTATATAGTGTATTTCATACCCATAGGCCATATTACATTACATTGCATTTAGCTGACGCTTTCATTTTATTCAAAGCGACTTACAGTTATTATTTTTCAGGGTATTGGTTACAGTCCCTGGAGCAATGTGGGGTTAGGTGCCTTGCTCAAGGGCACTTCAGCCATGGATGGAGATGTAGGGAGAGGTCAGGGGGGATTCGAACCTGCAACCCCTAGATTGAAAGACCAACTCTCTAACCACTAGGCCACGGGTGCCCCACATCCATATCCATAACAACATAAAAGCACAACTGATGCAGTCATCAAAGCATAAAGAGACAGGGTGCTAAGCATACATAACACTACTCCTATGCTTTGGCGAGTGCATGTATGCACAATATATACGTACTTCAGGTGTACGTATGAGTGGGCATGTGTGTCTGGCTACTGAGGCTGCACAGATGAAAAATAGATTCTGTGTGAGTCGAGGACAAACGAATAAAAGGAGTGAGGTGTAGGTGGGTGAACATTTCCAAGGCATTATGCACATGTTGCAAATGCGTGGGATGGCGTGTGCAACAAGTGTGTGGGTCATGTCACATGCGTGTGGGTGGTTGAGACTCACTGAGCAAGGGAGGGGAGGGTTGGGGAGGGGAGCACTGGGGTGGGTGTTCAGAGGGAAGCGACTGAGTGCCTGAGAGAGTGACACAAAGTGTCAACCACCGCATTATACCATTAGCATTAAACACAGCAGAGGAGAGAGAGAGTGTGCAAGAGTGTGAGAGAGCGAGAGAAAGGGAGTGAGAGCGAGAGAGCGAGAGAGAGAGAGAGGGGGAGAGAGAGAGAGAGAGAGAGAGAGAGAGAGAGAGAGAGAGAAAAATGGAGAGAGAGAAATCGAGAGAGAGAGAGAGAGAGAGAGAGAGAGAGAGAGAGAGAGAGAGAGAGAGAGAGAGAGAGAGAGAGCAAGAGCGAGAGAACGAGAGCGAGAGCATACATTCTGATGGATCACAGGCTCACGTATACATGTCCACCGACAGAAACCATTAGGTATAGACGAAGAACTCATCTCTACAGGCACGGCAAGATACCGGTTGCTAAGAAACTGTCTACTTCTGAAAAGCCACCGCTGTTAACACGCAAAGAAGAAGATAAAAAAAAAGAAAGAAAACAAAGACTGAGCCTTGAAATTACTGTGTAAGTGACTGTGCTGTCAAAAACATGGCGGCCAAAACAACATGAATAACATTAAGAGGCCTCCAAAGGTGCTGGAGGGGAGAGAAAGACTGGAGTTGTACTAATGTGCACCCTTTGGAAAATGCTCTTCGACTTAAAAAATGGCCCCACTTGGTCTTGTGTGGCGTCAGGAGTGATGTTTCATAAGCCACTTACTGAACTGACAAGCCTGGAATTTCATGTAATGGACACACACATGCACAAATGCACACACAAACACACACGCGCGCATGCACTCCGCAAATATGTGTACCACACACACGCACACCCACACCCACACACATGCAAATATATGCGCACATGCACACACACACACTCATATCATTCCTATCCAGACTTATTGACCATATCATCACATCATTTATGTTTTCCTCTTTGACCCCTCCTGTAACGAGGGCGAAAAAAAAAGTAATTAGCCGGCCAGACACCCACTCGCGGTGCAATGGGAACACACCTACACATTAACACATTACACTAATGAGCAGGGAAGCTGACAAGGGGGAACAAACGGGTCAGCTGTCCCGGGCCCAGGGAGATAGGGGCCCCATAATTGGGCCCTCATTTAAGTACATTGAATGTACTGGGTGGGGGACCCTTTCAGATGACTTTGCCCTGGGCCCAGCCAAAGCTGTCAGCGGCCCTGCTAATGAGGCGTTTTTCTTCTTCTTCAGAGACCTGTGCTGCGACAGGAACTGGGCCAGAAGTGGGCCAATGCTGGGCCTGGCTCTTATCAACTCCACTCTACTCTACTCTGATCTGATCTGCGGCCTCCGCACCCCAGGGCTCTTCAACCCGCCGCAGGGGGAGAAACAAATGGCCTCGCTTGCTCTGGCCTTCCATTAACTTGTTCTTGTCAGCGAGCTTGCACGTCTCGCCTGGCATGTCAAGCATTCGAGAGAGAGAGAGAGAGAGTGAGAGAGAGAGAGAGGGAGGGAGAGACAGAAAGAGAGAGAGAGAGAAAGAAAGAGAATGAAAAAGAGTGGAAGAGAGAGAGAGAGAGGGGGAGAGAGAGAGAGATATAAAGAAACCAGAGTGAAAGAGAGAGAGAGAGAGAGAGAGAGAGAGAGAGAGAGAGAGAGAGAATGAAACAGAGAGAGAGAGAGAGAGAGAATGAAACAGAGAGAAAGAGAGAGAGAGAGAGAGAGAGAGAGAGAGATGGAGAGAGAGAGAGAGAGAGAGAGAGAGAGAGAGAGAGAGAGAGAGAGAGAGAGAGATGGAGAGAGAGAGAGAGAGAGAGAGAAATTAACAAAAGGCCAAGAACAAGTATTTCCACTCAGGGCTGGGCGACGGTGTAACAGAATGCTGATTAGCGACAGGTGTGTGATTGTACGTGCATGTGCATGTGCGTGTGCGTGTTTATAACGTAGCTCAAGGAATGCATTTCCAGCGACCATATCAGCAGTGCTATGTAAGCTCAATGCCCAAAAGAATTATTCAGTCTTGGTGTGTGTGTGTGTGTGTGTGTTACTGTCACTGTGTGTGAGAAACCTGCTTGATGTGCCCAGCCAGGCATGTGATTTGGCATGTAGTAAAAAAAAAATCCCTTACAATCAGACAGTGCCCCGTTCGACCTGAATGGTGCACTGTGTAGGATCGTAGCGAGAGTAGGTATTGCAAATATGCTTCTCATTGAAACTGTGCTGTCTATTGTCAAATTTGATGCTTTCATGAATATGTTATAAGTAATAAACTAAATATCATTTTGACTTAATACAGTAAGTTTTGCAGCTAAAAATGTATATTTCTGGAAATTTTAGAAAGAAACTTTTATTAAGATATTACACAATGCACCTTTAAGCCAGGGCTGGGTTGGTACACAAAACCGGGCAGGGCATTTACAGTCAAGAGCAGTCCACCACATGGGTGGTTTTCAGGCCGACCACAACGGAGCAGGTGCCGGTGCCTGCATCAGTTACGTTTGTCACTAAAGTGCTTATCTGCGAACTGCCCATGTTCATACCGGGCTCTGAACTTTTACCGCACGCAACTGTGTTACCCGGATGAACCTGCTGACGACCGCGCTGTTATTACAGTTTGAGGAGAAACAACAAATATTTTGCGGTTTGCATTGTGAACCAAACAACTTTTCGGTTCGCGACTGGTAAGGGGTCTTACACACCAGGGCGGTAAAGCGTTGCGGAGCCGCGTTTATTACCGGCCGCGTTTTTTACCAGCCGCGTTTTTTACCGGTGTTGGTGAAAATACATTGAAACATATCTGTAATTACACACCAACCGGCGGTAGTCGAGCGTCAGCGGCGCGGGACCCGGCTCCACGCCGCGCTGCATTTGGAAAAAGAACTCGAGCGTGTTTTTCACGCCGGCGACCGGCGGTGTCTCATTCAACTGAATGGCAAAGTAGCATGCTAGCTTTGGCTGTGGGGAGGGTTTTGAACAGGACTAGCCGCGCACGCCGACGCTGTCAATGTGAGAGGCAGAGAAACACACCGGCCGAAACTAAGCAGAAAGACCGCGTTTGTCCCGCGACCATTCCGTTCCGCCTTGGTGTGTTTTGGCCCTAAGATCTGTGTCGACGGCTGGTTCGCGATTAGATGCAGGAACAGGCACCAGCACAGTTCTCAGTCGGCCTGAATGCGCCAATTGAGAGAGACAATGTGACATCATCTTTAGTAATCTATTGAGCTAATGAGGACTGCTTCTATTGAGGTATTCCATTGGGCTTGAAAGTCCCACCCCTTATCAAAGGGGATCGAAATATCATTTTAATACCACCATTGGATTACATGCTAACATTTTCCGCCAAAAAATGCCATGAGGTCCCATGAAATCGCAGGATGTGACATCACTTTCAAGAATTCATTGAGTGCGTTTGGGGAATGAAACTGGGTGAATCGAAACTGACTCGTTCCACATCACGGACATATCAATACTTTTTAGGGTCAATGGAATGCAGTTTATAATTTGTAAATTGGACAATCTTTCTGCAAGGTTGCAGCGCAGATCACCATTTTGATGCAGAGTCATTGAAGATGCTTTGTTTTCAATGTCATTGACTTGGATAATACTGCACTGGCATTCTTTTAACCCCTGTAGTACCCCAGTCCTCTCCTGGTTTCAACAGATTGTTTGTTCGCAGAAGTGCGGAGAAGACTCTTCTTTATTCTCAGTGTACAGAGATCTCTTCCAAAAGAAACTTTTTGAAACCTCTAAAAGCCCCTATAAAATGGGATTTCTTCCAGTCAGTCTGAACTGGTGAGATTGTAGGAAGTAAGCACTCAAAGGAACTCCGCAGCAGCCCATAATATCAGTCTGAAATGAGAGCCTGCCAAACGACCCCTTGTGTCCTCCATTACTGAGAAAATAGCTCTCTGTCTATCAACTATAACTGCACCGCTGACAGCTTTAGTCAGGCCCAGGAATACAGTACGTCATCTGCCAGTGCCCCCCTCCATACATGCAATCTTGTGAGGACCCAATTCTGTGGCCCCCTTCTCTCTATGGGCCCGGGCCAACGGACCCCTTTGGCTTCCCATACTAGTGACGCTGGGTAACTTCTCCAACGATCCTGACCCATGGAGATGTGCAGGAAGACTTCAAAAAAGAAAGGCATACTAAGGAATGGTCTAATATAGTACGACTCATTTTGTAGAGATATACTTTGTCATCCCAATCGCTCCAAAGTCTGCCAAAGCTGCCACCTAGACCCTCTGAATCACCTATTAACACACCTGCAGATAAGTGTAAAACACACCATTTGCATGGTATGAAAGGTCAGACTTCTTAATGGGTGTTGCTACTGTGTGTTACGACAAGTAAAGACAAGTACGAGAAGTAAGTCAAGAAAATGTATTGTACATAGGACAATTGTGTGTAACAGTTTTCAAAGGTGACAGTGGTTCCAGCTGTTCTTTGCATCTGGTGACGCAAATTCTACCTCCAAGTTAGCATATGTATAATTGGGTCAAAGACGTCCAACATGACATTGTCCTTCACATGCTAACAGATGCTTTTGCTTACTGTAACTGTGAAAAACATGAAATAAAAAAAAAAAAAATGAATGCATAAAAGCCAAGGCAAAAAAATAATTTAAAAAAAATCTCTTTTTTTGCATTTACAGTAAGCAAAAGTATCCGTTGCACTGAAGGACATGTTGGACGTCTTTGACCCAATTGAACCGTATGGGACCAGCTAGCAGCTAGCACCAAACGGCACCCCAAGGGAGCAGTGCAGTGGAATGGAACCTGAGTTGCCAGTGTAATGGCACAGCGTTTTAGCTCATTGAGCCACCACGCTCTGGTTATTATTATGTGTATTATACAATCATTGTAGTGTTGGTTGTTGACATGTGGTGTTACACTAGGTCAAGGTGACTTTTTGTTCGGTATGCGCCAGCTCCCTGTGGCGCCATTTGCCCTATTTATTACTGTAGTGTTGGTACCATGAGGTGTTTCAGTAAAGACAAAGACAAACAAGACTGCCACTAGTGTCACTAATGAAAGCCACTTACTGCCCGGTATTGTCCAGTTCCCAGTAAAGCCAGCCATCTATATATTACAGTAGGGCTGGTACCATGTGGTTTCATGTGGTACCATGTGCCGTGTGGTCTTTTTGACTTTATCTTTATGATAGAACAGTGAAGGTGGTGACAGGAAGCGAGTGGGGGGAGAGAGAGGCGGGCAAGGGCCGGCACATGACCCGGGCCGGGAATCGAACCCGGGTCAGCCGCATGGTAGACGAGTGCCCTACCGCCACGGCAGGGCCACCATGTGGCGTTTCACTAGGTCAAGGTGACTTACTGTCCGGTCTTCTCCAGCTCGCCGTACAGCCAGCCGTCCTTCTCCTCCTGGATGAGCAGGGTGATGAGGTCGCCGTCGTCGAAGCTGAGCAGCGTGTCGTTGTTGCCGGCCGTGTGGGGGAAGATGGTGAGCACGCGTGGCTTCCGCGCCATGCTGTTCACGTCGCTCGACATGGAGGTGGAACGCGACAGGCTGCTGCTACCGAGGCTGTCCTGGTCTGCCGACTCTGGACAAGGAAACAAGGCGAGGCAATTTTATTTGTATGGCGCATTTGAAAACGTGTTGACTATTCGTTTGAGATGTATTCTTTATTGGGTCAGAGGTGGGCTGCAAACATTTGTGAAAAATTGAAGTGGGCCCCAAGTCGGAAAAGGTTGGGAACCCCTGGCGTATGGCATAGAGCACCTTTACTTAAAGTGATACTGTCCCATTTTTGGAAATAAGCTCATATTACACATTCCCTTCAGTTAAATAATTGAGTTTTACCTTTCTCCTGTACTTTCAACCATTCTCTGAGTACGGCAGTGCAAATTTTACCTCCAAGCTAGCAGTTAACATTGACTCCTATGAGACCAGTTAGCCGCCAGACTCATAGGACTCAATGTTAACTGCTAGCATTGACGTAAAATGTGCACTGCCAATTATAATGTTTGGAAGCAGAATTTTGGTTGAAACCTCAACAAAAACAAAATTCCGCGCACCCCCTGAAATTATTTAACTCAAGGGAATGTGTAATATGAGCTTATTTCCAAAAATGGCATAGAGCACCTTTACTTAAGTTGTGATAGGCCACCGCTCATCTGTTTAGAAGGTGCAGGATTCAGTTGAAATTTCTGTATAAAAAGGAGACAATCCGCACTCTTAAGGTATTTTTTGGGCAAAGAAGCTTTACTTGACTTGCAAGCTTTGGGTCCTTACACCTTCATCAGGCGGAGCACATGAACAACATGGGGATCAGCCTGGGTCAATTCCCGGTCCTTCTCTCGCTCTCGCGCTCTCTCTCCTCACAACTTTCCTGTCTCATCTTCACTATCCTGTCATAACTAAGGCGACAACAGCCCTAAAAAATGTTTAAAAATTCAACAGCCACCTGGCTTTACCTTCTTTTAGCCCCAGTGTCTGCATAACTGAGAGGACATGCATGCCATAACTTTGAAAAAAAGGACACGAGAGAGGATAAAAATTGCCCGAAGGAGCAAAGGGTGCTGTGCTGCTTCTCCATCACGTTGAGCTATTCGTTTCCCCATCTGTGCTTCAAGGGTAGCGACTAGCCACACTCAAAAAGTAGCCCAAGTGTCACAGAACACCGCTGCCATGCAGCGATGAGACCAGAATTTGAATTTTGTGGGGATTTTTTGGTTTAGTTTGGAGATGTCTCCACCGAAATTGAGAAGAGGAGGGTGTCCGTTTTCTATTTTAAACAGTGGTGACTGGTGGTGTCTTGCCCTACACCATGGGTGGGTCCTATGGCTCGGGGGCCATTTAAAGCCCTTGAGGTTGTCTTATTCAGCCCCCAATATAGTTTTTATGTTATGCAGTTTCATGAAATATGACATGTTTTGTAAAGCAATCTCAGAATGTACATTTGCAAAACAATAAAGGTATATTTTCAGGGGACCTAGTGAAGATGGGGTCTGTTGTAAAGGTGACCACCTTTAATATAAGCCTAAAGTGCAGGTGGAAATTCTGGTTTGTGATCATAGTACGGCCTTCGGAGGACTTTAAACAAAATTTGAGGTGGACCTTCGAATGAAAAAGGTTCCTCACCCCTGCCTTACACGAATGAAAGTCAGGTTTGTTCCGTACTCAAATTGAAATGGGCAGACATACGGTAGCGCTACGCCTTGCAACTCATTTTCCCTAACGGCACCTGCACTGGCTGTACCTGCACTGTTACTAATGCTGGCAGAGATGGGACTCCTAAATCTAATATTGTCATGTCATGTAATGTAATGTAATATAATGTTTTGGTGCGTACCTGAGTTAAGAACAACAGAGATAAGAACCCTAAATATAATGTATTGTCATGGTATGTAATATATTGTCATGTGTTGGAGGTAACCTAAGTTGTGGTCGGTGGAGATGAGACACAATATAATGTTGTGTAATATAATATGCTGTACTGCAATGCAATTGTAATAGTGTAATGCAATGTCATGTTTTGGTGCGTACCTGACTGCAGAAGAAACGGATCTCCTTACTGTAATGTACTGCAATGAAATATAATGAAGTGTAATGTAATGTAATGTAATGTGATGGTGCGTACCTGTGTTGTAATCAGCGGAGACAGGACTCTTGGGGATCTCCTGGTTGAACATGTTGGCCAGCGGACTGATCTGGGCCTTCAGGGTCGGGGCAGGCGGGGGACCCACCGTGTCCGAGTTACTCTGTGTCTGTGGAATACATTCACACATTACAGGAATATCTACAAAATAAATACACATACTGCCAAACAACATGACGCAACATGTAAAAGAAGGCAATAAGCCTACTGTACAGAACAGACATGAATAGAATAAATCAAATTTTAATGTGTTTTTTCTTATAGGTGGGGTTGCAGGTATGACATCACGTTGGGGGAACTCCCCCAGGATTCTAAGGTTCTACATAGACTCCTATGAGCCTGCGGAACCCCCAACGTGATGTCATAATAGTATATTTTCTTAAAATGGTTAACATGCAACCCCACCTTTAAATATCACATATTCTATTCATATTGTTATACTTAAAGGGACACTGTGCAGGAAATGGTCAAAAAAGGTACTGCAACTATGCTGCTCATTGAAACTGAGTGGCCTATTGCCAAATTTGATCTTTACATGAAAGTTTTCTAAGTAATAAACAAATATTTTCTAGTATGGTCCAAGTAGAGTCATTTTTGCAGCTAAAAATGGCTAATTTTGGAAATTCAAAATGGCGGACCATGGAGAAGATCCCCCTTTTCATGTATGAAAAGTACAATTTTTCCAGTCATAATGAATACTAAGAATTTGATGCTGGTGGTAAGTATTCATGAAAAAGGTAACATTAGTGAATGGGCAGCATGAATTCTGGAAATAAACAACTAAAAATCTCACACAGTGTCCCTTTAATGTATTAATAATCTTGATGCAATATATTCCATTATAACATATAACAAAAAACACCTCAAATTGGGGAATGACATGGCATAGTCAATTGCGAAACACTGTTGCCACGGTTTCCCCACCGTTTGTTGACTTTCTGTCCTATTAGGAAAAAAAAAACCCTCGTCACCCTGAGGCTCTGCCACCGATTGAAGTATCAAAGTTCCTCTGGCCCGAAACCAGGACAAAGACACTGAATACACACTTTGTTTCACTGTATTGGATACCATCAAGATAGCAGGCTTTTTATCAGCTTAGAAAGCTCACATTCCGAGCTAATAGATGTATCTGGTGCCCTGACAACGTGCTGTAGTTTTGGTTGAGGTCTCTTGCACTACCACTGTACTATCTGATCTAAATTCTCGATGAGATAGACGTGTCATAATGGCACTCACTTCCTGGGTGCTGTGATTGTGTCAAATAAATACTCGGCATTCCACAGGCGTCAATTCATCACCGTTTGTCCACATCACCCTGTGCCACTCGCCGAGCAGATTAGATAAACCGAGTGATCTGATGACACGGATATCAAGTCAATCTTTGACAGCGATCACCCAATCTGTGTCACGCTCAGTGAGGGTGACTAAGAGGGGGGTTGCGCTGGCTACCTGGCTGACTGACTAGCGAACAGGAGCTCTCCGTCAGGTGGATGTGTTCAACTCTAAATAATGATGTATTACAGTGTGCACAGCAAGGCAAGTCATTGGAGTCATATTGAGAATGATCAACTCATTGTATTACATGTACAAAATGCGGACAAGGCGCCGATGTTTAAGATGGACAGACTGGAGTGTTAACTGTTTTGTGGAGACACGGGTCTAACTACTGGCACTGTGTGCGAGTGTATAACTGTAGCATTGTAGCTTGTAATTTCAGTCATTGCCGATTCATTTATTTACACAAACTCACAGGATGAAATACTGGAATCCAAATGAATAAATATTGACCTACATTTTGCTCTCACAAACTGCTGAAACTGTGCTGAACGCAAATGCAGATGGTCCACGTTGAGCAATGTAATGTAAGTATAATGTAAGTGTAATGTAAGTGTAATGCAATGCAATGAGATGAAGAAAACACCCTCACCATGGTGAGGCGCACCATGTTAAAGTGAGGCATCTGGTTAAATGGGGGGCAAACCGGCAAACCGGCAACCCTCGAGCTATAAACCTGACAGCCTAAGTGTAATACTGTACATCCAGTTGGCACATCTGGCTCGCCGTGCGCAGCTGCTCATTTTCCCCTCCGTTTCTTCCACCCGCTGGTGAGACCAGGCGTGCCTGCTGATTGGCAGTGATTGGCACCGCATGACCAGCAGGTGGAGTATACTGAGTGATAAACAGGCAGCTTCGCTGGGCGGGACAGCGAAGTGCTGACTGGATCTCCATGTAATCATGTAAGGTCATGAGGAAGCGGTGCTTACCCTGGCCAGGCGCTCCATGAGTGGCGAGGCGTCGGGGGTCATGGAGATGGGGGTGCGCAGGCCCTCGATCATGGTCATGACGGTGTCCGGCACCTTGGTGGCGTCGCTGCACTTGTCCTGCCAGGTCACCAGCTTCTCCTGCAGCATCTCCCTGGCCTGTGGAGCACGGCAAGATAACAGTTAAGGATGCCATCTATGCCCATCGACTTCTACATGTACAGGAATAGGCAATTGAGGCCTGGGGGTTACTACTGTAGCTTCTCCTGCAGCATCTCCCTGGCCTGGGGTGAGTTTCTCAAAAGGGAAGTTGTTAGCCTGTTAGCAACTTCGGTAGTTGGCAATGGGAAAATGCATTGAAAGCAACGAAGTAGCTAATGTAGTAAGCAACTTTGGTTTTGAGAAATTCACCCCTGTACAGTAGAGCACATTAACACAGGTGGGTTGAGAGGGGACCGGAGTAAAGGATGCCATCTATTAGCCTGATAATCATCCACTTTCAGATCTCAAGACTTGGTCTGACCAAGACCATAGCAATTAACTTTTCCCAAACGGCATGGTTGACGTGCCTCCCTAGGTTTGCTACTGGTTGACTGGTGTCTGACAAAGTGGCTGGAGTTCCCGATTTTTAGGGAGATCAGAAACGATATTTGCATTGCTCTTGACCTTACTAGAAACACCGCAGAAGATGTTGCGTCACTAGGAGGGCATGACCAGGCTAGCCATCTATGCCCATCTACTACGGTGCTAGAAAAAACAACTTTGAGCAGAGGACAGAACAAAGGGCCATTTTTTGGTGCATGTGAAGTTCAGAATTATAGTTTTGTAATAATAATAAAAAATACAAATAATAATTATCATTAACATCATCACTACTACTACTACTACTACTAATAATAATCCATTATCATCATCATCAAATCATTATCATCATAATTATTCCATTACCTTGTCGTGGAAGGTGGAGAGGTGGGTGGTGAAGGTGCAGTGCTTGTCCACCAGGAAGCAGAACCTCCTCTTCTCCTCCAGCAGGGCCTCTTGGCAGCCGTCGGCGATGAACTTCTGCATGTCCGTCTGGCGGGTGGTGATGACTTGGACAGCCTGCAGGACGGGGAGGAGAGGGGTGGGGAGGGAAGAGACAGGAATCAAACGTCAGCATTCATTCCGGCCAGGCCTTGGCAGTCAAGCGCTTGCTGCTTTGAGTTAGTCTCAGGTGTTCTGGCCGCTCGCTTCTTTGCAATCCACCACCTCGCCAGGCTCTACCTTGTCGTGTATATAACATGGCTTAACCTTAAGCTACTCTGTCCACCTGGAGAGGGTTGTGATGATGTAGATAGATACACTGTAGCACGAGGAGGGAAAAGCCAGATAGAGGTGGCCTTTCGAATTGACACAGTGTCCTCGTGACTGCAAAGGCTAGCGCACACTGGTTCCAACAGCATTGTGGATTCATGTCGAATCTGACAATTTCGTAATCCTTGTCCATAATATCTCTTTGATGTTGTGGCATGCCAACACGAATTCCTATTAACTGGTTTGACATGACATTTAAATGTACTGAATCTTGAATCTTCGGTTGCTCCAGCACACTGGCAGTGCACCTTATGCATTATAATAAGCATTGCAGCAGGTGGTCTCAACAGTGGATTTTAACAAGCTGCTCAGACAAAAATAGAGCTCAATCATAATCAACAGTCGGTGTCCGCAGACAACGGTGCCAGTGGTCATTTCATGGACAACTCTCTTTTACTTGTCTAATTTTCTTGTACACACAAAACTTAACATTGACAATAAAAGTGAAGAATTAAATGACTGTTGAAGGGGACTATGGAATTGCTCCCACATACACATGCTGCACAGACAGACAGACAGACAGACAGACAGACAGACAGACAGACAGACAGACAGACAGACAGACACGCACAC
>NC_085873.1:29559657-29672157 GCF_034702125.1 Engraulis encrasicolus | reverse complement strand
GCTGTGTGTACCACCTGATGCCTGCTACTATTAAAATATGTCAATGACCTTAACGTGAAATGTATTCTGCTGTCTGTGAAAAACACAAAAAAGGAATGTGCTATAGAACTACACCTGCATTGCCTTTTCATCTGTGAGAAGGGGTGAGGGAGGGCACGAGGCAAACAACAGCCTGAAGGTAAACAACAATAACAACATAACGAGGACAGACATTGCCGACTGGCTTTTATGACTAAACCCAGTCACAGGTAATGTTGTAACATGCAATCTCTATCTCTCTCTCTCTCTCTCTCTCTCTCTCTCTGACCGCACCGCTGCGCTCATTTGCAGCACAAAGGGGGAAAGGCTCAGTCGCCCGCTTTAATGCACGTGTGCTAATGAGACAGAAAGCTACCTTTGTGTGTGTGTGTGTGTGTGTGTGTGTGTGTGTGTGTGTGTGTGTGTGTGTGTGTGTGTGTGTGTGTGTGTGTGTACGTAGGACACTAATGGCTCTGAGGGCACTGAGTCAGGAGTGACCTCACTGTTCGGCACACCACACTCCCTCTAGCGCACATACACACACACACGGCGTGGGACACACACTTGGGCTGGGGGCATGAGGTCAGGTAGGTGGGGGTAAGGGGAGAAGAGGAGGTGGTGGGGACATTGGTAGATGCCTGGAGAGCATGACAACAAAATAAATTCGCTGTAATGAGCATACTGTAGAAACTATGTGGCTTTCTCTTTCTCTGTCTTTCTCCCTCTTCTCTCTCCGTCTGTGTCTGTCTGTCTGTCTGTCTGTCTGTCTGTCTGTCTGTCTGTCTGTCTGTCTGTCTGTCTGTCTGTCTCCCTCTTCTCTGTCTGTCTGTCTGTCTGTCTCCCTCTTCTCTGTCTGTCTGTCTGTCTGTCTGTCTGTCTGTCTCCCTCTTCTCTGTCTGTCTGCCTGTCTGTCTGCCTGTCTGTCTGTCTGTCTCCCTCTTCTCTGTCTGTCTGTCTGTCTCCCTCTTCTCTGTCTGTCTGTCTGTCTGTCTGTCTGTCTCCCTCTTCTCTGTCTGTCTGCCTGTCTGTCTGTCTGTCTGTCTGTCTGTCTGTCTGTCTGTCTGTCAAAAGGAGGAGCGTGCATGAAAAGTGCAGCAGCACCAGCAAAAGGAATCTGCCTCAAGCAACAGGTGTGGCACTGGGAGTTTTTTTAGCCACTTTGTTTTGGTGTTTTCCTCTTTTGTACCTACGCAACAATTTTGTCACATCTTTCATGCAAACCCAGACAACAACACATCCTGTATATTACAATGGCCAAAACGGTTTGAATCAGTTGCATTGTCTCAGACACTGACAATCAGCAGTTTGAATCACTTGCTGACTATCGCGTTGCTGTGTCATTCTCAGACACCTGCAATCAGCACTGAGGACTAGGAAGAAGAGAGAGTGTGTGGCATCTATTTATTGTGCATGCTTTAGTAAACACTGAACAAACATTCAAGCCATTATTGCCTCCAGACAATACAGCAGCAGAGATACCAAATACCGCCCCCCATCCCCTCCGAACACACACACACCAGACATCAACGCACATACCCACACATTTACACATATGCATGCAAGTGAGCACGCACACACACACACACACACACGCACGCACGAACACACACACAAACATGAACGCACGCACGCATGTACACGCACAGAAAAACAAACACACATGTATGCACGCAAAAACGCATGCATGCACGCAGGCACGCATGCATTCACGCACTCACACAGGCATGCACGCATTCACACACGCACGTACGCACGCACGCACGCACGCACACATTCACTTACGCACTCCTCCCACACTGTCCTGATCCCCTGTGTGGCTAACAACATCAGACATCAAACACACACACAGACATCACAAACGAGGCCCAATCTGATTTAAACAAGCTACGGGAAGAATGTTCACAAGGGCCGATGTCCTACTGTTGGCAAATATATCTCAGTATTTGCGAAGCTAGACTGGCTTGTCTACACACACACTGCTGTCATAAATTGTCCTTTATACAGTTTACACAATGTATAATTCTACTACACAATTTACACAAGTTAATCTGCCAATCAGGCATACATGAAATTGTGCTCATTATGTTGCAACCATCCCAACAATGTTAATAATAGTTTGCAGTATAACGTGTTAGACTGGCCATTTCACAAAGCTATTTAGGGGTGTGTATTCCAAATAATTGGTGTACGCAAGGGGTAATTCGTAAAGCACCAAATAGCAGAGCTATACACCTTTGTTTACCGAAGAGGATAATGCCAACAGCCCTATATTACAAGGTTTACAACTTGATGTTGTGGACATACACTAACATTAGCACAGATTTGCACACTGGCCCAACAGCTTTGTCAACATGGAAACATAGAAAATACCTTAAACATTATAATACACTCCAGTTGATGTTGGGTTATCAGAAGCCCTCTATTACAAGCTTTACGGCTTGCCCCGAGAGAGCATACCATGGTAAGTGAACAAACCTGCTTTCTGAAAACAACCACCCTTGGTCATCTAACCTTTGTACTCCTGTAGATATACAATCAATGGCCTTTCTAGGGACAGGTGTAACCCTTCTAGGGAAAGCGTTATAAAATTACCATCCACTAAAAAAAAAAACCACAGTGATACAGGCATGTGATATGATGGCCAGAACAATACCCCTTCAGGAAGTGCATAAGCCTATCTATGCATATCTGTCCCTATCAAATGAGCAATGGGGAGTTAGTGAGTTATAGAGAGAGAGAGAGAGAGAGAGAGAGAGAGAGAGAGAGAGAGAGAGAGAGAGAGAGAGAGAGAGAGAGAGAGAGAGAGAGAGAGAGAGAGAGATCCTCAGCATGTGTGTGTGGCTGTCTGTCCATTACCCAGCCCCAACTAGCCCAATTTCCAAATTCTCCACCTGCCACCTGTTTGCTACTACCAGGGCTGATCTGGCCATCTGACCCCGAACCATTGTGGGCCCCTATTTTCAGAAATGAAAATCCAAAAGTGTCCGGGTCCTATTCCCCCCCAGTCCATCCCTGGCTACAACTACTGCTAATGCTACTGCTACTACTACTATTACTATTACAATTCTTATTCTGATTACCGCTATTATTGCGGTAATGTCCTGATAGTTATGACAAGTGTGGTTGCTAATAAGAATGCTACAAAAAATAACCAATATTTCTGTGCATCTCATTTGCCTTGACCTCTTTAGAGCAATGCTTATCCTGGCTATGCCTGCCTGTTAGCATGGCTGTTGTTGTTGTTAACATGATGTTGATGTTAACAACAACAACATTCCCTTTGGCCTCGTATTTGGAGGAAAAGCTTGGACTGCCTCTTCTTGTTAGTTATGGTTGTTGTCATTATGACAATAATGATATTAAAAAATACTTAATGTTTCAGCTTACCTCATTCTCTTTGGCCTCCTATTTGGAGGAATGCTTGCCCTGGCTCACCCTGTTAGTTATACATGTTGTCATTATGAAAATATGATATAAACCCATTGTGTCCTGGAGCGACATATACGCTGCATTCAGGTTCTTGAGATTTGAGCTGTTTTATTAAAAATGTGGGTATGTTAGAGATGAATGAACACATTCAAGTGCAAAATGAAAGTTCTAGCAACTTATCTTGCAACTTATTTCATGTTTGTATGTGCTTCGGAGGCTGAGATATTTAGGTTTTAATAGGGTTTTAATAAATCCCCAAAAAGGGCTTAGGCTAAAATGGGTTAAAGAAATATTAATGTTGCAAATTACCTCATTTTCTTTGACCTCGTATTTGGAGGAATGCTTGCCCTGGCTCTTCCTGCGCAGCTTCTTCAGGTCGGACTGGGAGCGATCCAGGGAGTCCTGCTTCAGCTTGTGCTCCGACTGGTATCTCTTGAATGTGGCCTGTGGGGAGAGACCACAGAGAGTGAGTGACACAATCTCGCCATCAGTGACACGCAAGTAGTACGGGCAACGTTCGTATGTGCAATACATCTACAAGTATGTGTGTGCTTGCTTGCTATGTACGTGCTTGCTTGCTTGTTATCCTTCATTCCTAGCTCAGAATTTCAATGTCATCATCTGTGCAGTTTTGCCACTGAATTTCTCTCTCATGGGAGCCTACAGCAAGCTGTGGTCAAGGGGGCACTGCCTATCTTAACAAGGCCCCGTGTGTGTGTGTGTGTGTGTGTGTGTGCGTGTGCGTGTGCGTGTGCGTGTGCGTGCGCGTGTGTGTGTATACAAATTTCTATGTTGGCCTAGGTATGTATTGTGTCAGTCATTGTATGCATTTCCTCATGCATGTGATGTGTGCACCATTACCTAGCCAGCCCCAGCCCCAGCCCCTGCACAGGTTTGGCTAGTCCAGGTTCAGTAAAAAGTAAAAGTCCTCCCCCCCCACCCTCAGAAGTGTTGTAGTGTGCTCACCCAGCTGTGAGGTTTCGTAAGGCCTGCTATGTTCTGTTCTGTGCTGTGCTCTGTTGATTACACAGGTGCAGTGGAGCGTGGCTAATGGCTAAAAGCGAGGACCCAGGGCAAGCTCTCACCCTCCTGACCTGAAACTTAACTTCATCGACCTCATAAAGGCTCCAGTGTGTACTGTAACATTTTTTTCTCCAGTTGTTTATTATCTAAGTCAGTGTTGACATCCCCACAGTTTCAGCCTCATGTTTACACGGTAACATCGTTTCAATGTATTCCTGTTGGCTTGACGTTTCACATTTGCATATGCATGAAAGGGGTGTTGAAGCTCTATAATCGAATGGGGCATGCAGGAGGATATGTTTCTGTTTTCGTTTTCGCTGAAGACAGCTTTTGAACTTCACTGTTACTGTTAAAGGACCACTTCTGCCAATTTCAATATGCTGTTGTATTGCTCACGCTACCCTTGACTTGTCAGTACCCGGTGATGCTGCATCTTTTGGCTCAGCCCTTTCCGAGATATGAGCTATTCTAATGGGGGCAGTTTTTGTTTACATTTTTAAAAATCTTAACATAGGCCTGCTCCAAATATTTTCACACTGTTTGCTAGTTGTCTGCTGATGTTGCATAACCTTTTGGATGTTTCTGGGAATAAATCAAGATGCTTTTTTTTATGTAAACAAACACCTGCCCCCATTACAATGACCAGTATCTTGGAAAAGGCTGAAGAAAATCTCAGGTACTGACAAGTCCAGGGTAGTGTAGTTTCAACTGCATGTTGAAAGTGGCTGAAGTTACCTTTTAATGGAAACTTTACCTTTTAAGTAACTGCTGCTGTCATGTACTAGATCCTGTGCATTGGCGGGATGGGCGAACTTCTACACATTGAACCTTTAAAGCAGGGGTGGGCAATTATTTTGACCCAGGGGTCATACTGGGCTTAGAATACTAGCCGAAGGACCAAATGCTGCAGGGAACTTTTGTCAGTAATAAGAAATAAAGCATGCTCACATAAGTTTTTGACCATTTAATTCAGGAACATTGTAATGTAATGGACTGTATTTAGATGGCTCCAGTAGCCCTGGTTAATGAAAAAGTCTCAGGGAGCCATTTTAAGAATGCTCGGTATGAGCATCAAATTGAATTTAGAAGTTGTCCGTTTTGCGAAAGCTCTGTGGTTCAGATGAAATGGCTCAGTGGGCCGCATGTGGCCGTCGGGGCCTGAGTTTGCCCACCCCTGCTTTAAAATGACAACCAAATGTTGATTTACAATGCCAGCAGCTGAAGTGCTTGTTTTCCCTCTTCCGCACTCACCGTCATGTACTTCACATCCAGGTCAGTCTTCTTCTCCAGCTCCGCAATGATGTCTCTGTGGAACTTCTTGAACTAAAAGACACAAAAATGGGGGACCAATGATTGATGAGCCTAAGGGTAAATAGTCATTGATATCTCTGTTGCGTGCACAATGAAATTGCCCTTTAACCCTTTACACTATCGAGCAAGTTGGCATCACAAGAGGTGTCTCAGGGGAACAGTGGGTGGGGAACAAATATGGCTAGTGACGGGCAAAGTCATGTTTTACCAGCATTTGGCCTGTTTTTCAATTTTTTATTTACTTCCTTTATTTAGCCAGGACTGTCCCGGAGAGATCAAGTGTTTCTTCTACTAGGGAGTCCTGGTCAAAACAGCCACCAACAAGAAAGTTCCAGAGGCAAACACATTAAAAACAAGGAACAACAAGGACAATAAACTTGCATAAAACAAAGTGGCAGCTGAACGTTTTGTGGAGTAACCCTAAAAGCAATGATATTTCTCTGTGTATACAGTATTAATTGCTCTCTTACAAATCTCCAATGAAGGGAAAGAGTCCATATTCAATATTCTGCAACTCATTCCAGAGATGTGGAGCCAAAAAAAAATACATATACTCCTTAAATTCAGTACGAGGGGTGAAAGACTTTAATAATAACTTGTGTGAGGAATGGGTACTGTAAGATGAAGTGCAAAAAGTCAGAAGATTAAGTGAAGTGAAGTGAAAGCCCAACTGGAAACTCCTACTGTCATTTTGACACAGCACTCCACAGATTACAGATACAATGGGGAGGCTTTCCCCAAAAATGCCTTCGCAACAAAAAGTAACATGTGCAAGTTCCGTCTTAAATACAAAGATGGAAAGTCAGGTGCCAATGTGAAGCCCTGGTGGGGGACAAAGGCTCAGGGTAGCCGTCACAGAGGTGGGGTGAGGGGAAAGTGCTGGTCACCTAGTGCCCCTCACCGAACTGTCAGTGTTGGGAATCAAACCATCTTCTCTGTTGTTCCCAGAAGATACAGTACAGTCCTCCTAAGTAGTGAATCATACCCAAGCTTTTCATGTGCATGGGAAACTCCAACTCCCATTGTCATTGTTACACAGCATACCACAGCACACAGTGCTCACTGCACACAACAAAACTGAATTTACGCCTCACCCGTGCAAGGGGGCACCCCCCAATGGCACCCCAAGGGAGCAGTGCAGCGGGACGGTACCATGCTCAGGATACCTCCGTCATGGAGGAGGATGGGGAAGAGCACTGGTTAGTTACTACCCCCACCAACCTTGTGGGTTGTGAGTTGAACCGGTAGCTTTTATACAATTCTTACGCTCTAACCGCTTACCCATGACTGCCCATAATCTGAGGTCACACATGCGTAAGCATTGATTTAGAACACCCTCTGACGATGTGAAATGATGTAAAGAATTCGAAGATACGCATGTCGTGAGCTGATTAGGGTTAAAACCCTTATCAGCGAGGTCGGCTTATCGGGCAAATGTAGCAAAACATTAACGTCATTTTTTTCTCCAACGTGTGCTGTATGGCCACGTCTGCTTATGAGAACGGCTCTGTTACTTAAGACAACACAGGTGTGGACATAAGCTTAATCACAAGAGCACAGACTTGCACACTGGCCCAACAAATATGTTAACATAGAAACGGGAAAAAAATCCCTTAATATAGCCCAGTCAAACATCAAATATGTCGGTAGCTATTGGAAATTATCATTTGGGGGGTATCATTTGTTGGGCAAAAAAGTTGTCAGGTCTATTTAAGCAAGTATTTGATGTAGTAAGTAAATTGCAGCAAGCTAAAACAAACAAACAAAAAAAGACGACGAGGTGTTGATGACAGACAGACAGAGAGACTGACAAACAGGCAATGTGAGTGCATGAGAGTGTGGCAGTTACTGTCTATTCACCATCTAAATTAGGCAAAAGACAGAGAGACAGACAGAGAGACAGACAGAGAGAGAGACTGATGGAGAGGCAGACAGAGATACACAGATGAAGAGGCAGATAGAAACAGACAGAGAGGCAGACAGAGAGACAGACAGAGAGAGAGAGACAGACAGAGAGAGAGAGACAGACAGAGAGACAGACAGAGAGAGAGAGACAGACAGAGAGACAGACATATAGAGAGACAGACAGGTCACATGTGCATGAGACTGTGGGGGTTACAGTCTAGTCAGCACCCAATAGTCCATCTGTGCAGCGTGCGCCGTTTTTAATCTCCAGACTAATGGGACTCTAATGGGGGGACCGCAGTCATCTGTCCTCTGTGACACTCTATTATAGCACTGGACTGTCTCTCCCTCCGCCTCGCTCTCCCTCACTCCCTCTCTCCCTCCCTCACTCCCTCACTCCATTCATACACCCCCTTCTCCGCCGCCAGAGAACGACTGAGTGACTGGATTAAATAAACGGATAGAAGGGGAAGAGACGATGATGAGAGCAGGGAGAACAAAAAAAGAAGAGACGTTATGAGAAATGTTAGTCCTTCTCACTTTTTGAAGAAAAAAAAAGTATTGTTGGAGTTGAACTAAGGGAAGGAGTGCTGAAGGGAGAGAGAGAGAGAGAGAGAGAGAGAGAGAGAGAGAGAGAGAGAGAGAGAGAGAGAGAGAGAGAGAGAGAGAGAGAGAGAGAGAGAGAGAGAGACAGACAGAGAGAGAGAGGGTGATAGAGAGAGACAGAGAGAGGTGTAAAGAGGGATCTAGGCATTCCATATTATCACTGGAAACAACAACACATCCGGCTAGAATAGTCTGGTATACAGTGGTCATCTCATACAGTGGTCATGGTTACAGTCTGCCTTTGTTTAAAAAAGGTCAAGGTGAGACAGACAGACAGACAGACAGGCAGACAGGCAGACAGACAGACAGACAGACAGGCAGACAGGCAGACAGAGAGACAGAAAAAGAGCTGAAATAGACAAACAGAGCTGTGATAGGCAGACATCAGTAACTGAGAGAGTAACAAAAGAAAGAGGAAGACACAGAGACAGAGACAGACACACAGGCACACAGACACACACAGATAGGATACACACACAGAAGGCATTGAGAGAGAGGGAGGGCAAGAGGGAGGCAGGGCTAAACGGCCAACTGGCCTATTCAAATGTTTAGCTAAAAAGAGCACCATATAACAGAAAGAGTATGCAAAACTTGGACACCTTGACCACGAGGTGTCACGCATTGAAACGAAGAAAAATGCTTCCCTAGAGAATACCGTTCTAAACAAAGCATCATGGCCACGCTTTGGAAGTGCGAACAGAAGTTTGAAATAATCACCCATTGAAATGATCGAAATGATCACCGAAAGTCAAAATAGAAATGATCACCCATCACCATGACGCCTTTAAAAGGTACAATGTGCAGGAAATGGTCAAAAAAGCGACTGAGTATCATGAAAAGCGCTATATAAAACTCATGTATTATTATTATTATTATTATTATTATTATTACTATTATTATTATTATATCCCCGAAACGCGGAGCGTCGGGGATGTAATGGTTTTGCGTGCGCCGCCGCCGCGTCCGCGTCCGCGTCCGCGTCCGCGTCCGCCGCGTCCGCCGCGTAAGGTCTTTCGTGTTAACGCGATAACTTTTGAACGGATGTTTGGATTTGTCCCAGATTTTTTGGGTGAATGCTCTAGGGCAGGTTCATGAACTGATTCGAGTTTGGAGGTCAACACTTTCAAGATGGCCGAATTCAAGATGGCCGAATTTTTGTTTGGTCCATAACTTCTGACCGGGTGGATGGATTTGTCCCAGATTTGGTGTGTGAATGCTCTAGGGTAGGTTCATGAACTGCTTCGAGTTGGGAGGTCAACACTTTCAAGATGGCCGAATTCAAGATGGCCGAATTTTTGTTTGGTCCATAACTTCTGACCGGGTGGATGGATTTGTCCCAGATTTGGTGTGTGAATGCTCTAGGGTAGGTCCATGAACTGATTCGAGTTTGGAGGTCAACACTGTCAAGATGGCTGAATTCAAGATGGCCGAATTATTGTTTTGCCCATAACTACTGACCGGGTGGATGGATTTGTCCCAGATTTGGTGTGTGAATGCTCTAGGGTAGGTTCATGAATTGATTCGAGTTTGGAGGTCAACACTTTCAAGATGGCTGAATTCAAGATGGCCGAATTATTGTTTGGCCCATAACTACTGACCTTCTGACCGGGTGGATGGATTTGTCCCAGATTTTGTGTGTGAATGCTCTAGGGTAGGTTCATGAACTGATTCGAGTTTGGAAGACAACACTTTCAAAATGGCGGAATTTTCTTTTGGCCCATAACTTCTGACTGGGTGGATTGATTTGCCCGGTAACACCTTATTTTAATGGTTCACCATTTCAGTGAATCTACCATATTAGGTACAGTGTAATAACCAATGTAACAATATTTAATACCATGTAATACTAGTGTAATACCAGTGTAACAATATGCAATATCAGGTACAGTGTAATAACGAGTGTAACAGTATGCAATACCATGTAATATAGTGTAATACCAGTGTAACAATATGCAATACCATGTAATACCACTTACGCACAAACACATGATGTAAGTAAAACAATTACATTGTATTAAATATTGTTACACTGGTTATTACACTGTACCTAATGTGGTATATCCACTGAACCATTAAAACAGTATTACCATTTGCCCCATTTTTTGCTTCATTTTCACAATAGTCGTTTGGTTTTAAGCCTATGCACGTCATGTCACGTCTGTATGTATCATATACGTTTACGGGGACTGGAAGCGTAGCGTTTCGGGGATATACCTTAAGCAGTCGAAGGCGACTGCACAGGCAGTCTAGTTATTATTAAAAAAGGTACTGCAGCTATGCTGCTCATTGAAACTGGGCTGCCTATTGCCAAATTTGATCTTTTCATGAAAGTTTAGTAAGTAATGAAGTAATAGTAGTATGGCCCAACTACAGTTATTTTTTCAGCTAAAAATGTCTATTTCTTTGAAATTCAAAATGACGGACCGTGGAGAAGATCCCCCTTTTCATGTATGAAAAGTGCAATTTTCCCAGTCATAATGAGTACTTAGAATTTGATGGTGGTGGTAAGCATTTATAAAAAAGGTATCATTAGTGAAATGGGTAGCATGAATTCTGAAAATAAACAACTAAAAATCGTAGACAGTGCACCGTTACGCTTCAGCGGACGTGATCAACTGAACGCTACATAGTGTACATCCTTGAGTGTCTCGGTGGAAAGTGAAGATAATGTACGTAGATGATAAACTATCAGCCCACCCCAATAAACCATTGGAGGACCATGCATTCCATCAGCCATGATAAAAACAGTTATGTTAGCTGTTGTCTTTCTGACAATGAGGAAAGTAAGTCATTAGAATGGCTTCCATTTCAGACACAACATGACACTGGGCTCGGTCAAGAGCTTAGCTGTGGGCAGCGGCAATCCTACAATGACTGACGCCCCAGGTGACATGCCTTTCGGCAGCCCACCCCCCAACATTTCAAAACCATTCAAAATCGCAGAAAAAATGCCTATTACTGACAAAAACTGCTAATACAGTGTTATTACTGCAATAGTGTGCTAATAGCACAGAAAAAAACTGTTAATGGCGCTAATTGGTGATTTTCGCAATGTTGTAGGGGGCGAAGTTTCGCAATAGAATTTCGTCCAGGGCAATTGCCCCGTTGGCCTGGCCCTAGTTGTAGGCAAACAGACTCCTTTTGGGGCCTTGAAGACTTTCCCACAGCAGATTTAGAATGTTAGTTTCTTAGTGGACGAGACAAAATGCCTTCAAGCTGAAAAATGTCATCCAATTGCTTGTATCTTTACACTTTTAACTAAGGTGACTTAGAAATCAGAATCTTCACAGAAATGCAAGAGCCAGAATGAGAACCGGCGGGGACAATTGTCTTCAAGGTACAAAGAGAGATCCAGTTATTTGCATTTACTCTTTTGACTTAGAGCAGGGGTTCCCAAACTTTACCATGACAAGGCCCTCTATATATCGGTAGATTCCAGCTACACTATGGGTGCGTTCCAATATGCAACCTTGCGTCCTCCTCTTGTGCTTGTGGCCTCGTACCAGGAAGTAATATGTTGTGATGACATCACTGACAACAGCATTACATTTCAATATCTCACAAAAGCTCAATTGTAAAGTCATTTTCTCATTTTCAAATAGGGAGGTAAATGAAGAATAGTCCCCCAAAAATTGTTTTGGCTAGGCTGACAGCGGGGAAACTTAATTGTTTTTTTCCACGGCGGCCGGGCATCAGCAAAACGTGAGGCCACAAGCCAAAGTGGAGGACGCAAGGTCAAATATTGGAAGGTGCCCTATGTTTTTCTGTGCATCCCCTTTCACAACCACAGTTTAGGTAGGCCTATGTGACTCTCTGGGGCATAACATAACTTTTAGCTGCCAATGGGTTTTATGCAAGTCTATTTTCCGTATTATGTGTTTATGTTTTTGTAAATATATTTTTCTATGTGTTAATATTTTTGTCTGCATCTGGAACTTTGTGTAGGCTGGCATTTTGACCAGGACTCCGTGGCAGAAGAGACACTTTGTTGCAATGGGACATTCCAGGATAAATAAAGGATATATAACGGATAAATTAATAAACAAAAACATGCAATCATCTGGCAGCACACTCACCGTTTCCTCCATCTCCACCTGCACCTTCCTCTGCGCTTCGGAAATCTCCATCAGGACCACTCCTGTAAACACACAAAGCAACACACAAGTTAGCCATCACATCATGGTTGTTTGAGAGAGAGGCAGGGTGTCGAGCATTGTGCACTTCATCTTTGTTGTACTTAAAGTGGGATGGGGGGGGGCTGGGGGGGGTGGGGGGGGGGGGGGGGGGGGGGGAGGGGGGGGGGGGGGGGGTCAAGCACTGGTGTCACTTTTACCTCTTATTGCACTTTACTTGAAAACCTGCTGCAACTAAGTATTGTACCCCAAACACAATTTTGTTGCCTTTTTGACAATGACAATAAACTCTTGAATCTTGAATCATCATCATCTCTCCTGCAGATGCCCAGTACAACACAACCAACATTAGTCAGCACTCATTCCAACCTCATCATCATCCTGATCACCCATTTCTTGTAAAAGCAGTCACATATTAATCATGGCGTCAGGGGTAAGACACACTGGCGTTACGCAAGTACTTCAGGCCCCCTGCAAGCTACCAAGAAAGGGCCCCCCAAACGAAAAAAGAGGGCCTAATATCATGTGGAGGGGGCCCGTTTCTTCAAGTCAAGGGCCCATGTGGGACCCCCACCTCGTATGGGGCCCCCTGCCTCGCGGGGCTGCCGGAGGAATACTTTACGCCCCTGGTAAGACATTGAGATGTTGAAAAATCGAACATTCATATTGCAAGTATAGTATAATATAGATGCCTTTCTTGAGAAATTGAACATTTATAATCGGACATTTACTGAGCACTAGGGCTGCACAATTCATTGAAAAATAATCAATAGTGAAATCGAACTCGTGATTTTAATCGTGATTTAATCGTGGCAATAGTGACCTACTTTTGAGAGCGTCCTTGAAGCCAGAACATACTGACAGGCTGGTGTTTCTGGCCTGAAATCTGTCCACTTAAGTTTCATGCTATTGCCTTTACATAATTATTACAAATCATTTTATTTTGCTCATCCCGTATGTATTTCATTCTTGGTTATATTTCATCTTGTTATAATTTTCAAAAAAATCTGCAAAAAATCAATAATCGTGATTAATAATCGTGAATATGATTTTGACCAAAATAATCGTGATTATGATTTTTTCCATAATCATGCAGCCCTACTGAGCACCAACGAGCACCTTTTTATTCTTATCTATGATGGGAATGATAGATCTTAGAACATCAGCAGATGTAACATCACATCCAGTCCATACAGCTTGTAGAGTTCTCCCGCCAGGACTTGAAACCAGACCAGGGCTCTGAACAACACTAGCCTGATTATCATCGACGTTCAAATCTCTTAGAGACTTGGTCTGACCAAGAGCATAACAATTAACGTTTCCCAAACGGCATGGTTGACCTGCCTCCGACAAAGTGGGAGGAGTTCCCGTATTTGTGGGAACTCAGAAAGTACTTGCATTGCTCTTGACCTGACTAGTTGCAAAAGTGTTGCGTCACTACGAGGGCACAGCCTGGCTAAGTGATAGCCGCTCCATCACCCAGCTCTCTCTCTGTTGGCATCTCAGGTTTAATTATATATTCTTAGAAGCATATTTACATTGCAAGCGCCAGATGGCAAGTTGATGCGACAGCGTCTCAAGTGCTTACAAGACATGATTGAAGAGTGCTTTGCGGTGAAGATCTCTGAAGTCGTATAAAAGAGAAGGTTCATAATGATATTCAAATTAGTTTGTGAATAATTGCGTGTCAGTGTGGATAATATTCAAATTGTATTGATGACTTAGTTGTTGTTGGGTTGGAAAAGAATAAGCTTGTCAAAGGCACTACTGTTACAAGCATCACTGTCAGAGCGCATAAACAAACAGACCAATAACTTAAAAGTAGAGAGAGCAACAGAGAGAGAGAGAGAGGGAGAGACAGAGACAGAGAGTTAGAGAGACAGAGAAAGAGAGAGAGACAGAGATAGAGACAGAGATAGATATATACAGTAGATAGACATAGAGAGATAGAGAGACAGACAGAGATAGAGAGACGGACAGAGATAGAGAGACAGAGAGACAGAACGAGAGGGAGAGAGAGACAGAGAGAGGTCAAAAGAGGGATCTAGGCATTCCATATTATCACTGGAAACAACAAAACATCCGGCTAGAATAGTCTGGTATACAGTGGCCATCTCATACAGTGGTCATGGTTACAGTCTGCCTTTGTTTCAAAAAAGGTGAGGGTGAACTTTCTGGCGTTACAGTACAAAACAAATAAACAAACAAAAATACATGCAAATGTTGGGTTTTGGTAGCAAAGGCAGAATAGATATGTATCCCTGGGGCTGTCGTGATAAAGCGAGCTAACACACACCAGAACACCAAACCTACCTCCCCTCTCTCTCCCTCTTACTTCCTGGCACTAGCTTCAATCCAACCAAAAAAGCAAAAAGCTCCCCCAAATATACTGTTGGCTTATAAATAAAAAGAATAGATGTGTCACTGTGTTTGTGTTACAAAGAAAATGTTCAGACCCGGGCCTATAGAAAAATCATAAAAACGAAAAAAAAAAAAAAAAATTGCTCCCGTTCACCCTTCATCCTGTTTATAAATGTTGGTGTATGTATGCTTTTGTGGGTGATAGATACAGAGAGGGGTTGGGGGTGGTAAGCAGCACTAATCACTAATTTACAATTTCTTTCTCAGATTTGTATTCCTCAAAGAAAATGAGCCAAGGCCAGCGAATCTCAATGTGAAAGAATAATAATTCATATTATTTTTCTCAATTAAAAACTGAAAACGGGTCTAAAAGACTAAAAGACTGAAAACTGAAAAGTGGTCATACTAATTTGCTTGTGAAAAGGACAGTATGGGCGGGAGGTTTTTACCACTGTTGAATGGTATATTAGACCAGTGTTTCTCAACCTTTTTTAAGGCGAGGCACCCTTTCAACTCGTGAAAAATTTCAAGGCACCCCAAACCAACATGCCGTAACATAGCATCGCATCCGATACCACACAAGCTTAGAAAAGTAACACATTTGAAGACATCACATGACCTACGTTCGAAGTTGCAGCTGACTGGGGCGAACTATATTTACTTTATTGTGCGTAAATGGCAGATGAAAGATTCCACTGACTAGCATTAACTTATCAATTTAGACAAATATGTATTATATTACATAATTTATTTATCAGCCACGTTTCTGCGGCACCCCTGAGGGGGGCCCGCGGCACCCCAGGGTGCCCCGGCACCCCTGTTGAGAAACACTGGTATGTACCCTTACTGTGATTATATCCGACTACCAAGTTGTTCAAATTAAGATGTAAAAAAGTGCTTCATTTTTAACATAATCGTATACAGTAGCAAATTGAGAAGTGTCTTTCACTCTGCTACAGTTAAATCAACCACAGACACAACCATAGAAACATTATTTTAACATGTGTTTCAAAAAATGAGTTAGCGTTGCTGTAGCCTAACTTTCTGAAGTGGAGCTTGTTAATAGACAAATACGCCATTAAATTCAAGGAGCAAGAGCAAGCAGGCTCAAAAGAATGAGCAAGCCAACTCAGGAAGGGAATAGTGCACCAATTCACTATCAGTCTTTCTTCGCTTATCACAGAGCTGAATCACACATGAAACTGGGGCACACCCTTGATATCACCACACACACCCACACCTTTTATTAACCATTTATGGCCTCCCGGAACTAAAATCATGTAAACAAACTTCACATGGAAAAAGTAAACAGCAAACGAGAACAACACCGATGTCACAGAGGTGTTCATGACACTGTGTGTACTAGGGGCGGGCGATATGGCAAAAATGTTGTATCACGATTTTTTAACATGAAATCACGATTTCGATATTTTATCACGATCTTCCATCCAAAAAAATAAAAACAACAAAAAATAACTTTCATATACTTGCCATTTGTAATTTGCAGTCAATAAAATGTTAACACACTGATGATACTCTCATAAAGTGTACAATTGGAATACAGTAATGTAAATAATAAAGTAAAGACAACAACACAAGTGAGAAAACGTCACTCTGATACTGATAATAAACATCCTCACTGCAAGACGATCTATACGATTTCTCCACTTTGGCAGATTCGAGACGATATTTTACTCAATATCGCGATTCACGATATAATATCGTCATATCGCCCACCCCTAGTGTGTACACATATCCCATTTGGACACGTCTCTCTGCCCACTGGATAGTACTACACACCTCAGACGCGCGCACACACACGTGCCATTATAACAACAACCCTCCTCCCACCATCCATCCACGTATGCTTATCACAACAACCCGGTCCCCCTCAAAACACATTGACACACACACGCACACACGCACGCACGCGCACACACGCACACACACACAGCGAGCGTGGCTAAAGGTCAGCAGAAGGTGCTGGTAAATGCGGCCTTTGTGAGTGCCGGCACGGGCCGTGCATCAGCCACCCCTGCTGCTGTTTTCACAGCTCTAGAAACAAGCCCCCCCGCCCCACCGCACTGGCGCTAAATACGCATACACCCCCCCCCCCCCCCCCCCCCCCCCCCCCCCCCCCCCCCCCCCCCCCCCACCCCCCCCCCCCCCCCCCCCCCATCACGAACCCCCTGCTGAACACACACACAGTAACCTGAACACTCACACACACACACCTGCAGAAATACCATGTGTGCCATGTGCAGACAGTCAGTCAGGCAAGCAGACAGACAGACAGACAGACAGACAGACAGACCTTATAACAAACACAGTTATGCACACCCGTGCACACACCTAAACACACACAAACACACACACACACCAGGAGACACGCACACACATCTCAACAAAGAATCTCAGCTGAATCTCAGAATCACACACTCTTACACACCCTTGTGTACACATACGCATGCACTCGGACACACACACACACACACACTCGGACACACACACAAACACACACACACACACACACACACACACACACACACACACACACATACACGCACTTGGACACACACACGCCTCAAAGCACTGAAATAACACAGAAGAGACCTGCGAGGGAATAAAATCAACAACCCGTCACCAGGTCTCGCCTCCCCCCAGGTGCAGCGGTCACCAGTCGCCATGAACAGCGATTTAAAAGTCTGGCTGTCTAGCTAGCGAGTAGTCATGTGGTGGTGGCGGGCGGTAACCATAACAACCGTTAGGTTGACTCCACTTAGCTCCGGTAATGGAGCTTACCGTAAAACTGGGCGTGCACCGGCAACCGAGACTACTCAACTTGAATAACATGAAAGCGGAAGACAGACAATGAGAGGTCCTCTGGCTATGTCAGTGAAAGTGGTATGAGAGCACACGACTTCCGTCACTGATGGGCTGCTTTGGAATCTCTGTGACAGATGCACTGTCATCCCAGAGATTCTTTAAGTATATAGAGATATGCCAACATAATAGGTTTCAATGGGCACCTAACGTGACCAGGTTCCGGTCTGCCTAAAGGGCCGTGTCATAATGGTCCTAGCATTGAATAGAACAGTCCTTAGGTCTACCTAGGTCTGCCTAAAGGGGGATTCCCCCCCTCCCCCTTGCAATAATGGGCCAATGGAACCTCTCTCTCTCTACTCTCTCTGGTCATCCTGCAGTGGCTCCCAAACATTTTATGCCGAGCGCCGCTTTGGGGTTACATCCCATTGGTCCGACTGCCCATGAGTCAGACAGCCCATTAGTCCGACAACACACATTAAAACTATGTCCAAACCAAAACAATTCCTAAACCTAACCGTCAGTAAAGGCATGTTCTTTCAGTATACAACTATTTTAGTGTCATCCGTTTGTAAATATTCACTTTTAAGTTAACTGAAAATGGTCCTCTATGGCTTATTGTCTGACTTATGGGCTGTCAGACTAATGGCTGTTCTCCGTTGTGGTACCCAAGTGGTGGAACAGTCTCCCAGAGGCAGCAAGACTAAGCACATCTCTTGCAGCTTTCAAGAAACAACTAAAGACATTCCTCTTTCGAGAGAATCTACTAGACTAATGCTTGAACTGGCCTTGCCCCAGGGCAGACTCCTGACATGATGTTTAGTTTAGTTTAGTTTGTGAGTGTGTGTTTGTGTGTGTGTGTACTCGTTATTTACTCTTTATAAAAAAATAATAATAAAAAAAACGAACCCCTCTTTGCAACTGCACTTGTTGTTCTGTATATCTCCTGTGCACTTTGTATTTGCTTGTGATGTTGGCTTGATTATGTCCTCTTTTGAAAGTCGCTTTGGTTATAAAGCGTCTGCCAAATGCAATGTAATGTAATGTAATGTAATGTAATGTAAATGTAATGTCTGACCAACGGGTAGACCCCCGCTTGGAGACCCAGGAAAATTTTTGCGATCCCCCACCTCCCATGTTCAAAACGCCAAACATTACTTTGTCCCGCTCATTATTGCGTAGCTCATTAACGCACGGCGTACCTCCAGTGGCACGCTGTAATAGTCATAGCAAAGTTTACTACCGTGGTACTACAATACTATGACCTAACACAGGGCCTTAAGTAATGCACTACGACTTGGTCATTGCCATTCTGGTAACAGCAACTTTATAGCGTCGTCTCTTAACGGGTTAATATTGCTTAATATTGCTACCTCTGTGACTGCCGTTTGGGTTGCAACTTTGGGAATCACTGCCGTACTGTGCCCTCAATCTGATATGAAGTGATATGAAAATGGGTCATAACAGCAATTTAGACATCTTCACCAAGAATATTGTAGCGTAGGGTGTCATGAACTCACAATGAAAACACTTCTTTGTGAAACCATGCAGCTCAAACATAGTCAAGACAGTGTGTGGCTGATATGGCGCAAGATTGCTGAAGCATTTTGCCAATGCATGAGGGATTCAGCCAGGTCTATATTGTGCCAATTCTAGAGGCCTTTCAAGGGCACGGCTGAACCTCATGTTCACTCCTCTAAGTGGTCACATGGTTTTCCATTCACAATGGCTGTGACGCAAGTGACATTTCACAGTGCACAAAGCCTACACTTATTCAAATATTTAGTGCATACTGTATGTACCATAAATGTACTACTACTAGGGCTGAGCCGATATTGTATCGAACAGAGAAATCGTGATACACAGAGTCACGATACCAGAGATTCTTTAAGTATAGAGATATGCCAACATAATAGGTTTCTATGGGCACCTAATGTGACCAGGTTCCGGTCTGCCTAAAGGTGCGTGTCATAATGCTCCTAGCATTGAATAGAACAGTCCTTAGGTCTGCCTAAAGGGGGATTTCCCCCCCAATAACAGAACCAGGAAACAATGGGCCAATGGAACCTCTTTCTCTCTACTCTCTCTGACGATACTGTATCGTCAGGGTGCGATTTGTCGGAAAACCAGAAGGGGGGATATGTTTCAGATTTTAAGCAATATGAATGGAATTACATTGAACTGTGATAAAATCATGTAGAAAAAGTGGCGATATCAAGACCAGAAGGGGGGACAATCCCCCCCATCTCCCCCTACAAATCGCACCCTGTGTATCGTGATACAAGGAGGCAGTATCGTGATACGCCCTTTTAATGTTTTCATACCCATCAGCTCAGAAAACAACCACATGATATGAAGTGATGGTGCTTACAAACATCATATAAAGAACCTTTTTAAAATTATTAGCAGCCTCTTGTAACCAATTCTACCTATAAGTTATCATAGTTTTATTCATAAAGTTCATAATGTTGGCAAATGTGAAATCATGGGGTGTATCGAACAGTAGGTCATGAATCGTGATACAAACCGAATCGTGAGGTTGAGTGCATTGTTACAGGCCTAACTACTACCTCACCTCATTTGGCACAGCAGGCCATATTGAAGGCCTGGAAGAGCCTGACAGTCAGAGAGTTATACTGCAGAGATTCTCTCCACCCTCCCCTCCTCTCCCCTCCCCTCCACTCACTTTTCTTCTCTTCCCTTCTCAGTCAGTCTCCTCTCCAAACGTCTCTCCAGTCCCCTCCCCTCACTTCTCTTCTCTACTCACTTGTCCTCTCCCCTCGTCACTCCTCTCCCCGCCCTTCTCCTCATTTCTCTTGTCTCCTCTGTCAGTTTTCTCTCTCCTCTCCTCTCCTCTCCCCTCCCCTCCTCTCCTCTCCTCTCCTAATCTCCCATCACCTCTTCTCCCATCGCCTCTCCGCTCCTCTCGGACTGCCCCAAGGCAGACCCATCCATTCTCAGCCCTCTCCTCCTACACCTCACCAAGCCATTTAACGCCAGCATTCTCAGCGAGAGGAGAGGAGAGGAGAGGAGAGGAGAGGAGAGAAGAGAGAAGGAGAGGAGAGGAGAGGAGAGGAGAGGAGAGGAGAGGAGAGACAGGTGGAGGAGAGGAGAGGGGAGGACAGGACAGGAGAGGAGAGGAGAGAAAAGAGAAGGAGAGGAGAGGAGAGGAGAGGAGAGAAAAGAGAAGGAGGAGGGGAGGTGTAGGATAGGGGTCGTTCGAGGGGTGGGAGAACAGAGGAGATGTGGAGGATGTCCCTTGTTCTGATAAAATAAACACGCACACACGCGCACACGCGCGCACGCACGCGCACGCACACGCACGCACGCACGCGCACACGCACACGCACACGCACACGCACACGCACACGCACACGCACACGCACACGCACACGCACACGCACACGCACACGCACACGCACACGCACACGCACACGCACACGCACACGCACGCGCACGCACACGCACGCACACACACTATGATAAGACTGGGCTTGTTGCGATGACTAAATGCTACTAAGGCAGCCTCTCTTTGTGGAGGATCACATGTGCGCTTTGACAAGAGGAAACCTGAAATGATTAGTCATTGATGCCAGGGGGCATGTGTGTGTGTGTGTGTGTGTGTATATGTGTATATGTCTGTGTGTGTGTGTGTGTGTGTGTGTGTGTGTGTGTGTGTGTGTGTGTGTGTGTGTGTGTGTGTGTGTGTGTGTGTGTGTGTGTGTGTCGAATGTGTGTGTGTGTGTGTGTCGAATGTGTGTGTGCGCGTGTGTGTGTGTTGGGGGATGGGGACGGAAATCGCTTATGAAATCATGACTTGGCACCAGTACAGTCTGGAAGGCAGCCGGCAGCAATCTCTGGCTGTCTTCACACCGTCACCACCAGTAAGCAAGCAGCGGCGAGTTAACAGCGAGAACACCCAAACTCCCACATTCACACACACGCGCACACACACAGCAGTTTACATACACACAGGAGCGTACACACATAAACAGTATCGTACATACACATACACACTCATACACACACACACACTAAAAGGTATACAACAACAACAACCCAAACACTGGTTAGGTATAGGTATAACAACGACGTACATACTAACAGTCACACACACACACATTGGTCCACAACAAATGAGTATGCCCTCTACAGGTTGGCCACTAAGTAGAAAAAAACAAAAACAATTGGCGTCTGTGCCTTCCGTGTCTGATGGTGTCTCACCCAGAAAGTTGATTCAAATAATATGCGTGGAGCAGAATGTAGAGCAGTCAAAAAATTGAGATGTAAACAATGGCAGACGTAGCAGATATACAATATTAAATATACATACAGTAGACAATATATAAAGCAAAACAAGGTATGAACCCAACGATTCAAGTCAACTCAACTGACTAGAGTACTGATGTTTGGATTCTTGTTCGTCTCTGTCGCAGAGCCTGTGGAAGATTTTTGTCAACTTTAATATAGGCTTACACATTTCCTGCATTAGCCATTGTGTGCGTGTCTTGGTTATTTTCCCTGCCTTGTTTCTAAGGCAAGTCCAGCTGCTCGGCAACGCGCTGATACTGGGCTTAAGTGCTTGCTAGCTGCACACATAGGGAGTGGCCCACAGGCAGGCAGAAGCAAGCAAGCCACGTTGCTAGGGATGAATAATTGTGCTTTTTTCTTTTCTTTTCTTTTTCATTTCCTTCTCACCACATTTCCTCCCTGTACCGTACCCCACATACACACACCACACAGGGCAGGACACCACCAAAGATATGCATACACGGACAGGCCCATACACACGCACGCACGCACAACTGCACAACTGCCACCACCTAGCAATGAATGTATATTTTATCGCGGTGACTCAGATACAACACCGCTCTGAAGCGACCATGACTCAACCAAGAAGTCAGGGAGCACGCACGCACGCACACACACACAGTGTGTGTCATAGTCATCTGCTGGATCTTTTCTCCAGGGTGGAAAAATCCGTGGCTGCTTATTACAGCTGGATTGTTAGCATAAAGCTAACATAGAGTTTGAGCCTCAAACACCAAACACAAAGACCTCCGCGGGCGGGACGGCCAGTCTGTTCCCGGGCAATGAAGAGCCCTTGACTTCAGGGAACAGGTCTGCAGTGTTTGCTGTGGTGGAGAGAGAGAGAGAGAGAGAGAGAGAGAGAGAGAGAGAGAGAGAGAGAGAGAGAGAGAGAGAGAGAGAGAGAGAGAGAGAGAGAGAGAGAGAGAGAGAGAAAAAGAGAGAGAGAGAGCGCGAGAGAGAGAGGGCAAGAGCGTGTGAGAGACAGAGGGAGAGAGAGTCGAGACCAACCATATTTACACAGTGGGGCCTAGCAAAAAGCAACCAACCCACACACTGTGACCATCAGTGGCGGAACCATTGCTCATAGGGCCTGAAGGCAAAAAAAAACAATAGCGCCCCCCCATACAGCATGCCATGGTCATAATAGGGCCCCCACCACCAATCTCTATTGGAGGGTGCTGGGCCCAGGGGGAAATGCCCTGCTTGCCCTGCCCCCATAGTGGCCATGATGACTGATTATGTCCGATCATGCCAGGTCAGTCACCCACTTGGTCCTCACCCTTCGCTATCGCTTTCTCTCGCCCGCACATGGAGGTAAACAAACCAATGTACTCACACGCGAGCACACGCGAACGCACCCACGCGAGCACACACGAACGCACCCACACCCACACCCACACCCACCCACCCACCCACACCCAAACCCACCCACCCGCCCACACCCACACACAGACACACACAGACACACACAGACACACACACACACACCATTATCCAGTTGTTACATAAACACACAGTGAGACCCAAGTGCAATTACAGCGTTGCTTCAACACAGATAATGCGATACGTGACATTTTAGATACGGAGCCCCCGACGGCTCTCGTTATGTCATTGTGGTGTTGACTCTGTCCCATGCGACCCTTGCGTGACCTTTCAGATAAAGGGTTGCGGAGGATGACAGTTAAGTAAAGGAAAGAAGGTGTCGTGGCACATCACGATGTGTGATTTAAGTGCTGTGAGTGATCTCTGAGTGACGGGAGAGGTGAGCTAACTTTTTTTGTCTTTATTATCATATATTGCCAACATATTACCATATGTTTCTTAAGTTGACCTTGTGTAATTTCTCATGATGACTGTAAGGCTTGAGATGAGGGGGTGGGAGCCGTGAGAAAACTTGCCCAGTACAATTTGGAGGATATTCCGTGGATAAGATCAGAGCCATGGACATAAGAATTAGGCTAATTCTATGGACCTACGTGTTCCATTTTTAAAATAAGATCGCGGCTCATGCAAATTTCAAACACACATATGGCCATGACCATAGATCCAAAATAGTTCCAAGAAGTGACCGTCGAACACAGAGAGTGCATCAAAAGTGAATGTAATTCATTTTAATTCATTTTTTACATCATCTTTGCTTGTTATGTGGTGGTTCTGTGTACTCTGGCGAAAAGCAAGCCGCTGCCTAGAATTATTTGAATCTATGTCAATCATCTCACCAACTTGCTCCCTGTACCCCAGTTGTCACAACTCTGAATTCTATGGCTCTGGATAAGACAAGTAGTCATCACCTTCTGAAGCTGACCTTGCTTGACTCTTGAGGTACAGCAAGTGATGTAGAGCAGTGGTTCTCAACTGGAACAGTCTTGGGACCCACCATTTTCCACTGCCATTCGGTCGCGACCCAATTTTTTTAGCGTTCAAGTCAATCCAATACAATTCTCAAAATATAACCATACTAAGCCTGTGTAATAACAATTATTACTGTCGACAGATGACGCGGATTTCAATCGCTTATCAAAATACGAGTGGTAAAAAATGTTTTTGCGAATCAATGAATTTGCTTTTTTCACACCACGGCTCCGCGACCCACCAATGACCCCTACGCGACCCACTTTTGGTTCGCGACCCACCAGTTGAGAAACACTGATGTAGAGTATGACAATGGCTGTAGGAGAACATCTGAAGATGATGACCGAAGTGCCTTAAAAAGATGATAAGAGTTTGTTAGCAACTCGTGTGGTGATAGAAGATGACTAGAAATCATCTCTTCCCCTCAAGTGGCCATATCCTCTTCAAACATTGACCTTGTGTGACCTTTTCAGAGAAGGAGTGCAGATGATGACATTAAAGTAGGAGGAAGAAGGTGTGGGAGCTTCTGGTAGGGCTGCACGATTATGGAAAAAAATCATAATCACGATTATTTTGGTCAAAATCGTAATCACGATTATTAATCACGATTATTGATTTTTTGTAGATTTTTTTGAAAATTATAACAAGATGAAATATAACCAAGAATGAATTATATACGGGATGAGCAAAATAAAAAGAATTGTAATAATTATGTAAAGGCAATAGCATGAAACTTCGGTGGACAGATTTCTGGCCAGAAACACCATCCTGTCAGTATGTTCTGGCTTCAAGGACGCTCTCAAAGGTAGTTCACTATTGCCACGATTAAATCACGAACAAAACAAGACTTCGATTTCACAATTTGATCACGATTTTCGATTAATTTCGATTAACTGTGCAGCCCTAGCTTCTGGCATCTTATGATGATTATAGGGCTGGTGATGAGGCATTGAGCCACGAGCAAACTTTCCCTGCGCTGTACAAAATGGAACAGGTGTCATGTTGATACAAGATGACAAGTCCTTGTCTACTCCCCCACAGGTTACCAATTGTGCTTCTAAAGTTGACCTTGAGTGACATTTGAAATGCAGTAAGTGGTGCAGGACGATGATAATGGCCTTAGGATAAAATTATTCAGCCTATAATAACAATAACAATAATACATTTTATTAGTGCCTTTCAAAATACCCAAGGACAATTTACAGAACATAATTTTAAAACCCATGGACACATAACATGCTGTTATGTAAAGTGTTATTGGGTATTTCGAAAGCCGCTCCAAACTAAATTTCACATCTCACAATGATGATTGCACATCTCATGGTGACGGCCGGAGATATTCTAGACAGAGATACGTCATTTTGTTTCTTTTCCGGTATCCACTTTATGTCGGGTGAACGCTCCTTTAGGAAACCTTCGGTTAGGAGACCTTCGGAGTCCTGAGGTTGAGAATAAATGAAGTCCCCTTAGCGCTGTAGATGGCGGTAGCGCATATCTTGTGCAAACACCTCAAAAAGAGAAGAAGAAGGAGGGGCCAACGCCCCCTTAGGACCCAACTTGATCACACGCTTTTGCATTGAGCGGGCGTGTTTTGCGATATCTTGCTCTGATTGACTGTATTTGGTGACGGCCATGAGTGATGGGAGTCTTGAGCAAACTTTGCCATGAGCAATGTGGAGGACTCATGTGTTGAAAAAGTTGACCTTGTGTGCCCTTTGAGATAAGCGTTACAGAGGGAGGATGACAATGGCTGTGGAAGAACATCTCACAATGACGATGACGATGACGATGATGATGAGGCTTGTGGTGAGTGAGTGATGGGAGTTGTGAGCGGACTTGCCCTGTGAGACATGAAAGCGGACTCGTGTTGATGCAAGACGATTAGTCATCACCCACTCCCTTCAGGTGATCAAATGTGCTGCGATAAGCATTGCAGAGGATGACAATGGCTGTAGCAGATGGTTGTAGGGTCTGCAATGAGCCAACATGTCCTAAACAATATGGAGGACTCATGTGTTTATAGATGATAAGTCATTTGCTGTCTCCACTCCCACTTCAGGTTCACAGTCAAAAACAACTGGCAAAGACCATTTGAGTTTTTGACAACTAAGTAATAAGGGTACAGCTTATAAAGCTTATCATAATGTCTACATATAAAGTGAAAGCCATGAAGTGAAAGCCCCTTGGGAAACTCCAACTCTCATTGTCTCATATGGTGCTGTATATCAATTTTATGCAGGATTAATACAGTATCTCCTCCGTATTTTTCTTCTTTCAGTAACGTGGAAGCACTTTTGATCCTTGTGAGACCTTCAGGTTTTAATCCAAATTGCATAAACATGCCTTATCTCAACATTTTCTTTGTAACATCTCAGTAGGACAGCTACTGTACGGAGACATGACTGTCAGAGACGTGCGTGCATAGTGCAATTTCACCCCACCGAGGGCCAACAAAGCTAATTCAGAATGCTGTTTAACCCGTTACAACCTGATGAACCGCTTCACTGATTTCGTAAAAATCCTAAAATTGAGGAAGCTAATTAGTGTTGTATTTGCAGGTTGAAAAAGGTCCTTATACTCAAGTCATGCTCAAAAAAGCAAAATGAATTCTGACTGACAGATTGACCGTCCGTCAGTGTCTCAAAGTCACTGACACAAGACAAAAAGCTACTTAGTGTTTCTAACAAGCTACTTTGTGTTGCAACTAATGCTGCTCATTGAAACTGTCTATTGGCAAACTTTTCATGAATATTTACCAAATAATAAACTAATATTTACTAGTATGACGAAAGCACAGTACGTTTTGCCGCTAAAAATGTCTATTCCAGGAAATTCAAAATGGCGGACACAGAGAAGATCCACCTTTTCATGTATGAAACGCGCAATTTTCCCAGTCATGTATACTTAAAATTGGATGGTGGTGGTAAGTATTTATAAAAAATTGTGAATGGGCAGCATGAATTCTGGAAATAAAGCACTAAGAAATCTTACACAATGCACCTTTAAGATGTAGGCTACATGAAGGTTATAAAAGGTCAGCACCTAACAAAACCATTTCTTACTGTTGGATTGACCGACTCAGAGCCTCAGAGCCTCAGAGTCGACTGTCTGTCCCTTGCACATGACTAAAAAGGCAATTTAGCATTATGTACAAAGTTCAAACAAACACATAAAACACAAACCAATGTTGAGTGTTTCCTTGTCATTTCACAACACCAAAAGATAAATCATGCTGCCTTTCCCGTCACTGCGGTAAGGTGAATGTCTATCTTCGAGATCATCTGAAGACAGGCAACGTTAAACAGCATGCGTCTTGGGTGTGTGGTTGTGTGTGTCGTACGCGTATGCGTGCGCTTGTGTGTGTGTGTGTGTGTGTGAGTGAGTGAGAGAGAGAGAGAAAGGCAGTTTCGGGTGCATGCCAGCAAGGCGGGTGTAGCTGGGGTATGACAGGTGAAGGTATGCGAGTGACGGATGGTGAGAGAGAGAGAGAGAGAGAGAGAGAGAGAGAGAGAGAGAGAGAGAGAGAGAGAGAGAGAGAGAGAGAGAGAGAGAGAGAGAGAGAGGCTGGCTGGCGGTGATCAACAGTGGACAGCAATGGACCTGTTGACCACAGGAGCTGCTCTTTGAGGGAAGGTGTGAGAGAGACAGTGGGAAGTAGAGAGCGAGCGAGAGAGAATCAGACAGAGACCGGGAGAAAAAAGGGTGAGGAGAAACAGAGACCAAAACACACAGAGATGAGTTGAGAAAGAAGTTGGGAAGAGAGTGAGAAAAAGAGAGATTGAGGATGAGTGAAAAAGACACAATGAAGAGGAGAGGGAGAGAGAGGGAGAGAGAGGTAGAGAGAGAGAGGTAGAGAGAGCAGTAGAGAGAGAGAGACAGACTGACCATGTTTGTCTACAGCTTCAGCAAGGGGAAGAAACTGCCCCTTGAGAACTTCTAGCATTGCGTCTTGCGGGACTTTTATAAACAAGCCCAAACCACACACTCTTACACGCACGCACGCACGCACACGTGCACACACATACAGGCACACACACACACACAGAAAGCATACCCGTGGTCAAGCATGCGTCACTTAACAAGATGAAGCTCCAGTGGACAAATGACACCTCTGGAGGAGTCTCGCACAGTAGCTGGATATACTTCCTGTATCACTCCTTTGGCATTACGCACAGAGCAAAGCTCTTCAAGAAAGACTGAGGCGTGGAATGGACGCCACCTTTACCTTCACCTCTGGAGAAAAGCAAGACATTTAGCACCATCCTCAACCTGTCAGGTCACGCAAAACTTTCCAGGGATAGGAGTCTAAGAAAACAGTCCAGTTGCAGTCTCAACACCCAAACCCACACCACCACCACCACCACCACATCCCATCCTTGCCTCTGAGGAAAGCTTAGGACTTGAACTTTCGAGTTACTTCCCTGAGGTTTCCAGATCATCAGTGACATGGCAGAAACATCTGCAGCATCTGATGGATAACATAGTGTCTCGACCAGCCAGTCAGCGTTCCAGTCTTAATTTACACCACGAAGCAGTCAAGCCGAGTGAGGTAGAAGCAGGTCTCTGCTCTCAACCACCACCGACGACCCACCAGGCTGAACCAGCAAGGTCACAGAACCTTTTCAGGGGGAGAAAGTGTCTTGGCCCTGCCGTGGCTCTAATGGTAAGGCACTGCACTGCTACGCTGGCAATTCCGGACCGGGTCATTTGCCAACCCTTCCAAGTCTCCATCTTCCGCTCATTTCCTGTCACCAACTTCACTGACCTGTCCTAATAATAAAGGTGAAAAGTGTAGTGTCCCCCCCCCCCAAACATTTTTAAAGAAAGGGTCTTAAAAACGCCCCAATTGCAGACTTCTGTGCATCCCAACCCCTCACGCCGGTCATGCATTCATGATGGCTTGGGCCAAACTCATCTGTGATTAAGGGATGGAGAATGAGCTGGAAAGTGCATCATCATCATCATCATCTACTTCATTCTTCTACCCAACCATTAGCACACTACCCTTCCCTGTCCCCTAACTCTGAGGTAGAAACTGAGGTAGAAATGAGTCTCGGCTCCCAACCAACCACCACCACCACCAACAGCTGCACGACCCACCACATCACCATCTCTGCCCCCACTAACAAATGAACTCCCAAAGGGCAGTGTGGCTTCTGTGGCCTGGGCTTGGGGCTGGGACCTTGGCCTGGAGTTGGTCCCTGTAGAACTGGTGCTGCACATAACTCTGCCAGCTTCAGAAAAGGTGGAAGGGCGGAGGGTCAAACTGAGCCCTTTGTTGGATCGCATTCCAACCTGGCTGCTGTTCAATTTTTACTACCCCCCCTCTTTCTTTCCCTCCCTCTCTCCTGCTCACTCGCTCTCTCTCCCTCCCTCCCTCCCTCTCCAGGGAGATGCCCAATATTTGATTGTGCATGGTGCGCCAGCAGTACCATCGCAATACTGAGAGAGGGAAAGAAAGAGAGAGTGAGAGCGTGCGCGCTAGAGTGAGAGCGCGTGCGAGAGCGCGAGAGAGGACAAAAGAGAGGGGACAAAAATATCAACTACTATACAGGACCTCCATGCCCTCACTCCTTTCTTTTTGCATGTTTTTAACACACACAAAAGTAAGTGTGTGTGTGTGTGTGTGTGTGTGTGTGTGTGTGTGTGTGTGTGTGTGTGTGTGTGTGTGTGTGTGTGTGTGTGTGTGTGTTTGTGTGTGTGTGTGTCACAGCATCCGTGCACAACACAGCTACACGAGGGAATTACCAAAGATCTTTGAGCATTATTGTTCTGTCCGAGCCACATGTAGTGTATACCCGTGGGGGCGTCTATATTAAGAGATGTATGCGTGCACCCAATCAACAGCATTCTATGGCAGGAAGGAGCCAGGAAGTCTGGGCACAGTCCAGCACAGTACAGCCCAGCCCAGTCCTGGATCCAGTCTCCCTCTGCCCATGCCATGTCTGAAGTGCACCAATGCAGGGAAACCAGTGGTGAAAGTGGGCAGGTGCGCACAGGTGTGCAGCAGCACCGGTATAACATTTACAGCTGGTGCGCAGTACCGGTAAACGAATAGGGTTAATAATGCCAAAAACCCACATTCGAAAATTCTACAACCATAAACAAACATACAACAAACGTACAACCACACCATGCCATTTGAGACAAGCGTCCTATGAAGAGAATAGCTCAAAGTTACCCGAAATAGTCATGCAGTGACATAGATCTGTAGCACACATGTTTAATTTGTTTGCGCTCTTTCTGATGTTGGCATTGGAAGGGCGGTTGTTAGGAAGACTTGCACAAAATTCCACCGGTAAGACATGAAAACCACTTTCACCCCTGAGGGAAACCGACAGGGACAAAGGGCTCAGTTGTCCCAGGCCCATGCAGAGAGAAGGTCCAAAATTGGGTCCTCATTTCATTGCATGTATTGGGTTGGGGGACCTTTCAGATGACTTTGCCCCAGACGGGCCAGGCCTGGCCAAAGCTGCCAGCGGCCCTGCCTGCACCCAAGTGTTTCCCTCACCTGATGGCCCATTAGCCAAACCTGTGGTCTTGGCTCTTATCAAAGATGACAACCAAGTGACAGAACACAAGGTGGGCAGTGACAATAACAGACCATTTGCTTAGCATTAAAGGCATTATGCATCTCGTTTGCCCATTAAATAACAATGAAGGAAAGGAAATGACAAGACATGGCAGTCTGGCAAACATGACTGTTTGGCAAACATGGCCGACACCGGTTTAAACTGTCACTTTGGCGCCATATTAATGTCCAGGTGGTGAAGGACTGGACAGCCAGCCAAATATACCCCAACACAGTGGTTTCTCAAAGTGTAGTCTGGACACCACAAGGGGTTTGTCAGAGACCTGAGGTGGTCCGTGAGGAGATTTCTACAAATCTCTTGAAGTGCTTAATAATACTCTTCGATCCAGCTGGTTGGTTGCCTGGTTACTACCAGACCTAATCAAAAGTGAGATTTTCAGATCGGAACGATTGTGTAGAACTAACGGCAGTATGGGAGTTCCCAGGCTAGCTGGTTGGTGGTCACTGAAAAAAACAAAATGGTCTTTGGTCTGAACAAGTTTGAGAAACACTGATCTAATAGTCCACAGGTCGATTTTATCATTCTCCTTTTTTTATCACAGCCACATGGCCCCATTAGGAGATAAGCTTATTGGCGTGTTCACACCGTTAATTTAACGCACCATGGCAAAGTCAAAGCTCGACAGTAAAGTAAACGTGAGTGTGCTGTATGACTAGGAGTTTGAACCCATTAAAATGTCATTTGACAACATTGGTTGAGCCTGCACATGGCCGTGCTCTGCTCCGAGACAACAATGGCTAGATTCTTCTAGAACGCGAGACAGTAATGGCAGCTTTAGGGAACGTCTAGAGGGAGGATCAACTCTGTGACTCAAATCAAACAAGAAATAGAGACTGAACCATCAGCAATTCCATTGCGTTTTTTTTAAATGGCGTTTCAGGTCTACTACACCCCTTCATCAGAAAGGTTTGGTAACATTACAAAGTTCTGGTAAAGACCCAAAAGGGCCTTTTTTCATCGAAAATCAGACATCAGACGTGTATTCAAAGCAAGCAGCATAGACACAAACTTGCACACCATCGTTTCCTTTAGTTCTCTGCCTGGAACCGGCAGTCATTTGTACCTAGCCAGGCCGTGTCCTTAGTGACGCAACACTTTCAGCGTTGCAACTAGTCAGGTCAAGAGCAATGCAAGTACTTTCTGAGTTCTCGCAAATAAGGGAACTCCTCCCACTTTGTCGACAAACAAACAACCATAAGCAAACCAAGGGAGGCGGGTCAACCATGCTGTTTGGGAAACGTTAATTGTTATGCTCTTGGTCAGACCAAGTCTCGAAGAGATTTGAACGTCGATGATAATTAGGCTAATTTGTACCTGCTTTGGTTGAAAACTGAACTTGCTTGACGTCGTTGTGAAAAAGCGCAATGAAAAAAAAGATATTTATGGGAGCCCTGTTTGTTGTCGCTGACTTTTGGCTTGTTGTTTGTCTCTAGTTTGTACCTTAGGTCTGGGTCCAGTTTTAAGTATGAGTTAATGTGTTTGTTTGTTTCACTTGGTCCCTGCCTAATCTCCCCAAATTGCACCCTGAGAGTGGAATCCTGAGTCTTCTCAGGGAATTTTGTCGTCTAATCCCACCAAACAACTCCAAGCCTAAAGGAATCTGGCCAAGAGCACACTGTCACACACTGCTGTGATGTTCCAGAAAAGTACACGTTACACCCAAATTGACCCATTTTGACTCAGATGAAGATGTGCTGACATTGAAATGTTAGTCTGGCATTGATCAAAAAAGTAAAAATAATGCAGTGAGTTTCCTACTCTCACTTAAACTCAGTCCTCTCCCATGACCAATCAGATAGCGAAGAGGAGAAGTGTGCCGGATACCTATAAGATCCAAAGAGTCCTCCATCTAAAAAGGGGGTTTCTCTGAACAGACTACAGACTAATAACAAGGACCCAGTACAGAGTTTGTGTGTGGTTAGATGGAGGAGAGACTTGGATACCGTCTCCCAGGGGCTCGCTGTTTACTCTCTATGTTTGCAGCCCCTCTCGGCCCTCAAAGTGTGAGAGAGTTCACACCATCAGAGAGAGAGAGAGAGAGAGAGAGAGAGAGAGAGAGAGAGAGAGAGAGAGAGAGAGAGAGAGAGAGAGAGAGAGAGAGAGAGAGAGAGAGAGAGAGAGAGAGAGAGAGAGAGAGAGATGCAACCACAGATGCATAGCTGGAACCACAGATGCATTACAGAGCATTGCAGTCCTTGAAAGGGCAGTTCAAGAAAACGCTTTTGCACACATCTGTAGTTGGGCAGGTGCGTAGGATATTATCCCAGTGGGGTTGTCATTCAAGTGTAAAGAAATCCTGCACACTATCCATTCCACCAGCAAACTTTAATACAACGTTTCGGTCATCCGACCTTCTTTCAACAGCAAGCCAGTAGCTGTACCACCAGTGAGGTTCTGGACTTTGGAGGAGCACTTTGCACACACCCTACACACACACACACACACTGAGGGCCAGCTGAAAATGGGTGTGATGCTGATCTTGATACCCTCTGCTGCAGTACATGAATGATGATGGTGGTGAAATTAGCCAAATGACACAGATTAATACGACTGATACTGACTCATCGTCTACTCTCTGCATATAAAAATCCCTCACCAGCCTAAAATAGAGTCTATGCAAGTGACTGTGTGTTACATCTAGAGTAAGAGGGCCACACAGACACAGACACAGACAAAGACACAGACACAGACACAGACACAGACACAGACACAGACACAGACACACACACACCTCTCTGTGATGTTTCCTACATTAATACAGTCACTGCTGAGTCACTGGAGGCAGAATAAAAAGGTAGAAATTGAGCAGAGCTTCTGTAGCTACAACATTTGGTTGCACAAGCTAATTCACCCAGACAAAAACACGCAATCATTTGCCCAAAGCAAATCACGCACACACGCACGCACGCACGCACGCACGCACGCACGCACGCACGCACGCACGCACGCACGCACGCATGCATGCACGCACACACATTGGTGCATCAACAGGACCACCCCCCACCCCCTCCCCATCAGGCACACACACAGTTTGTCTAAGGACCAGTGTTAATTTTGTCAGTTTTTTTTTTATTTAGTCGTAGTCTAAGTCACAATGACGAAAATCAATTTCAGTCTTAGTCATATTTTAGTCATTGCCTTCCCAATTTGGTCTTAGTCTAAATGACGAAAATCTATTTTAGTCTTAGTCAATTTTTAGTCATTTTAGTCAACACTGTACATAATAGAACTTCTCCACGTAGTCTTAGTCTAAATGACGAAAATCAAAAAAGGGCTTTGACGAAATATTTTAGTCATAGTCATGGTTGACGAAATTAACACTGCTAAGGACCCATACTTCACAGTATCAAACACACACACACACCATCTCAAGCCTCATCCATGGTATATTTTCTCTCTCAGGCAGGCACGCATGCACGCACACACACACACACTCTCAATGCGCTGTACTCGGTGCTAAACCTCTCCTCTTCCGCCTCGCCTGAGGCTGCTGCTTGCTGACGGCCTAATCAGCTCTTAGCTTTCCCAGACACGAGTGCAGGCATGACTCACTCTCCATCGCTCTCTCTCTATCTATCTGTCTTGCACTCATTCTCCATCGCTCTCTCCATCTCTCTCTCCCTCTGTTGCACACTCTCCATCTCCATCTCTCTCTCTCCCTGCTGGCAATGACTGACTGGGGAAAAGAGAAATGGCTAGCGAAGGCCAAAGGAGACCTTCAGAACTGGGCAGCTCAGACAGAGACAGAGAGAGAGAGATGGAGAGAGAGAGAGAGAGAGAAGAGAAGATAGATAGAGAGAGAGAGAAAAGACACTCACCCAGCTCTCTGGAGACTGGCGAGACGGCTGCGTTTTCTCCGATCTTGGCCACCGCATCGAAGTACGCCTTCCCGGCCAGACTCATTGCTATAGGAAGGACAAAAAAAACATCCCATGCAATGAGTACCATCAAACATTTTTCTTAAAAAACAAGTAGGAAAAGCAAGAGTACCGCTACAGATTTTCTGCCATTACTGCAACATCAGAGAAGTACTTTTTTTTTAAATTACCTAGCGCCCTGGAGGAGATTTGGACAGGTATTGTAATGACCAGTAATACGTGTGTCTGTGTGCTTGTCTGTGTGATTTGTCAATAATGTTGTCATTGTCATGTTACCAAAGTGGTAGACTTTATGGAGAATAGAATCATTCTGTCGTTACAATCTGGCATCACATAGCCTATAAAAAGCACATATAAAAAAGTCGACTGCAGCATTGACCATATTGAGGCCATGTTGACATCTCTGATTGGGCTTGAACGATTATTCTTTATTTTGCCATAGTAGTCACATTGAGACAATCTCCTTTGCCAAGAAAACAGCACAGCAGGATAAGCAGGTAGCACAGCAGTGAAAACACCAAAACAAAGACGCACCAAATAATACGTGCAAGGGCAAGTTTTTGATCCACTTTCTGTGACTCTTCACAGATGACTTGAGCCAGTATGTAAGAAGTTATGAGTGTTCTTTTCAGTGTACATTCAGTAAAATGTTAACTTGTATGGCAGGGTTTTCTTGCATTTACGGATGTGATTGTGTTGTTTACTGAGCTGTTAAGACGTCATCAGTCATTACGTGCAAGTACTCTAGCAGTATAATCGGACTCTGATGTCTCTAACCTGACGGGACACAAGTTTAACAACATATGAAAATATTATGTGACACGGTGGCACTACCACAATGATATCGACTGAGAAATTAAAATCTGATCCACCATGGTGATACTAGGCTACATGAATTAACCTTACTGACAAATAAAAATGCAATGCCTCACAATAGTTATACCGAAATGAACCTGATTATCCATTACAAATCTGATGGTGACACGGTGCCACAACTCTTAATTAGGTGGCACTACCTGATTGAACCTGACAGACAATTAAAAATGTGATGTGCCATGGTGGTAACTACCAGTAGGTCCACTACATGAATTAACCTGACTGAGAAACCAAAACACAGCATGTCACAATGGTTTATCTTAATGAACCCACCTGACAGACAAATTAAACTATGATATGCCATCATGGAAATACCTGAATGAACCTGACTGAAATAAAATATAGGCTACCGTGTGTCAGGATGTTACTATGTACCTGACAGAGAGATTCATGTGATCTGCCATGGTAGTCAGAGCCATCTAATATCAGAGTTACGCCACTCCCATAGACCTCTATGGACCAATCTTTCCACAGCAATGGCGGCTCTCATGGAGCCTCACGGAGCGTTAACATGGAAATCCCCATTGACTTTAGTTCTATTAGAAGTTACTTAGTTCCAGGAGGTGGCCGTAGAATACAGAAAATGTGGTAAAGGTAATGTAATTTGTTTGTACTTAATCTTTGTTTGGTATGTGATGGTTCTGTGTTAGTTTCCAACGAACAGAAGTTTACTGTTAAGAAACATTTTAATCTACGCGAATCACATCACCAACCGACTTCCTGGTCCCCGGTTTGCGCAACTCTGTTATTAGATGGCTCTGATGGTAGTAATACTTGAATGAACCTGACTGTCGATTTAACATGTGATGTGTCGATGCCTGCATGAAACTGGCTGAAAAATTAAAATACCTGAATGAACCTGGCTGACAACGTCAAATGTGATATGCAAACATAATAAACATCTGCCTAATGTAGGCCTAATGTAATGTAACATAAAATTGCCATGTAATGTAATATGAATGGTGCTATGTGACTGTCTGACGGACAAACAAAAATATGTGTCCTGGTGGTACTACTACATGAATGAACCATTAGAATGTGATGATAGCATATGGTGGTAATACCTGTCACAGACTTCTCATAGCTTTTCCCCAAGTTGATCAGGTTCCTCAGTGCAGGGTTGAAGTTTTCCACAACATTCTGATGGGGAGAGAGAGAGAGAGAGCGGGAAAGAGAGAGAGAGAAAACGGGCTTAAAGACACTGGTCAAATTACTGGGCAACCTCTTCAAGATAGGCTACAGGGCTTGTGCTGATGGTGATTCAATCAATTTAAATAATAGAGAAATAATATGTGGCGTGTCTAAATGGAATAATAGCAACATTCTTGGAAAGCCATTGTTTTTACTGACTGAAGCAACTGTCTAAATGTCACTGCAAGAATCAGTTATATTTCATAACAAATTGACCACCAGTTGTCAGTGAGCATGATGGTTGTCTTGTCAGGACAAATCAGGAAGGAAAAATATTTCGAAGTTATATAGCCCTTCAACAAAGGAGGGGTTTGCTCATAGAATCCATAACGCCAAAAATAGCACAGCAGCAGAACTTTCAATCATTAACTTTTTTAAATTGAAGGCACATAGACCAAAGTCCTTGCTCAGAGAGTCAGAGAGTAAAATCTCGGCTGGAATGCTGCTCCCAGAAGAAACGCATGAAGTTCCTCTTTCTATTCCCCAGGCACACCCTCAGCAGAACAATACAAAGTCAGGTATGCAACTTTTACACCCCACCAAAAACAGGTTCCTTCACTTCATCCCTGAAACCTTTTCTAGCCGAGACGGATGAGCTGTGAAATAATTATTTAATTCCCCCTGACATGTCTTTTCAGCTCAGTTTGCCAGCTTGCTCGGGTAGAGAGCAAAGTAGGCGGCTATACATTGTAAATAAAGGTTATTATCCTATTAGAAAAACATAGTTCAGACACAAAACAACTGCCTATTACAGCGTGGTGGAGACCACAACGGGGAGTTCTGAGTTTCCAATTAGAATACCCCATACTGTTTCCCCGTCAGTCGAGTCACAGGTGCAAATGTGACGTTCACTAATAGTTTACTGCTAAATTCTTTTGGCAATACGTTGACAGCGTATTGTTTCTCAAGCAAAATAATGTCAATAATGATTTAACCAACTTCGCTTTGATTTAACCTCCATATTAACCTGAATATTTACCTTGTAAGTACTTTCTGTAAGCTTATTCACGTCCTCTGGATCCCTCGACATGTTGCTGGTTATTCCTCAAACACACACGGAGAGAGAGAGCAGTGGTTTTACGCACTGGCTAAAATCCACTCCTGAACAACTTCCCCCTTCGTTAAAAACCGGTCTTCCCTTACGTATATTGATTACAAAACATTAAAGTAAGAAATCTCCCCTCGACTGAGTGGATGCGAGTCACCGCAACTGTGCGCCCGTGGCGAAACCCACAGACCCCGACCCGCAATCAAACTTCGCTGCGCCTGACTAGAAGGACAGAGCGAGTGAGAGGAAAGGTGGGATTCGTGACGTCATGAACTGTGAAATGCACTTTCGATGATGTGCAAGGTGGCTTGGGTGGATCCAGTCTGGTAGGTAGGTACTGCTACTGTCGGAACAGGCACACGTAGCATTACATTTACGCAATTACGCGCTTCTCAAAATATTTGCATTAAAGATTAATTAAATATGAAAGTTGTAGCCTACACTTGATTTGTAGTGATGATGAAAACACATGTAGCCCTACCTTTGATAGGGCCTACCTCACACTCAGGGACCAAAAGTGTATGGCTCGGTTCTATTCAATTGATACCCTAAACTTCAGGCATCTCTTCTGAACACTTATGGTTTCGACAATACCCAACAATGGGCCTTTTACGCACGACATAATGCGTTTGATGTTTTATCGAAGCAACTATTGACTGTGGACATAATGAATAGCTTTACTGATAGGATCATCCTGGGATCGTTTGTGCATGTATAATGTTGATGAGGATAATCCTCTCGCATTTGTAATCGATTCCGTCTTGTGACCCAAGGCAATTGTGTAGAAGAAGGGCGTCTAACCATGTGGGAACCATAAATTACGCACCACAGTGAGCACTAACGTGTTAGAATAGACTGGAGACGGATAGACTTTTCTAAGCAGAATAATAAATAGTTGTCTCAAAACATCCTTGGCTTCTGTCGACATCTGGTGGCAAAGAGAAGCTAGGGCAGGGTTACATTAGACAACAACAGGTCATTGTTGAGCTAACATTTAGATAGGCTACAAGATATTAAGCTCTGACGTGAACTGAAACCATAGCATATGTGACATATGTAGTTAAGTATAATTTAGAGCATAGGCAGCATAAGAAACTTAATCCAGACTGAGTGCACAGCATGGTACACAAATTGCTCACTGCTCAGACCCAACATACATCACTCACTACATTCATATTCACACATTCATATGTAGGCTATACATAGGCTAATTTAAATTGGGTCATTTGATGTTGAATTTCTTCAAATCAGCTTTTTATATTGCATTGTTAATGTTTTAATATCTCATAATTCTTTATCAGATGCCTGTTGTATTCAATGTTTTTTGTGTGATTTGTGCCAGTCAAGAGCTTTCAAACAACATCGAAACCATCTCTAGGTGTCTGTCCATAATATAGGATGAATGTATAGTGTCCAACCCTCTTAATTAAGATTTTTTTCATCTATTCCTCCCTTAATATTGTTACTAGGTTCGTGAAAATATATATGTATAAATATCGCCTCATGTTGTGGGAGACTCCTTCCGTACAGAAGAGTGGCAAGGGTAATAAAAATAGCATGTAGAGTGGGGCGCTGTGGTGCAGCGCGCTATGCCCCTCATTTTGGGGGGTTATATTGCCCACGGGGACCCCGGTTCGAATCCAGCCGGGGTAATTTCCCGACCCTGCCCCATCGCTCTCTGCCAGCCATTTCCTGTCTACTCTCACACCTATAATAATAAAGGCTAAAAAGTCCCCAAAAATACTTGCGGTCACTTGAGTTACTTGCAGGACCCCATTGTACTGTGCAGGCACCCTATCTTACAGTGACTCCCATACCCCTTCAGTCACCTGCAGGACCCCATTGTACTGTGCAGGGACCCTATCATACTGTGACTCCCATGCCCAAACCAATGAGATGCCTAGGAGGTGGTGAGTTTGAGGCCCCGAGGGGGACAGACTGCGCGGGAACCCCTGGGTTACACAGGGGTGGTGATCATTGTCCAATATTGAGGGCAGCATAACTGAGGTTTTCCTGCACAGTCTGTCCCCCTCGGGTCTCAAACTCGCCACCTTCTAGTCAACGCATTGGCTCGGGTGTGGGAGTCACAGCTAGATACCGCTGAGCTAAAGGGCCAGTCAGATAGCTCAGTGCTACCAATACTGTCTGAGGCTTGAGGCTTTGGGAGAGAACATTCCACGTCACACTCTGCTAGTTGACCTCTGTTATGCCCCCCCCCCCCCCCCCAACCTCAGTAATTGCCCCAGGGACCCTATTGTGACCATGGAAAGCTGTGTGGGGGGCCCTGTCAATGTCTTGTCCTGGGGCCCTGTGTGAATTTGTTCCACCACTGTTACTCACCCCTGCCATAGAGCAAAAGGAGAGGATGGGAGGTACTAGATTGAGTTGGAGCCATGCTGTATTCCCAACGGTGGAAGATGGGATATTTCTGACCTCCTACTTGCTGAAATGCATTGGAACACCTGATGAAGCGGAATGTTCAAGTCGCGAGCATGGGACCAAATCGAAGTACCCCGACTTCGAAATCGTGACGTCAACACAGCAATGACAGTGCACAGTGATAGGAATAGTTTAAGTTTGATTTGCTGGTTGGAACGCTTTCAAGTGGGAGGTAGCTGACTCCTGGTTGCATATTGGGAAGCTCCTACCACTCTGGAATGCAGCATTAAGACTTGAGTATGCATTTGCATTGGACTTGTGTTTTAAGTAGGCCTATAGGAGGACTGAAGTCACACATCACACATCACAGATCACACATCACAGAGATGAATGAGCGTGAGCCCCACATAGCCAGGATGGATTAAGGGGTCTGGGCCTGGGGCAAGGAATTCACAAGGCCCTGCACATACCTGTAGCAGTGGACAATTTAAATGATTTATTTTAACACTGCATTGACTGCAAATAGTCTATGGGCTGTGTAGCTGTAGGTGTTTTCAAAAACACTCTTTCAGAATATTCATCAATAGCATTCTGACAGCAGGGGCAGGGGCCTATACTAGAAAGCTGGTTCAGGATAAGTTAAGGTTAAGTTAAGAGGTAAATCATCTAATAGAATAGCTTTTGGGTGGGTTTTTGAGCATTCTATAAAAAGAATGTGTTCTATAACAATGCAAGATTCTATAATTCCATATTGTATTGAATGACGCCCAGAATTCTACAGAACTTTCACTGCCTGAACATTCCTGTCACACCGGTGTGACGGTACACTCTTAAAGGTTATGAAAATGAGGACTCCAGGCTCTTCTATTAGATGTTTTACCTCTTAACTTAACCTTAACTTATTCTGAACCAGTGTTGTAGCATAGCCCCCCCAGGTGTGCAACAGACAGATGGTCAAAATAGCCTTTGCCAGGGCTGGACTGGTACCAGCAACAGGCCCGGGAATTATGGCATAGACCAGTTCCTCACCCCCACACCACTCTACAATTATGATCTCAGTCTACTGTATGGGCCAATCACTAAAACAAATAGCATCAGTTTTACACTGGTAAAGGAAATATTGGCAACACAACGAGCCATCACCCCCTATCATCGGTAAATCAGTCAGTCTCTCCCTCTGGCATTTGCAGCTGGTGCAGCCCTATTATTGCAAGGCGAGCGGTCCACGCGTGTGGTGCTAAAAAATTGCTTGTCGGAATGGTAGTATGTTGAAAAGAAAAAATCATACCACCATTCCGACAAAAGAAAAAATGAAATTCGGAATGATGGGACGTTTCATTTCTTTAAAAAATGTCACTATTCCGACAATTGAACGCCAATGTCGGAATGACGTAAGTTGGAATGGCAGCATGTAACCAGGATGTACTACTAAGATGGGCTGCCTCATCTAAATTGTGGGCCAGTCTAGAAGGGAAAATTTGACATAAACAACAAAAAAACAGCATCGGCCCTGAGGACTGTCAGCCCATCGAGAAAATGCCCTGTAGGCCTATGCCAGATTACAGCTGGCCTTAGCTACTCTGTCTTTGAATAGGGATACATTTCATTAAATAAATACTGACCATACTGTCTGTAGGATATATAACAGAATAGAAAAATAAACCACAAATACTTTCCCACTCTGTCCTGAATAATAAATAATAGTGTAGAAGTGAGTGAGGAATTGGTAGCACACTACACTGCATTTCCCATAGTTCCCCACTGAATGCAATAGACCACCGCACACATGAGGAGTTGCGTTGTGCTTGTGCAAGATTCAAGTCTCTCTGAGGTTGATGGAGGTGCATGCTACCGGTGCCTTTGCGTCTGAGGAAAAACAAGACCTTAAACAGTCACGCATCCTTTACAGAGCACAATACGAGTAAGTTAGGCAATTCTGTGGTTGTTGACAGTGTTGTTTATAACTGCGCACTGACCTAAACACAAGGTACTCAGCTAGCAGGCTAGCTAGTCAGCCAGCCAGCCAGCCAGATCACGCTGCATTAGAACTAGTGAACAATAACCAGCTGGCGGAGAGCCTGTCCGCGATGGACCCTCAAGACACAGCCCCGGATTCATGGGAACAGGCGGACGATGCCGAAGCCCATGCATTGGACTCAGAACCGCAGTCTTCCTTCAGTTTTCTCAATGTAAATGCCCCTGAGTTTGTTCCAACCTTTTTTATGGGAGGCCCTTCGGTAAATCCTGTATCTGACGGTGAGTTTATGTGCTGTGTGCGAATTAAAATCTCAGTTTTCACGCAACGTTTAGCATTTAATTGCTGCATAATTGCAGCATGAGCAGTCCACACACATTGGATCATCAATATAGCTTGATGACATTTAGCAACTTGTTAGTGATATCCCAACAGCTGGCGTTTTTTGGGCTGCGAAGTTCCCGTTACATGGCGAACAGTTAGCTGCTGCTAGCTAATGTCATCCTCCAAACTCAGTAGATGACAGCTCGTGAATGCCACAGCTGAGGCCATTGACAGACTGCGTTTTTAAAAATGTGTATTAGCTTCGCAGTTGTGCCATTAGAAAAGGAAAGGTGGGTTGAGCTGGCTTAGCAGCTGACGTAATGCAAGTTGCTATAGCTGATAACTTCACGGAGAGTAACATTTTGGCATGTAGCAGCAGCGTTTTAAGAATTAATGTTTGGGAAGTGACGCCCATGCAACGGGCAAGGTGTCTGCTGTATTTTTATTCGACCTTTGTTGGGCCAACAGCTTTATTGTCTGTAAAAGCACCGTCATCTCCCAGACCTCTTGCGTTTTGGGTATGCTGTCATCACTGCACCTGTCTGTGTACTGTCGTCAACAGTGCGCATACATTCAGCATTTCATTTTCCTTGCCTGTCATTAGCCTTTGACATCTGCCACATTGTAACAAAACAGTGAGACTAGTTGTGGTATGACGTGGGCAGATATTGGCTATCCTACGGTTTATATTTTGCCAGCAGTACTTCTCTATTGTGATTTTATGAATATTAACCTGAGGCCTGCAGTGAACATTGACTGTCTCAGTAGGCTACAAAATATTTTTCCATCACATGTCCTGTCACTTAAGTAGGCCCCTATGCAATGAAAACCAAGTCACTGCTACCTCATCCAATTAACATACCTGTTTTTAATCCGTTACATGCACTCTTTCTTTCAGTAGGAGCGGATGCTGCTGTCAATAAGGACGCTCCAGAAATCATTGGTAAGGTTATTTTTTTCATTGTGAGGCCTTTATTATGGCACTGGTGTCATGTTTTGATAGAACATGACGTTTTTTTCCAATAAGATGAATGGGAAACTAAATAAACAATTTCACAGTCATTCATTCCCATGTGCCCTTGCTCTCTCAGACCCAGAGTTGGCCTGTAGCTCTTAAACTTCTGTATCTTGCCCCTCTGGCCATGTCCAGGCAGCACGTGGGCTAGCGTGCCGGCGTCCATCCTCCTCCCAATGGCCTGGCGCTGGCAGCCATATACAGGCCAACCAGAGCGGCAGTTTAAAACTAGCCCAAGCGATATGGCTCCATCGACTCAAGTTACAGGCCTTATTTAACTCCACGCTGCGCGTTGTCACTCCACTACCGCTGTAAGACAAGCCCCAGCCCTGGGCCAGGGTTGCCAGATGAGGCTGATGATATCCAGCCCTAAAAATGCTCAAAACCCGCCTGGAAGCACTACATCCTGCCCAATTGTATTGATTTCTATGGCCAAAATTTGGGCGTTTTTGTCTGCTAAATGTCATTTTTACCTGCAGACGGCCATCCTAAGCAGCCCAATCGGGCGGGAAACCACCCAATCTGGCAACACTGGCCCCAGCCCAGGGCACTTGTCAAAGGGTGGGGGGCAGGGGCAGGAATCACCCCCTACACAGCAATGCTGATATCCACCTGCTCTGACTCGGACTAGATTACGGATGAAAAAAAAAGTCGGTCATGTTGTAGTAGTAGCTTTTGTTGTGTTGGCTTATAAATGTGTGTGAAATACACAATCACGTCTCCAGCTAATTCTCTCTGTGTGTGTGTGTGTGTGTGTGTGTGTGTGTGTGTGTGTGTGTGTGTGTGTGTGTGTGTGTGTGTGTGTGTGTGTGTGTGTGTGTGTGTGTGTTTGTTTGTTTGTTTGTTACTAATGAAAAGGCATTAACCAGATAGCTTCTAGTTGCCCCCTGTTTCAGTTTTGGGTGAATGAACGAGTCCAGTGGGGAGCATTAAAACAGTTTTTTGTAGCTGATTGTGGGGAAGTTTTCTGAAGAAAAGGGGATCTGTGTGCTGGTCAGTGGGTGGGTGGGGTGCTTTATTCTTCAGACGACTCCCTCAATGCTCCATTCAAATTCTGCTTTAGCAGCAGCGCCAGTCACTACCAGATTATGTTCTTTGTCATTTAATGTCATGTAATGTAATGTAATGTAATGTAATGTAATTTGTGCCTTAACCTGGACAGGATAGTGAGAGTGTGTGACTGGAAATAAGTGGGAGAGAGAGGGGAAGGATCAGTAAAAGACATTGTGTCAGAATTGAACCCTGGTCCCAGGCTTAATAGTACAGCACCTTCGCCCACTGAGCCAACGTACCTCCATCCTGTACTTAATTCAGCAAGGAAATGAAGAATTGGATTGAACTCAGTAATTAAGTCAGTGGTTCTCAACCTTTTTTGAGTAAACGCCCCCTTGAACTCATCATAAGCCTCACAACGCCCCCTTGACCTCATCATAAGCCTGCCAACGCCCCCTTAGTATTGAAAAATAAAATGGACTAATGCAATCCAATGGCAATTAAGCCCCGCCCCCACTCAGCTGTATCCTACTCAATGCCCCCCTAGGGCTCCCCAACGCCGCCTGGGGGCTGTAGCACCCCCGTTGAGAAACACTGCAATAAGTGAATGTAGAGTAAGTTGCTGTCAAATGTGTGTCCTCCTTCGTAGCGGTGGAGAATGGAGAGACAGACGGGGGCGCAGAGGAGACCTGGGAGGAGAAGGTGAAGCCAGACGAGGAGGAGCCAGGAGGCGGTGGAGCGCTGGGGGAGAGCGGAGGAGGAGGAGGAGGAGGAGGTATCATTTATTGACTTCATATATAGATGGATAGATATGTATTTTTTTGACAGAGGTGATGCATTGATTTGCATTTACTGAAGAGCACAGGTCTTCCTACAGAAGATGGAGGCTGCACTTGCCGTTTTTCAGTGCTGTCATGAATTGCTGTGTCACCTGTAGTCTTGTGTTCTACCTCTATGGCTATACTGGTTACTAAATTGAAAGTCTTTGGTAGGAATAGGAGGTCTGGAGCTGGAGGAGGGTCAGGAGGATCTTGAGGAGGAGGAGGAAGAGCTGCTGGTGCCCAAGCCACCTCCTCCCAAGCCAGACGCCCCTAAAAAGGAGCACGTCAACGTGGTCTTCATCGGCCATGTAGGTTAGTACTACATGTGTGTGCTGTGTCTTTTAAAATATTATTAACGTAAAACCCTGCTGTCTGTTAAAAGTGAAATGAGTTTCTTTTCCATATGATGTACCACTGAAAATGTATACTGAGTGTGTGTCAACTTCATACAAATTTAAATTACAAAAAAAGTGAAATGAGTGGGGTTTTTTTTTTGGGGGGGGGTACATTGTTAGTGGACGAGTTTTATTTATTTCGATACTTTTTTGCATAAAATAAATGGTTGCTTTGTTTTCATGACTGTGGCCTTTCCCACTACAATGTCATGTACAGTGTTGATGAATAATCTACCATAAAATCTAAAAGATTATCAGACCCACCTTTTATTCCCCCTGTGTCTATTTCTTCTCTCTGCTTATTATTTATTGTGTCTTCTCGCTGTCGCCCTGAACAGATGCTGGAAAATCAACCATTGGCGGACAGATCATGTAAGTTATAGGTCTATGGTCATTACATGTTTAAAGGGGTATGCCACTATTTTGGGGCTTAATACAGTTAAAACCGTTGGAGGGGTTTATAAAGGTGTGTTATAAAAGTGTCTTATTTTTCATGTTAAGCGTTGTCTTGCTTTTGAGACAAGTTAAAAGAGGGAGTATGTAGCTAAGCTAGTGAAAGTCAATGGATCACACATGCTACAGTGATCCATTGACTTTCACTAGCTTTGATACTTACTCCCTCCTTAAAACAAGACAACGCCTAACATGAAAAATAAGACACCTTACCACCTGTATAAACCCAGGGCAACGTTTCAAATCGTATTCAGCCCCAAAATAGTGGCATACCCCTTTAATACTTCTTTAATACCCACCACCAAGTGTTACAATGTAATAAATGTTTAATACCCACCCAAGTGTTACAATATAATCAATGTATAACTGCGTGTTTGTTTGCATGCAAACAATGTTACTACTAACATATTAACTCACACCTCTTCCAAGTAATGATTATACAAATACTTGTAGCAATGTGCTTGCATTTGCAACCTAAGTAATTAAAAGGACTGTGTCGGCAGTGTCTAAGATGACACGTCACGTTCCCCCTTTAGGTATCTGACAGGCATGGTGGAGAAGAGGACCTTGGAGAAATACGAGAAAGAGGCCAAAGAGAAGAACAGAGAGACCTGGTAAGCAATTCAAAATGGCTGACCCTGCGGCTTTTCCACTTTTGCATATGTAACGGAGGCTAACTAGCAGAGTTAGCGTGGAACGTTAGTAAAACCTCCCTCCCGAGGGGATGAACAGGTGCAGGAACACCTCCGTCACAGTGATGCCGATGACCCGGGATGGGAGTGAGGTTTAAGGGGGAGAGTTTAACGGAGGCCAACTTGCAGAGTTAGCGTGGAACATTAGTAAAACCACCCTCCTGAAAGCCTCATACAGTGTCGATGCCGTTGGGCTGGAGGACTGGTCCTTTAGTCCAGCGGTATCGTGCTGTGACTCCCATTTCCGGACCGTTGTAGTTGATGAGGTCGCAGGTACGCATCCCTGAGGAGGACAAACAGGTGCAGGAGCACCTCCGTCACACACATGACAGTATTTCCCCCCCCCTTCACTTTTGTGTATTGTATTGTACTGTACTGAACTGTACTGTATGGTACGTCACTGACCGGCTATGAATTAAACATTTGGCAACTGTCAAAATTGTATTTTTGCATACTAACCACGTCAGCTGATGGTGACTGACTGAAGTACATTTTTAACACTTGCATCAATTAATTGTCTTGTCAGAACTATAATTCTCTCTGGTGCTGGACATAGAAGAGATCTCCCCTCACATCCCCCCACAAGGCGTTAGGGCATACCTGTCAACTTTGACTTACCAAAATTCGGGAAAATTCCCATATTTTAAGCCAAAATTCAGTAAATTTTCTATAGGTCAAAGCCTAACAGTCAACAGAGACTGATCAAACGGTGCGTTCTACTCTGCTTTTCAGCGCACGTTTTAAACGAGCATTAAGCATCAAAACAATGAATTAATCAGTTTCTCCATGACATTTTGTCGCTACAGTTGTCTGGGGCTCGTGCAAAAATTTCGTGCTGGTGCAGGTTGTGATTAGGTTAATTACATGATTCGCTGTTCCGAGGCTGTTTACAGCGTTGTATGAACTGACTGTTTCTGAGGCGAGTTGGCGCGCACACGCCTACGGAGCTCGAGGGTGACCGCTCGCATTTTCAAGGAACTTGGTGGCATCTGGCATAAAATCTACTGGCAGGTAGCTTGCCTTGATAAGCAAGAAGACCCTCTCAGTCTCTCTTCAGGAGGGGGTGTGGCCGCGCGGGCTTACTGACAGGGCCGTGGGGATAATTAGGCTACTGGACCGTCCGACGGTGTCTTTTGATAATGTGAAAAATCGGGATATTTCCGGGAAAAATGTAAAATCGGGAAGAATCTGGGAAATTAGTTAAAATTAGGGAGTTTCCCGGGAAATTAGGGATGGTTGACAGGTATGCGTTAGGGAGCCCTAGGGGGGGCGTTGAAAAGGAGACAACTGAGAGGAGTGGGGTTTAGTTGAAAATTGGGGCAATAGTCTGTTAGGCTTATGATGAGGTCAAGGGGGTGTTGGCAGGCTTAAGCTAGATTTATGCTTCGGACGCATAGAATCTGCGTCCGTCCGTTTTCTGTCTATGCGAGTCCACGCCCCCCTCTCAGAGGCTCTGCGCCCATCGTCGAGCGCCTCGAAAAAATTCTAACTATCCAACGGACGGACGCGGAGTACGCAGACAAAAAGGCACTATGATTGGTCGTCTCGCTACTTCCTTGTTCTGTTCTTGTGGCAGCGCAATGCCAGTAGTTTGCGAGAGCAGAGCTGTATTCTGCTAAAAACGTTATTAATGCCTTGTGTGTAAATGTGTGTAAATACACGGAGCTACAAGCCATGTAACAAACAATGCATCAGTTGAACACTCGTGGCACAATGCCTGCGGTTTTACTACCGTTCCTCCACCGAATGTAAACACACATCGGCAGAATCAACTGTCTTTACATGCTTGCATTTTCTGCTCGTGAAAACAGACTGGGTATGTCAAATAATGATACCAGTGCATTGCCTTTGCAATTTGTGTGAAAATACCTAGCTAACCGCGATAGAAAGCAACATTGCTTAATAATGACCGCAGTGCTTACAATGTAGTGAAAGTAGCCTAATCGCGCAATTTCAAATGTGGCTCACGACGAGACCTCGGACCTCGCAGAACTCGCAGATGCATGAATACAATGTTGGTTCGTGGCCACTCCCACGCGAGTTTTGACGAGCGCAGTTGCAGAAGTCTAATCTGACCTTTACAGTATGGTGAGGCCAAGGGGGTGTTGGCTTACAGTATGGTGAGGACAAGGGGGTGTTGGCTTACAGTATGGTGAGGACAAGGGGGTGTTGGCTCAACAATGAGAACCACTGCTGTACATCATTCTACTGTGTATGGCAAAACTTATGAACGTCCATGTTGGAGAATCAAACTGTTTTTCAAGCCCAATGCCCAAATATCGTGGAATTAAACTCTTTGGATAACATGACATGGATGACTAAAAATCTTCACAGACAAAATTACTGATGCATCAAGCTACCCAAATGCTACCATTTTCTTCCTTACTACAAACAGACTGATGACAAAATAAAATGTCTGAACAACCTCTCTGAATCTCTCTTCATATAACATACTGTATTTTTAGTGTTTTATAATGTTAGTCAATGTTGTTTATAATGTTGGTTTGTGCACAAATTGGCCAATGAACAACTTTGAAATATCTCCCCCTGCTTGGAGGAAATGGGTTTTAGGAGGTTCTTAATATACACAAAAATAAAATAACCACGAGTGAACTTGAACTGCTCTTCTGTTCTTATGGCTTGTCAATAAACAGTACCGTAAATGAGAAAAAGAAATACTTTGCCCTGCTCAGCTCAATCCTTCACCCCATTCCTCCCACCACTAGGGGTGTAAATAATAATCTAGAAGTGTCGATGCATCAATCCTATGGCCGACAATCGAATCGCATCGTATTGTAGGGCGCTCTTAATTATCGAATCGCTGGCCCCTGCCCGATGCCCTAGCTCCATAACATAATAGAAGTGTAAAAGTAATTGGAAAAAAAAATAGAATCAACTCGAATTGTATCGTATCGGGGCATTCTTAAGTATTCGGAAATAATCAAATCTCTGCCTTAAGAAATCGATTTCGAATCATTATCATGGAGGCTGTGAATTGATTAACACTTCTACCCACGACAGGTACCTGTCCTGGGCACTGGACACCAACCAGGAGGAGCGGGACAAGGGCAAGACGGTGGAGGTGGGCCGCGCCTACTTTGAGACGGAGCAGAAGCACTTCACCATCCTGGACGCGCCCGGCCACAAGAGCTTCGTGCCTAACATGATCGGCGGCGCCTCGCAAGCTGACTTGGCAGTGCTGGTGAGGCAGAGTGGAGACACACACACACACACACACACACTCGCACAAGCATACACACTCGTGCTGTACGATCGGATGCGCATACACAGGCATAGGCATACACATATGTCTTTCTGTAATTCTCTCATACACACACTTTCTCGCTCACACACATTCTCGCTCACATACATTTTCTCACACACACACACACTAAACGTGATGTACTATCACACACACACACACACACACACACACACACACACACACACACACACACACACACACACACACACACACACACACACACACACACACACTTTTGAGCACTCTGCAGTGAAGATGTGTAATGTGGCAGTGAGATGTGAATGATGTCAGTTCAGGGGTGGTTGCCCTCTACAGCCATAGCCTGTGGCTTTTTGATGGGTCCTGACTCATGTCGGCTGTAAATGACTGCCCAGAGACATGCCTGCTCAGCGCCACAAAACTCTTACAGCTTGTGTGTGTGTGTGTGTGTGTGTGTGTGTGTGTGTGTGTGTGTGTGTGTGTGTGTGTGTGTGTGTGTGTGTGTGTGTGTGTGTGTGTGTGTGTGTGTGTGTGTGTGTGTGTGTGTGTGTGTGTGTTGTTTTGTTTTGTGTGTGTGTGGACTGTGGAGAGTAAGTGTGTGTGTGTGCACGCTCACACTCGTGCAAGGTCTGTCAGGAGAGTGCTGAAAAATTGAGGTCTCAAAGTCTCTCTCTCTCTCTCTCTCTCTCGCTCTCTCGCTCTCTCTTTCTCTCTCTCTCTCTCTCTCTCGCTCTCTCGCTCTCTCTTTCTCTCTTTCTCATTTCTTACCTTCTAGCCATGCAGTCACGTTTATTGTATGTCTGTCTGAGAGCCCCTTATTTATAGCCCCTATTAGTGAATGGCTATAAATGGCTCTAGTCTTCGCAGAATTATTACCCGCTGTTAAAGAGCGCCGTTATCAGTCAAGAGTTCTTATCAGCCCACCTTGTTTATGAAGGCAGCACAAACAAATTATTATTATTATGGCCCTTAATGAGATCATCTGCTGGCTTTTGCTTTGGCTGTTTGGTTGGTATATATTTGGACAAAGAGTAACATACACGTACAGGGGTTGGACAAAATAACCGAGACACCTGTCATTTTAGAGTGGGAAGTTTCATTGCTCAAGTGGACCAGCCTGTTGGCTAATCTTCATTAATTGCACATTGCACCAGTAAAGTGAAGTGTAAAGATTCAATTGGCAGGGTAAGAGCACAGTTTTGCTCAATTTTTTGCAAAGCACACAACATTATGGGTGACATATCGGAGTTCAAAGAAGAGAAATTCTTGATGCGTGTTTAACTGTTGCATCTCGTCAAAGTTTGTTGGTGTTCATGGTGCGTGTCTGTTTCTGTCTACCAGAGGGCGGAGGTGCGCTCCCTGAGCGCTTTCCTAGCTATATCTGTTGCCTGTTGTGTTTCCCCTGTGCTTCATCACTGTCTTTGATATTGCTTCCATCAGGTGATCTCTGGCCGGAAGGGCGAGTTTGAGACGGGCTTTGAGAAGGGAGGCCAGACGCGGGAGCACGCCATGCTGGCCAAGACGGCTGGGGTCAAGCACCTGATCGTACTCATCAACAAAATGGACGACCCCACGGTCAACTGGAGCTTGGACAGGTGAGAGAGGCTTTGGCACCGCAGGTAGGAACTTATGGCGATTAACCACACAGTCAACTGGAGCTTGGACCAGTGAGAGAGACTCTCACCGCAGTTTGGAACTAACTTATTTCATTTGCTGATTTTGACGCATGTGCATGCCGCCTCAATCAGGTCAAGTGCAGGACAAAAGAGCATAAAATTATAGTCAAAGTAGACGAGCGCACATTGCTCTGTAGGGCTCTTTTTAACTTTTTTCATCGCCAGCCAAAATGGCCGGCAGATGCAAATCTTACTAGCCAATTAACACACTCACTAATGGGTCAAAATGGCTGTTAAGTTGGTCTTGTCTTTCAGAGAGGAGGATACCATACACTCTTGTCCACTGTGCTGAATTTTATTTACAGAAAGAGTGTACGGTATCTTCCTCTCTGAAAGTGATCCCGCTACCTGCACCTCGAAACCTCTGGTGTGCGTTGGTTTCCTCCTCCAAAAGTTGGTCTTGGTGTGTGTTGGTGTGTGTGTTGAAATTTCAAACTGAAATTTCACCAGCATTTGGCTGGTCGACTGGTGTTAATTTAGAGCCCTGCGTGCTGTGTATGCAGTGTGTACACCATCACTGCGAGCAGAGGGTTTGAACAAAGATGAGATGTGAGGCTTTCACTTGCGGCTTGGCTGAGAAAGTGACCAAACAGGCCAGCTCGACCTGACCCCGTTACCTTTAGTTTGGCTCATTTGGGAATCCGAGTGTGCCAAGTAGGCGAAGGAGCTGAGATTTTGACGTCTTGAAGTCGTTTCACCTTTCAGCTGGAAGCTGTTTCACCTTTTTAACCTTTCATGAAAAATATCTTAGGCCGTGTTCAGACTAGAACAGAGTGGATTTTTGAGAGATAGAAAGCCGAGGATGCTTTTCCTTCCTTGAGAAAAGCACCAAGGGTTGTTTAAAATCCCTATGACAACCGCTAGTTGTGGAGTGCTAACAGGCTACGTTGCAACTTCAAATACATTAGGTGACTTTTACTAGCATGAAGTAGTTGTTCATCGTGGCAGTGTTTTCAAAAGCACTCTGTGCTTTAGGGATACAATGTGAAACATCCACCTGCTTCTGAGGAAAAAAAACATCTAGTTTTGAAGTACATCATTGGGCCTGAATGAATGGGAATCTTTTCAGACTGTACGCAAGATAGGGCTGCACAATTAATCGAAAATAGTCGAAAATCGTGATAAAACCGTGAAAGCGGATGAGCGGATGAACCGTATGAGCGGATATCAGTGATTTCATGATCTGTCATCTTAAACATGCTTTACTGTACACCAAACACCCAGAGGCTGAGCTAGTGAAAAGACATTTAGCATAAACAACACCAGTGTGACTCCATTAGTGATGGGATGAATTAGTTAAAAATCTAGTTCCATATACTCCCAATTGACACAATCCAGTGCAATACTTGGGTTTTACATTTTTGTTTTCTCCTGACTGCGCGAAACGAATTCGAGACGATTCGTCTAATGAATTGCTGAGAGGGGACCATTCGAACAAAACGTTGGACCATTCGTAGAAGGCATGGGGCGTTTCGTGCAGTACCTGCGGATCTTTCGTAGAAGACCTAAGGACGTTACGTTCAACCCATGCAGACCTTTCGTGTAACTGGGCAGACGTTTAGTTTAGTCTGCCTATTTTATTAGCCTATTATTTTTTATATTTTATCAAACTTGTGTGCCTACCACCACAATGCAATGAAAACAAAAATCGAACCATGAACCATGTAGAAAGTGCGTCTCTATTTTTTTTTTTTTTCATTTTAGTTCAGGCTGCTTTTTTATCATTAGGCCTATTTTATAGCCTATTTTATAAATATACTATATCGTAACGGACTGCCTCTGCCTCCTCCGGAGTGAGATAGCAGCGTTACCCCCTGTGCACTACATGTGCAGCCTATAAAATGGGGTTAATTTCAAATGGCGGGTGAGACTGTCAGGAAGCAAGCCGAGAGAGCAAGAGAGAGGGAACCATGAAGTGTGCCGAGAAGATCACCATTCGCAAGAATCGCTAAAGCCAGACATTGATGTGAGCTGTTCCAAATTGAGAGCAAGCGCACAAGTCTGCAAACAAGGATTTTGCAAAAATGCACTACTAAAAATAAGAAAAGATATTCGTTGTGATGATCTGAGTTATTTCTAATGTGTTGATCACTGATTTGTATTCATTTTGGAAAGGTAGCGGCAATCTTATTGCTGCCTTACTGGCGCCCATCTCATAACTTAAAACTACAGTCGGTTGCACCGCTACAATATCGACGAAATGTTTTAAAATGTAGGCCTACAACAGTAATTTAAAGGTAAGAGATAATGTATTGTCCACACGTGACTATAAGAAAATATTTTCCTATGGGCGAATAACACCCCCGATGCCGAAGGCGGAGTGCTGTTATTCCGCTTCGAAGGAAATATATTTTCCGTAGTCACGTGTGGACAATACATTATCCCGCTTATCCCGCCTTTACCAACATTAGAAAGCATACAAAGTTAACCAGTAGTTTATAGTAACAGGTTTATTGCCATTTTATAGCGTGCACAAAGAAAGATAGTTCGTGGAACGCTCATAATTTAAAAAGAAAGAAAGAAAGGAGTCGCACACTGGAGCTGAATGCAGAATCAACAACTGTACTGTAACTGTAAACAAAGCCGAAAAAAGTAAATAAAACCGACAGACAGGTATGAGGCGCCGCCTAGCCAATATGTCAGGAATTGCATACACATCACCGCTAAAAGCTTGCACGTACCTTACTTTTCCTCGCACATCACCGCTAAAAGCTTGCACGTACCTTACTTTTCCTCGCACATCACCGCTAAAAGCTTGCACGTACATTACTTTTCCTCGCACATGCACCCGAAAGGTTTGCACGTACACTGTTATTTGCTTGCACTCGAACAGGAAAACGTTGTGCATACGCCACATTTTCATGCACGCAGTAACAAAAATCTCACACACAAACTACTTTGACCTCGCACACACACCACTTTTGCCTCTCACACATAACACTCATACGCACAATACTTTTATTTGCACATGCACGCCAAACGCTCACACATAATTAGACTTTACTTCGCACATATCCCACTTTTCTATGCACATACACCCTTAAAGCTCGCACACATACCAGTGTTACTACGCACATGCTTGACTTTTCCCTCACGCACATACCACTTTTTTCTTACACATCACTACCATTCAAAATCGAGATTTCAGATGGTGTTTATGACAGGGAAATGGTATGTGTGCGACGACGTTAGTGTTGTGTGTCTCTGAGAAAGTGGTGTGTGTGTGTGTGTATGTAAGTTGTAGTGTGTCACACAAAAAGTGTTGTGTGTGCGAGCTAACATGTAAATTAAGGGCCGAGCTCTTCGATACAAGACGTGCACGACTCAGAGCAGCCGGTTGAACCTAGTCATCAGTAGAATAACTATTAAGTGGTCAGTCAGTGCATGTCCGTTGTCTGTCTGTGTTATTGCATTCTGTTCTGTGGGGCATTTGAACTGGCACTTAAGGATGACACTGAATTGTGTTTAGGGGGCTTGTGGAGCATTTGATGTCGTGCGTAGAGTGCAAATTCTTGCGGTGTTGCTTGTCACTACTCCAACTCTGAACAGACATAGTATTTTTCTTGTTATTTATTTCTTAACAAAAGTAGTCACACGCATGATCAAGAGCTGTAGCTGCGCTCGTGGTGTGCTGTCCAAAACAGACTAGACCTCTCCTTCCCTTGCTTCGCAGCAGTTCTGGCAAATGCCTTCCTGGTTCGCAAACATGCAACGCATCTCATAAATTTACACCTTATTGATTTTATTCTCATGGCCAAACTTTCTGCCTTGCTTGTTGTCCCAGCCGGCCGCCGCTACTGATTAATAATAATTATCTTATATTATATTATTATATTATATTATTATTTTTTTGTTCTCCCTGGCTTCCTCGGAAAAATAACGCACGCCACGCTACTGCTGGTCAGTGGAATATTTCATCTGCTATCTACGCACAATAGCCTAAAGTAAATATAGGTAGCCCCAGTCAGCTGCAACTTCGAACCTAGGTCGTGTGACGTCTCCAAATGTGTTACTTTTCTAAGCTTGTGTGTTATCGGATGCGATGCCATGTTACGGCTTGTTGGTTTGGGGTGCCTTAATTTTTCATTAATTGAAAGGGTGCCTTGCCTAAAAAAAAGGTTGAGAAACACTGCAGGAAACAGTCTCTGCAACTGTTTTCGGTTCTATTTGAACATGGAGTCATGTTAATGTTTTAAAGTAGCCTATCTTTTCTGTCTGGTGTCAGTTTGGAAGAGGGGCGAGACATGTCATTCCATTAAAATCTGACATTGGTAGTATGTAGGCATAAACCTTCCCAGAACATATTATGTATGATAAAGATGACTTCAGCGCAGGATATCAGAAATAAACAAGACAGCGCAGATGGCTTTTAATTTTTAATATGGCCACATTATGCGTCAATACGCCAATGCGTATTAGGCTATTTATCATGAAACCTCAAATCGGAAGTAGCCTTGTACCCAGCACTTTTCAAACCTTACTCGGGTTTATGGTAATTGTCCGGGCCAGCACTTTTGAAATCAAACGGACGCCCTTGCCTGCATGACATGTCATTTGCATGATAAGAGCACGGACGATCATGGACATGCGATGGTACACACATAGCCACACACGCACACAACACGGTTCAGTTCAACGTTTATTGTCCAGCAAGCGAGCAGCGCAGTACCAGCTGATTTGCTCTGGAATCTCGAAATGAAAACTGACTTTTCTTGGGAAAAGTGTTGCAAGAACATTGAACCAACAGACACAATTGCTGAGTGTGTATGCAGTATTTGTAACGAATGATTCTCCTGCCAGGATAGCGTTGGACTACAGAATAACCCATTTACATGTTGAATGTTGAGAGGATGCATTTTGAAAAGTCGAAGACCTATTCACGAGGATATAATAGCTACCTTTCCTTGTCAATGTTCCATGCACTACAAAATATTCCAGAACCTCATCTGTGATAGGCTAAACACAATTTATCCAACAAGCTTGTGGATAATATTGCCACCTTTCCCCTCTCCTGCGGTAGCCAGTTGCCTTCTCAGAAGAAGCAATCTGAATCGGAAAGAGAGAGCACTGTTCAAGACCCGCGGCAAGACTGCAATTGTCATCTGGTTCGTGGTGTCAACCTTCAGCCAAAACGACGACAGACCCTTTTTTTTATAAGATAGACCTACCTTATTCGCAGCAGCCAAAATCAGTCAGACAATAAGTGCTTAACGAGTACGTGCAGGGTAGCGAATGCTCTTCTATCAGGGTAAAGTTTGCAATTGGAGAGGGGTGATTGAAGGGCTAAATTAAGTCCGAAATCAAAATGATAAAAAAATACGGTCGATTTATTTACAATACCCTACATGACAGAAAGAAAACGTGTAGGGGGTCAACTGAAAATACCCATAAACTGAGGACTATAGGCAACGTCAAAGTAAAATACAAACACGACATCAAACAAAGCTTTTTTTTAATGCGGTACACTTCAAGCGTCACAAAACCCACTGGTTAACAGCAGGTTTTACGCACACATTTCGAAGCGGTTAATCACAGATGCTGCTCTCTTCCTTGCTCTCCCTTGCACCCCAACGTACACTGGGTTTAATACACCCTGCAATACTGGCAAACTATTATTCAATTACCATTTCATTTGTTCATGCAAAGACGCGGCGGAGAGAGAACGCGCTCCTGTGCAGTGTTAACGTAGCGATTTAACTTCTCTCTCTCTCTCTCTCTCTCTCTCTCTCTCTCCTGTCTCTCTCTCCTCTCTCTCTCTCTCTCTCTACTGTAGCCATGGGCTTAACACAGGTGCATGGGTTCTGTAATGTTTTCAACACTGTTAGGACCTATATTGTTTTCTGGCTCATGCGCGAACTATTTGTTGTCATTCAGAATCAGAAACATCAAAGTGTCGGGAGACAGCTTTCTCTTGTTGCTGGTGCTTCGCATCTAAAAAGTTAACGGAAAGTCAGAAAACTCGCTGCATGACAATGTGCTCAATGGTCAATAGCCTACTTCTAGATGCACTATAGTCTACAGCCTAGACACGCGCTGCTCTGATTCAAAGCGAGCACAAGGGTCAATAGCCTACTTCTAGACACATTAAACCGCCCTGCTTTGATTCAAAGCGAGCAGGCTGTGCTTGGTCCCGCCTCTCTGCCCGCAGATGGGAGTAAAGTAACGGCGTAAAAGTGAAAAAAAAGCTTCTCAAATATTGTCTAGATAATTGTCAAAAAATGTAAGGGCGTAAACGTAAATTGTCAAAAAATGTAACGATGTAAACGTTAAAAAACCAACAACATAGCCCTACCAGTTAAAATGAGTAAGTACATTTTATTTATAGATTTACATGTTTAAATCAACAAAAAACAAAACTTAACAGCTGATTTACATATTTAAATAAACAAAACCCTTAAAATGAGCATTAAAAAAGCTGATTTACATTTCTAATATAGGCAGGCTGAAGAAAACCCGTTAAAATGAGCATTAAAAAAGCTGATTTACATTTCTAATATAGGCAGGCTGAAGGGACGTTTAGTTGGAACCTAAGGATCTTTAGTTCAATTTTAAGGACCTTTCGTAGGCTTTTGCGGTAGACGGAACGTCCTCGACGAAAGATCCCCTGCCTTATACGAATGGTCCAACGTTTTGTTCGAATGGTCCCTTCTCAAGAATCCATTCGACGAAAAGACCTGTACCCCGCGAAACTAGCTGCGCACAACTTAACCTCTGATTGTTGTAAACCGCTGTCAGTCAAAAAATTAGGTCACGTGGTTGGCTGCCAGTATCTTGCCCCTCCTTACGACATCGTGTTTACAAACACGGTGAACCCATGTATATATTCCATACATTCCAAATAACCAGGTGATTGCCTGGTTGAATGATCACCTGGCTGAAATGGACAGGTAACTCCAGATGAAATGGAATATGTGGAAATGGGATTGTAACTAACGAATTCAGGTTGCCCATTATTACATTACACTTAGCTGACACTTTCATTTATTCAAAGCGACTTACAGTTACTATTTTTTTATTCGTTACAGTCCCTGGAGCAATGTGGGGTTAGGTGCCTTGTTCAAGGGCACTTCAGCCATGGATGAAGATGTAGGTAGAGGTCAGGGGGGATTCAAACCTGCAACCACTAGATTGAAAGACCAACTCTCTAACCGCTAGGCCACGGCTGCCCATCTCTGGTCTTCATATCCACAGGTATGAGGAGGGCAAGGTGAAGCACATCCATACTGGAGCAGGGTTTTCAAAAGCATCATGTACAATAGGAATATAATGTAAAACATCCACTTGCATCTGAGGAAAAAAGACATGTACTGAACACTGCCTAAGCATATCTCTTTGACGTGACCGGAATAAATGAGAATGTTAGGGCCTCCGCACATCGGCTCCGACAACGGATGTCGACTAGTGATTAGAGGCGAGTTCTATTTTGTCGGAGCCGCCCATTGACTATCCATGCTATGTTTGTGTGAAATTGGGTTTGGGGGTCAGAATTGTGTCTGAAGCGAAAGTGCTCCGCAGTGCTGTCGGAGCCAATGTGCGGAGGACCTTGGACGGTGAGCGAGGTAGCGAAAAAGCATCTGGCCTCCAATACAAGAATGTATCTCTCCATTATTTTCCACAGGTACGAGGAGTGCAAAGAGAAGTTAGTGCCATTTCTGAAGAAGGTGGGCTTCAACCCCAAGAAGGACATCCACTTCATGCCCTGCTCAGGCCTCACAGGAGCCAACCTTAAGGAGCCCTGCACTGACCTGTGCCCCTGGTACACGTAAGTACCCATGGCCATGCTTGGAGGACAGAGGTGTGTGTGTGTGTGTGTGTGTGTGTGTGTGTGTGTGTGTGTGTGTGTGTGTGTGTGTGTGTGTGTGTTGGGAGAATGGCAAAGACACTGGCCTTCATTTATCAAAGTAGCGTACGACGAGAATCATACGTACGTCGTGCGTACGTTCTTTTCCTACGACCAGTTGGCATTTATCAAATCTCGTCGTAAGCGCAGGAAAGATGAAATCCGTACGACTGCTCTCAGACGGTGTACGCCGTTTTCAAGTTGGACTTGAGATGACTATGATCACCAACTTAAGCAGCAGTTGTAGCGCAACAACTCATTAGCATAACTATGTAGCCTACATAATTACCAAATGTTTTTACATTGTATATTTTGGCTATAACCGAACTTCTACCTGTTTGAATTGGTGCACCATTCCTGGGAGCGCTGTGTTATTTACTACAGTAGGTCAACAACTGCAAGAGACTTCTAATTTGTGATTTCAAGTCAGCTTTTATTGTCACTTTCTGTCATTTGACATGATGTGTGAATAATTGTGCAATATACAGCCGCGCATTGAAATTTGCCTTAAGCCATGGGATCAATGGACCGACGTCCCATCTTTTTAACAGCTGGGAGTTCAGGCGCACATCAATCAATAGCCTACAGTAATAATCTCCCAGTTGAGTTTCGCCATTTTGCACACGACTATCCGAATATAGGCTACACCTGACACGTCTGTGTCCGATAACAGGTAATAGTGGTCCATTAAGTTGGCATAAAGGCTATTCCCTCGAAAGACTGGAGCGCAGGAGAGAATCAGGGCGCACATGAGCGCGAGAAGGACAGCACACTGGACATGTAAAACTCCTTCCCCAACAAGTGGTTTGGGCACTGTTTGTCGGCCAGTTTCATGTAGAACCATTTTCTTGACATCGTTAAAAAAAGTTTAGAAAAATAAAAATAAAATTAGGCCCATCATTATCTTCATTATTTCTGCTGTAGTCAATCAAACATTTCATTGTAAGCAACATTATTTGGAAATCAAACCGAAACACTGTTGACTACTGCTGTTGGTTATTTCCACGTGTTATTTTGTTGTCTACCTCGCGTAAAGCCTAATTTCAAGCTGTCAATCAACCAGAAACGTGGATGTTTTAGCCGGTTTGCGTCTCTCCATGTCGCAAAATCAGGGGTGCAGTCTCCTCCCTGCCGTTTTAGAGAAGGTGTGATTATTCTAATTACGATGGTTTTACAGACACTGGATTTATCAACAGCCGCTCGCTCTTACGATGGGATTGGAGAGGTACGCATGTTTAGTAAATCTCACGTGAGCCTCGTTGTACGACGAGATTTGCGCTCATTTCTGCGATGGTTTCCACGCAAGTTTGATCAATGAGGCCCTGTGTGTGTGTGTGTGTGTGTGTGTGTGTGTGTGTGTGTGTGTGTGTGTGTGTGTGTGTGTGTGGGAGAATGGCAAAGACACAGTGAAAGTGTGTGTGTGTTTGTGTGACCGAGGGGAAAGAGACTGTGTGTAAAAGGGAGACTGTTGTTTTCACGAATTTGTGGATTTAGAACCCCCTCTTTGTTTGCCTCCTCTCTAATTTCCCAGGGGATTACCGTTCATTCCTCATCTGGACAGCTTGCCAAACTTCAACAGATCCATGGATGGTCCCGTCAGATTACCGATCGTTGACAAATACAAGGTAAACTGATCCATTTTTATTTTACAATTGTGTGGGGGTTTTTTTGGGGGGGGGGAATCACAGTCTCACACTGAGGAAGGGTGTTGTGAGGCAATTAAAAAGAATACTCAAATCTTTTGAGTGATTCTTTATTTATTACTTCTTCAAGACTTTCAAGACGTTGAGCACACTTTCTGATTTTCTTCAAAGTCACAGTTAAGCATTATAGGCCGTAGGGTGACAGCCCTTTTCGTTCAACCTCGCTCCACAGCTTCCGAACAGCAGGTCCCTTAGATGATGAAACGACCAAAGCTATGTTCAACTTACCGTGAAATGTCCGCTTCATGTAATCGTGCACGTAATTAAAACGGTGACATTTTAGTAAGAAATCTTACCCTCTGTAGGGAAAGACGATTTTTACGTCACTGGACACCATGTGACCGTTTTAAACCAATCACGTAGCCGATTTACGGCGAAAAAGTGGCAAGCCGTTTGAAAAACTGAAAATAATGACAAGCCGTCTGACTGACCTACCTATAAGAATCTCCCAAAATACCCTTTTGAAGAGGGTATATAATAACAATTATCAAAAATAATACTCGTGCCTACATTTCTGGATTGGGACAAATTCTAAATAAATAATAAATAATGCTTTATTTACTGAACAAAGCATAATTATGCTATTGACATTTCATACTGTGGATTTGAGCAATTAATGGAAACAATTGCAATAAGTAGGCTATAGATAACCCAGACTATTGATAACCCTCTAAGTGATTGTAACTCCAAACAGTGCTTTGTTTATAGCACCAACAACTATTGTGCAAGTGGATGATAAGGTTACCTTTTCATGTTCACATATAATAACAATTATCAAAAATAATACTCATGCATATATCTCTGGATTGGGATAAGTTCTAAATAAATCATAAACAGTGCTTTATTTACAGCACAAGGCCCAATTTTGCAATTGACATTTCATACTGTGGTTTTGAGCAATTAATGGAAACAATTACAATAAGTAGGCTATAGATAACCCAGGCTATTGATAACCCTCTAAGTGATTGTAACAGTGCTTTGTTTATAGCACCAACAACTATTATGCAAGTGGATGATAAGGTTACCTTTTCATATTCACATTAATAAATGGAAATAATCTAATGATCAATGATAAGGACCATTCAGGTATTCATGTATTCATTTATTCACTAATAACTATACAACTAACAAAAAAATCAAAACAAGTGGCATACACATGAACTGGCATTTTCATGAACTGTGTGAAAGCATCCAGGTACACATCTTTTGCGCATGCCACAGCAAATGACTTCAGTGAGATTGAAGTTTACTGCAGTTGGGGGCCATGGGCATGACATGCCAGGACTGTGACTAAGCAGCCTCTTCAAAAGCAAAGCTGCTGTGTAAAGTGTCCGTGTCTCCTCTGCTGTGGTTGGTTGCTTTGACTTCCTCCTTTCTGTGTCGCTGTCTGTCTGGCTCATTTCGCTGGACTGAGTCGTCTCCGCACCTGATGGTAACAAGTCCAAGACTGCATTCGTCGACAAGTTCTCAGCAAAAACCAGTTCAGATGTGTTGCGTTTGGCGGGGGTGTGGAACACTAGCTGAGGAAAATCACGACTGAGCCTCTTCTTCAATATATCCTGTCTGTAAACACAAATCAACAAAAAAAGAGGCATATCAGTACAAGCATAGTGGGGCTTCATGTAGTCGCTGATATGCAATAGCCACCCTCACACATTAACTCGGAGTGAATAAATAATATTGGTGGAGTTTACTTGCTATGCAACAGATATAATACCAAGTATTCCCAAGGGAAGCACATACTGTAACGAACATCACACTATCAAGAATACTGCCATCCTCCTTATTTCAAAATATTACAAGTACAGTATGTGCAGATGACAAGCAGAGTGTTAGAGAATAATTTCAGTCAATTTCAACATGCAGTTGTAATGCTCACACTACCCTGGACGTGTCAGTACTAGAGATTTTTTTTTCTTCTTCTTCAGCCTTTTCCGAGATTCTGGTCATTGTAATGAGGGCAGCGCTTTGTTTACATTTCAAAAAACATTTTTATTTATTCCCAAAAACATCCAAAAGGTTATACAACATCAGCCGACAACTAGCAAACAGCGACACCCTTTAAATATTTGGAGTAGGCCTATGTTGTAAACAATGTAAACAAATGCTGCCCCCATTAGAATAGCTCATATCTCGGAAAGGGCTGAGCCGAAAAATGTGCCATCACCGGGTACTGACAAGTTAAGGGTATGAGCAATACAACAGCATATTGAAATTGACTGAAGTGGTCCTTTAAGTCACATGCGTGAACTTTCCCTTGGATTTGACAAATTCGTAATACACTGACTTGCAATTACCTGTAGGTTGAAGCATCAACACCTTCACTTGACTGCACAAGGGCAATAAAGGCCTTCCTCAGTTGGCTCATCCTCAGCACCTCTTGGTTGATCAGTAGCCTTTAGCGGATTACCCTCTCGCAGAATAACTTGTAGCTCAGATCAAATGTTGGCCCAATCCTTACAAAAATATAGAAGAAGATGTGTGTTGTGAGAGCTTTCTTTGTGAGATCCATGTTGTGAGAACAAACTGTCTCAATCATAGGACACACATTGTACTGTGTTTCTATATAAAATTAAGATCGACTTACTGTTCTTTCTCTGCTCTGACAGGCTCACTCAAAAACCTTGTGTACTCTCTGTAGCAACTTCTGTGGTCCTGCACCTCCAGAGCCACACAGTCTCTGTCCTTGATGTGAATGAGGATGCTCTTGGCTTCCTTTACTTCAGCTGCTTCCTGCAACTTGCCTTGTACAAAAGAAAAGAAAAAAGAATGAATAAATAGACAGGCAAACAATTAGACATTTTTCCTGGTGGAGTGGTATTGTAAAAAAAAAAAAAATGGTGATGGGTGTTGCACCCCCCAAAAAAGCATTCCGTAGCCTCTTACTGCAGTGCAGATGGGGTTGCCAGCGGGCTTATTCACTATTTGCTGAAAACTACATCATAACAACATTGCTATGACAGTGCAGAGTAACAGATTAAGACATACATATTAAAATTTTGGTGACAGTAAGGTTATAACATAGGTGCTGTGCTAAGGGGTTAAGCACACAGATGTACAGCACAGCCAGGACACACCTCTTGAGCCTGGTCACTGAGGCTGCCCAGGGACAGAAGCGGAAAAATCCCAAGTGTACAAGTGAGAGAGGGGGGCAGTGGGGGGTAGGGGAATGGCACGGGGGATGGGATGGCAGAAGCAGTGTCTTAACCAGACAGGTCATCAGGCTGAGGAGCCACATTTCTGAACAGATATTCAGAGTCATATCAACATCAGGCATGCTTTGACATCCATATAAACATACCCTATCCTATTTAAGACAAAGTGTGATTCATTTAAACATCTAAAACCTAAAACACTGGGGGTACTATAGGCATGGGGATGTTTTGCAGGCTATTGGAATGTAATTTCACACCCACACACATAACACATTATGCCAATTCACACGTGCATTCATATTAGAATTAGACAAAAAAAAACAATGATTGTGCAGCAGTGTGGGCTAGATAGTCAGTCAACTTCTACTAACATCTGTGTGTGTGTGTGTGTGTGTGTGTGTGTGTGTGTGTGTGTGTGTGTGTGTGTGTGTGATTTGGGGGATGGGATGCATTCGCATAGACTGTGTGGTGGGGGTGAGAGTAATCTTACCTGCGGTTAAAGTCTGTGTTTTCGTTCTCTTTGACGTCTGCCACTCGCGACGATAAATTTGCTGTCTTTCTTGCAAATCATGCAGACAGCAGGAAGGTAGCCAGGTAGCCTGGCTAGTTCGGGGGTCTTGTTGGCCATCTCCCCTCTCTGCCTCTCGCAAGACACGCCGTGTGACTCGTTCAATTTCCCGCTTGTCAATAAACCTCCGGTAGCATGTGGGATGGAGAGCCGCATCCTCGGGAATTTCGTCAAACTCCAACTCAATACATTGCTTAAAATGTTCTGCTACGTCTCTGCACTCACCATTCAATTCTAGCCACTGCCGGAAATTTCGATATGTATTCCACCGTATGTTGGTGAAATGCTGTGTTTCTTCATGCTTGACCGAAGATATATGCATGTAACACAACTTGCGTTTCGAAGATGTCTTTTTTTTGTACATTTTCGGTCGAGATTTCGTCTTCCTCGGTACTACTAGATGATCGGCCAGCTCCTTCGGTAGCCATGCTACTTCCGTTTACTCCTCATCTCAGCTGACATAGCAGTTAGCTGATTCGTTCCTTCTGATGACGCTTCAACCGTGGCACCTCTCGAGGCGAAAAGTATTATTACGCCGGCCGAATATCTACATACGCCTCGGAGACAGTAGTTCGTCATTACACGTTGCGAATTTGAATAGCCTTGCAGTGCGGACTATTCCGAACAGAGGTTTTAAATCCTCTATATAAGTCTTTCTTTTTTATGAACTGAATGTCTGTTTGTTCGGAGGCTGTGGAGCGAAGTTCGGTTTCTGAAGCACTTTTCGAGGGTCACCTTCCGGCCTATTACTCTTATGCCAAAACAAGAAAAGATGTCTGCACCATCTTAAGCATTTAATGCTACCGTTTCTATAATGCTACTTTCCTCTTGTAGTCCCATTAGCAAGCGATGTTAAGATGTAGGTGTGACACACACGCGCACACACACACTGGTGTTGACCTATTTTCAAAGCAGGCAGTAGCACAAGTGTGTGTGTGTGTGTGTGTGTGTGTGTGTGTGTGTGTGTGTGTGTGTGTGTGTGTGTGTGTGTGTGCGTGCACGCGCTCAGAAGGAAGGATAATTTTTTAAAAGGAAAAGCCTGAGGGTCAATCAGTGCCATCATGTCAGGTTTGTGTAGCGGGCCGTTTGGGCCCTCACTTGCTGCACTGCAGTCGTAAGGAGAGTCGGTGCCAAGATGAGCCCTGCGGGTAACTGACACCCTTCCAAGTGCTTCACTAAAATGCACAGTCAGAGGAAATCTTGGTCAGATAATTGGTTATTGCTGAGTCATTAACTGCGAACTGTGAAGTAGAGTGGTATGTCCTGTGGTAGTATTTGATTCATCTAAAATTCAAACAAGAGTCCTACTTAATGTGTACTGTATTTGAATTCCATTAAAACAAGTCTAACAACTGTGTACTAAAATGAACGTGACTGAACTGTGTGATCGTACTCATCTTATTTTCCAATGCCTTTGTCATTGGAAAGCAAAATATAAAAATTAGAAATGAAAAATAATGCACCATGTGCCAATATTGTCAATACTTTCTTATCCACAATAATTTCCTTAGTTACCTTGTTTGCAGTCCTCATCTCTCTCTCCTGCTCTCTCTCTCTCGCTCGCTCACTCTCACTTTGTCTCTCTCTCTCTCTCTTGTTTGCTATGCCTAATGGAGATTGGGGTCGGGATAATGAAACCAAGAGGCTAGTTTAGCTAGTCCCCTGATAGAGGTGGACAGTAATGAGATTGTTGAGTTCAAGTTGATTGGTCCAACTTAAACAATCAAATGTTGTGCCTCTCCGCTCCACTAAATAAGACACTAAGGTCAAACACAAGTTGTTTTATTTCTCTCAGAGCAGAGTAGAAAGAAAGAGTAGAGAGAGAAATAAAGAAAAAACTCCTTGTGCTTGAGCTTAGTGTTTTATTTAGTGTGCGAACCTGCTCCTACTTTGAACTATACTTTTTGGGTCCGCGCACCTACGTATTTTTCAGAACATCTAGAGCGCAACAATACCCTCGCCTCCTCTCCATTCCACTGACAACGCTTCTACTGCCCCTGCATCTGGAAACAGTCTAAACACTTTCATCAGATGGCGTAAACAAAATGGACTGCCATCATTGCTGATCCCGGAACAATTTAAGTGAAAACGGGAACATTTACTAGTGCAAATCAGAAGGGGGAAGTGGGAGACAGAGTTTCAGGAGGTGTTGCTATTGCACATAGATTGCTTGTATATAGATAACTTGATATGCACGTCATCATTCCTCTATCGGCCTGGCGTTAGATTAAGCAGTCAGTAAGAGGATTAAGACGTTGTGCTTTACTCGTTAACAAGTAAGTGGCACACAGGGCAACTTTTCAATAAATTTTACTGAGCGATCACATGGATTTTAGAATAACTGTCTCTAAAAGGTTTATTAACGCTTTACAGATAATGAACTAATCATCAACATTTTATTTGGCCCATGAGATCATTTCAAATGTGTGTTATCGTTGGCCTGCATACACCATTAATGTATAGGTGTAGTGCAACAAGACTTAAAGTGATACTGTCCCATTTTTGGAAGTAAGCTTATTTTACACCTCCCCTTGAGTTAAATAATAGGGTTTTACCATTCTCCTGTACTTTCAGCCGTTCTCTGGGTATGGCAGTGCAAATTTTACCTCCAAGCTAGCAGTTAACATTGAGTCCTATGAGACCAGCTGGCGGCTAACTGGTCTCATAGGACTCAATGTTAACTGCTAGCTTGGAGGTAAAATTTGCACTGCCATACCCAGAGAACGGTTGAAAGTATTGGAGAACGGTAAAACCCTATTATTTAACTCAAGGGGAGGTGTAAAATAAGCGTAATTCCAAAAATGGGACAGTATCACTTTAAACATGAAATTGGTGTGTCACAGGATGGGCAGGCACATTTGAACTACAAACGTACCGTATATGATGAGAGGGTGTGTGTGTGAAAGTTAACTATGAGTATTAAGTGCACACACAAATGTAGTCCATTTAGAAAGAAGTTTTTGAGCCTCTTACCTCTTTCCAGATTTAGATTTTGGCCCTTTGAGTTTGACACCCCTGCCCTAGTGCATCATCACCTTTACTCTTTGAAGTTCCCCAGCGTATTTGGCCAGAGGCGAGAGAGGGCACATGAGGGCAGAAGGAATCTGAGTCAGCTCTTTGATTCCACCATTGGACTGACTCCTCTGACTATTAGTCTAATGTGTGATCAGACTTGATGCAGCACCAACCCTGACTATGGTGACTTCAAAGCTGTGAGTAGTATTGGCTGCCAAATTTGCCATGTCTTAACAGTCTTTGTAGATTATTATAAATATATTGATTTTTTTCCCCTTTATTATTTTTGAGATAGGACAGTGCAGACTGACAGGAAAGAGATGGGGAAGGATCGGCAAAGGACCCAGGCTAGAATTGAACCCGGGTTGCTGGTGTCGATGTCCAGTGCCCAGCCGTATGAGCCACTTTTACTTTCGACATATATTTTTTAAAGATATTTTTTGGGCTTTTTATGCCTTAATTTGTGTTAGGATGGTGAGAGACAGGACAGGAAACGAGTGGGGGGAGAGAGAGACTGGGAAGGACCGGCAAATGACCCGGGACTGAATCGAACCCAGCTCACCAGCGCAGTAGCCCAGTGGCCCATCGTTAGGCCACGGCAGGGCCTACTTCAGACATATTTTACTTCTGCCATGTTTTACTTCAGACATGTACAGATTTTATCTTTTACCTTCCATTTTCATCAGAAGATGAATCATCACATGGATGGTGATGCGTGCTTTAAAAACGACAGCTGGTTTTAAATCATGCATCACCATCCATGTGACGATCTGATGAAGACAGAAGCTATGCCATCGAGACATGATAAAACTTTTACTTGTCTGAAGTAAAAATGGATGGATGGATGAGCCTTTATTGTCTTTTCTAGACGGATTTATTTATTTATTTTTTGTAAAACCCTAACTACTATAACAATTAGACATATTGAACATCATGCATCAAGCCCATTTATGGACGAGTGCGCGAGTGCGAGTGCGCACACCAAATTCTTGTCCTCTGTTGACCTTTTCATTTTTGCTACGCCCATTTTTTTTTCTAACAATATGCTTCTCAGAATCTGGCATTCCACACCCCCCACCACCTCTGACCATTTCTTGCACACATCTCACATCAGCACAAGATGTTTCTCCTAACAGTGGCCCCATAAAAGAACAATTTGAAACATCAACTGATTTGTTAAAGGTACACTGTGCAGGGAATGGTCCAAAAAAGTACTGCAACTATGCTGCTATGTGCCTTGAAATGTTTCAACACTGTAATGGTGGTATTTGGTTTTACCTGGCCTGTGCCCCGTGACGTCTCTGCCTCTTATAACGTATCGCTTTTCTTTTAAGAGCATTCCCTTACGCCCACCTCACGACTTGTAACCTCTCAGACGGTACAGACCAAGGGGACGGTTACATGGGAGAGATGGGACATCTTATATGGGACTCCTGTCACTTCACTGGTGTTCTGTTCACATGGGCTGCTTTGTCAAGATGAGTTACCAACACCTAGAGAGGATGCCATGAACCTGGTTCAGTAGTTGACTTACATTGTGGTAGTGGTAATTCATCTAATAGAAGAGCTTGAGTCCTTATTTTCTTGACTGAAGGATACCTGCAGGGGTGTCTGTCATCCCTATGTTCCCTGCAACCGGAGAACTTAGGACCTTTTTTCAAAAAAGGGTTCCATGTTCCCCGCTGCTTCCAAGCGCAGGTTGTTGTTGCACCTCTGACAGGTTAGGTTTAGGGATAGTTTTGGTCAGGGCACACATTTAAAACTCAGAAACGGATAATGCGGGGAACTTGGGACCCTTTTTTCAAAAATGCGTCCCATACAAAGACTGGGGAGCATAGGACCCAGGGAACATAGGTACACTCCCCCTGCAGGCTGTCTTAGGAGATTTACCACTTCATGCATGTTAACTTTGCCAGGTTTATCACTTAGCCATGTTCTTGGAATACTACCCAAGTCAGTATGGCCCAAACCCTAACCCTTAGGTTAGCTACTGTAGTGTATTGTCCAACTCATTAAGACCTAATGGGTCTGAAAAATTGTCAACATTGAATGCGCATAGAAATTAAAGATTGTGTTGCACTTGCACAGATGCCGCCGCCGGTCTTAATGGGTTGATAGATCGGTAGCTCAGCTCAAAGGGTGGCTATGTTGATACTATGTTAACACAGCAGACACAGCACAGTCGCATCGGTCCCGGAAGTTTCTCCTCCAGAGACCAGAAGGCATTGAAACCACATAAAACTCACACAGTAGAAGTTGATTCCCACTCCATTGTGCTGTCGTAGTTTGGTTATTACTCATTTACAAACATTTGTAAATGCTTTGTTAAATGTTCATTATTATTTAATGTTAATAAAGTGTTCATAAAGCTGTGAATAGTTAGTTATTCTAAAGCAGGGGTAGGGAACCTATGGCTCGGGAGCCATATGTGGCTCTTTTGGGAACTTTATCTGGCTCTTAATTACCTTGGGTTGCCAACCGTCCTTTGAAATATATGGAATCGTCCTGTACTTATAAATAAAAGTATGTGTTGTATTGAGCAGTAACAGGAAAAGGGACGTTAAAATGTGTTAAAATGCTGGAGATTACATGTAAGAAATAAACAACTTTCAGGGGGAGAACCCCCACACCCCCAGCCATAATGAAGTTGGCAGTTGGCAACCCTATACTTACCGGTTATCAATAAAACTTAACAACTTGACAGTACACTCTAAAATTGTTGGGCTTAGGCCTAATTGAAATGCGCGCTCTTAATTGTATTCAGTGTTTTTAAAAACGATATGGCTCTCACAAACATTTCTTTTTAAAAATGTGGCTTTTATGTCTCTCTCCACCAAAAAGGTTCCTGACCCCTGTTCTAAAGTCTTACCGATGCCTTTTGTGTCCATGTGTAGGACATGGGGACGGTGATCCTGGGCAAACTGGAGTCGGGCTCCATTAGCAAAGCACAGCAGCTCGTCATGATGCCAAACAGGGTAAGGCCACGCTTTCACTCCCGACATTTTTTAAAAATGTATTGTTCATCGGACACTCTATAGACTTCTCCAATCAGGATAACATGGGATCTCCACTTACATTCACACAACATTCTGTGAGGAATCAAACATTTTTACAGATACATGAGAAGGGTTTGCACGATCAAAAATGTGCCATTAAACTGTCCTGTCCAGTCACTGCATCAGGCCTGTGTACAAAGTTTTATAATGTGGAAATATTCTGTGTTCCACTACTATACTAGTACCACCAATATAGTTATTTTAGACATTTATCGTGAGGCTGCTAGCTTGTGTGTGTGTGTGTGTGTGTGTGTGTGTGTGTGTGTGTGTGTGTGTGCGTGTGCGTGTGCGTGTGCGTGTGCGTGTGCGCGTGTGTGTGTGTTTGAGTTTAGTGCAGGTAGAAAGTGCTGTGTGTGTGTGCGTGTGTGTGTGTGTGTACGCTTGCGTACGTGCACGTGACCACCAAAGCCACATGGCGTTACTGAGAGGTCTATCTTGTCTTGGTTACTGAGAGCTCTATCTTGTCTTGGTTACTGAGAGCTCTATCATCCTGTCTTGGCAGCACACGGTAGAGGTCCTGATGCTGCTCTCGGACGACATTGAGACGGACGACGCCATGCCCGGCGAGAACCTCAAACTGAGGCTCAAGGGCATCGAGGAGGAGGAGATCCTGCCGGGCTTCATCCTATGCAACGCTGAGAACCTCTGCCACACAGGGAGGACCTTTGATGCCCAGGTACACACCTGGCACGCCTGGGGGGGGAGAAGCGACGGAATTATGTAATGCGAGGTTATGCTAGGCTGACCGTAATCGTAGATACCTAGATGGTTTGCCCTGGTGAAGAGATTTTGCCAGGCAACGTCCTATTCAATGCTGCTGAGAACTTCTGCCACACAGGGAGGACCTTTGATGCCCAGGTACACACCTGGCACTGAAGGGGGGCAGGGGCTGTCAGTTCCTGGCTGGCTGGCTGGTGGGTGGGGGTCGGGGGTGGGGGTGGGGTGCTGTCAGTGATAGGAGAGTGGGTAGAGAGTTCAGCATCCTGACTGCTTGGCGGATGAAACTGTTGGTGAGTTTGGTTTATGTCCTTGACAATCATCAGTGCTTTGCGGGTTGGGCGGGTGCGGTGTATATGTCCTGCAGGGAGGGGAGTGGTGCTCCAATGATCCTTAGCTTTAGTCACGATGCACTGGAGAGTCTTCTTGTCTTTGGTTCGTGCAGCTGAACTGTAACCCAAGTGTGTTCAGAGCGTGTTTATTTTGGCTCAATTTACAGTTGGTGATGAATATGCTGGGATACAAACAGGGCTCTAATTTAACACCAGCCAACCGGCCAAATGCTGGTGATATTTCAATTTGGCTAGTAGAAAAGACCAACTTACTAGCCACTTTGACCCATTTGTAATTGTGTGTTTGTCTTGTAAGATTAACATCTACTAGTCATTTTGGCTGGTGATAAAAAAAGTTAATTTAGAGCCCTGGATGCAAACAATTAACATGCTGCCGACTCTCTCTTCCACAGATCGTCATCATTGAACACAAATCCATCATCTGCCCAGGTTACAATGCAGTTCTCCACATCCACACATGCATCGAGGAGGTGCAGATCTCAGTAAGTGACTCTACTACTAATACTTAATAAATCTACTACACTAATGCTTGAGCTGAAGTGTATGCGTGTGTGTATTCTGTTCAACCCTGTGTTAATGTACGTAGTGAAATAAAACTACTTGGGGTCTGCACTTGTTGTTGCTACTTAGCATCTGCAATTGTTCTGTGTATTTGCTGTGCACTTTGTTTCTACTAGTGATGTCTGCTATAATTATGTCCTCGATTGTAAGTCGCTTTGGTTAAAGAAGTATTTAGTTGCCATTGGGGGGCATTAGTCAGTTTTTTTAATAGTAAGGGGGCGTTGTTGGGCTTATGATGGGGTCAAGGGGGCGTTGGGAGGCTTCTGATGAGACCAAGGGGACTCTTGCCTCTTGTTCAAAAAAGGTTGAGAACCACTGCTCTAAATTAACACTGGCCAAATCTGGTGAAATTTCAGTTTGGCTTGTAGAAAAACATCTTACTAGCCACTGACCCATTTGTGAGTATGTGTTTGACTAGTAAGATTGACATTTACAAACCACTTTGGCTGATGACGAAAAAAGATAATTTAGAGCCCTGGTTGGCTCCATAGTGCAACATATACTTGTATTTGTGCACTCTTGTCACCCCTGTTTGTATCTCTCCATTTACCTCCTCCACACCCCACACCACCCCCCCAGGCCTTAATCTGTCTGGTCGACAAGAAATCGGGCGAGAAGAGCAAGACGCGACCACGCTTTGTGAAGCAGGATCAGGTCTGCATCGCCCGCCTCAAGGCAGCTGGAACCATTTGCGTCGAGACGTTCAAAGACTTCCCCCAGATGGGCCGCTTCACGCTGAGGGACGAAGGTAGGATGCCGCCCCCTGCTGGAAGAATGTGGAAGGGTTGTTGTTGCTGTCATTGTCGTAGGCTGTTTTCAACTGTTATTTGAGGACTGTTAAAATGTCACTACACTGTACCTAATGAAGTGAATTGTATGCACCTGAGCACATCTTTATTTTAATTATGGAAATAATCGATTTGATCTGTAAATAGTTGCCACATTTCTATATGAGCACAGATAGAGCACAGATAGAACTAGATAATTTGAATCATTACTACCGAATCCAGTCACTTTTGAAGAGCTACGCTGATACATTGCTGTATTGTGTCTATGAAGTGCATGATGGTATCCATCTGGCATAACATTAACAACATTTCTCTATTTTAATTGGATGTTTTTCTTTTCCTCTTGTAGGCAAGACTATCGCCATTGGCAAGGTCCTGAAGTTGGTGCCGGAGAAGGACTAAAGTGGAGTCGCTGGCTGGACTGTCTTGCTGTGCACTATGGGAAAGCAGAGGACTGGTATCCTAGACTACAGTCCTCGCCTCTGCAACCATCCCCTGTTCTGCACTATCTACCTGTTGAGGAGCAATTCTAACACGACGAGAAAAACAACAACATCAACAAAACGTATATGTTTGAGAAAAGGAACTGATTGGCGTTTTTAAGACGTAAACAGTAATAAGGAAAAGTATACAGTGTGTGTCGCTTTCTCATATTGAGAGCTCAGCTATGCCACTCGTGTAGCCCCAAATATCCTGGGTCAGCAGATCACAACTAATCTTTTAAAATCAAGTAGGTGAACTGTTCTCTCTGTGTCTTTTGGAAAGGCAGGAAGAGATTCAACAGAATTTTAAAGAAATTATTCAACAACCTACCGTTACAAGTTACTACTCGATGCACTTGAAAAAACAAAATCATGCTGATATGAATGACACTTGTGTCCCTTCAGCTTTTCTTGCCCTGAAATGGATTGGACATGACATGGCGACACTTCCAATGTTGTGGCCTGTGTTGACCTAAAGCTGCAGTAAAATAAAGAATGGACTTGTGAAATAACTCCCATTTGACATATGTGTTTGAGTACTGGATGAAAGATTCATTCAACCATTTGACCAGGCGTGTGTTGTGATTGTGGGTTGGGTGAACTCAGAACGAAAGCTGTTTTACAAGGTAAAAAAATATGGATAGAAAATGTCAAAGCCAAGCAGAAGTAAACATGGAAACGTCACTAGCCACATATACGTCACGTGGAGAGTTGGTGTGTGTGCGCATGCGGACTAATGACTGGCCCAGCTACACGTGAATGCAGCATGGCGGACCAGGGAGGAAAAGTGGAGCTAGACCGGGCACAGGTGATGTATTTTAAAGAATCTTTTGAACTTCTACGACCAGACATAATACTTTCGATGCACAACTGATTATTGTTTACATTATACGTGGGCAGAGAAAATCGCTCGAAATCATTTGGCAGTTATTTATAGGCCACATTTGCAACACTGCTAACAATGTTACCACGAGGCGATAACGTGGAATTCACACATGGATCAAGACTGCTAAAACGTTTGAATTACTTTATTTTGATGCAGCAGTTGTGTGTGCATTGGGCATAACATCGAATGGTTTTTCACTGATTATCGTCTGTAGAGAGACTGGTAAACTTTGCATCAACCCGTCACCGGGGACCCTATGCTAGCCAAAATTGTCTCATACTTTGTGATAAATTCCATTTGCTAAAATGGCACATCTACGTGGCTACTTCTAGGTCAAGAAAGCTGTGCTGGCACTTCAAGCCTTCATCAAAAGCAAAGGCTCAGAATGCCTTCTTCTGGACGACAGTGAACCTATTAACCTCATGTTTACGTTATGGAAAATCCCAAGGAAAGAGCAGACGATACGCATGTGAGTATGCACAAGGCCACGGTGTTGGGCATTTAGAATTACCTGTTCGGCCTTACACCTGTAGATAACATGCCTTTGTACTGTAAAAATGTTGAACATTTTTGTTAAGAACTGCATGTGTTGATTTCGAGATTTGCGTGTTTGGAAAATATAAACATTTCATGCGAGTTATTATAGTGTATTGGATTGAATATGTAGGCCCTATTTGTCCAGCCTGATCTCCAAAAATTCCGTGCTCCTGGACACGGATGTTAAGGACACGAAAGCCGTGTCCAGGGGCACGGATTTTGCCAAAATTCCGTGCTCCTGGACACGGAATTGTTTTCCATGATGGGCACACGCAAGTGCTTTCTACAGGCTATTACCACAGCACTGTGTAACTCTATCATTAGAAAATACATACCAAATGCTAATCCTAATCCTAATTCCCTGACCTTAACCTGTCATTAAAGACCTATTTTTGGGAAATACCTTTTCCAGTTGGTTGCTAGGCTATCAAATTCATATAATTAATGAAAGAAAAGTAGCTCCCTAACCCTAACCTGTGAGTAGGAAATGTTTTTTTGAGAAAAATATTTGAAATGAGAAAAATCCTGAGAAAATACAAGACTGTGGAAACGTAGAGCTGTGGGAGTAGCCTATAGAGAGAGCACTTCTCTGTGTCCATCACGGAAAACAATTCCGTGTCCAGGAACACGGAAAACAATTCCGTGTCCAGGAGCACGGAATTTTGGCAAAATCCGCGCTCCTGGAAACAGATTTTGTGCCCTTAACATCCGTGTCCAGGAGCACGGAATTTTTGGAGATCATGTTGTATTTGTCACTTACATTTAGAACGATACAATATAACGCAGTGTGAAGTTACGTGTTACTGTACTGACTGTTTACAACTATTATGTATGTAACATGATGACGTAGCATGGATAGTACACATGCTCATTTTGAATATTCAAGTATCAGCAATACATTTGCAGCGTAATGTTGATGCATTATTTGTGTGTTTTCTTAGTCCCTTACCCCATGGCATCCGTAAAGACAATGGCGAGGTGTGCCTCTTCACAAGAGACGAACCCAACATGACTTCAGAACAGACAATAAGGTTCTACAAGAAGCTACTCGCAGAGAGAGGAGTGAAGCAAGTCACAGAGGTACTACAACACCATAAAGTGTTTTCTACACCAGGCGTGACCAGTCTATTACAAGTTATTGTACTTTCATGATTATATAGGGCTGTTATTGGAGACCCTTTAGATTGTATATGGTCTGTTTAGCTCTTCCAAGTTGTCTGAGCAGACATGTTAAATGTTATGATGCTTATGCTATTCACATCTTTGGAATATGATGCTGCACCAAGACACATTAAAGGTTTTGGGTTTTTTTGTGGGTGGGTAATGTAGTGGTCAATCAGAAGGAACGGTAAAGAATGGGGGCACTGTGGCGCAGCGTGCAAAAGCCGCCCACATATGCCCCACAAAGGGGACCCATGTTAAATATCCCCGTTTACAAATGAGAGAATGTTCAGTTGTGCTTTTGTAAGACATTCTATAAAATCTTTGATTTACAGACCACATCGAGCATCAACATCAAGGGGAAGAAAACCATAGATTCGTTTGACTTAAACCCAGTGAGATTGTTATTATAGGCGGCAAATCATTTTATTTTGCATGAAATGTGAAATTGCACCGCAGCAAACCCTGCCCTCAGCTGCCAGTGCAGGGCACGGGTCAAGATGGTGCCAGAGTGACTCAAAGATAATCCAGACGAGCTCTCTCCTCCTGTTGGAGCTTGTCCCTACAACTTTGATACAAATGATGCCATTCAACGAATGCGTACTCACAATAGTGTGGACAAGTCTGTACGTTCTTTCAGACCCGTCCATATGGGTTAAAATTGTGTGTGTTCTATTTTAGTTTATTTTCATTATTTTGATATTGACTGCTACATATGTAGTATACTGTGCAACAACCAAACCGAAAATATCATAGCTTGTATAGCAAAAGGCAAATTTCCTGTGTTTGTGTGTGCTTGCATTTGTTTTTTCATAGTTGCGTCTGCGTTCTGCAGCATGGCGCGCGTGGCTCACTCGGGGACTGGATTGTGTCATGTCCTAACCCTGCCCATTTTCTCACATTAGCTTCCTGTGTCCATGAAGGCATTTAGTTCCGTATGGACAGTTTAATTCTATTGATGTTATGGTAATGATGGCTATGGTTGTGGATGTAAATTGATGTCACACATTTCGTCAATATATTCCTAGTGTTTTCATGTGACATTTCAGTTCAGCCATCAGACTCAAAACGTGGCTGAAGTGAATCTTCAGACAAATCTATTGTATTGCCATTATAGCTGACCAGAATGTTGCCATCTCTTTTTCCAGATTATCCCATACAAGGTGCTAAAGACGGAGCACAAGTCGTTTGAAGCCAAGAGAAGGCTGCTGGGGAACTTTGACCTCTTCCTGTCCGATGCACGCATTCGCCGTCTGCTGCCTTCCCACATTGGGAAACATTTCTACGAATCAAAGAAGTATGTGGTATTCAGCCAATCCGCAACACAAGAGAAGATGTTAATATAATACAAGACAAAATTATATTTTTGTGTTGCATAAAGAGAAATGATTACATTAACATTCCTTTATTAAGCTCTTTCATCTCGCATTGTGCTGTGATGTGGGCATAAAAACATTGCAATCTGTGCAAGCTTGCTTAATACTTAGCTGTAAAGTTCATGATCCATTAAAAGGATATATAAAAAAAAACACCTGAAATTACTTTCACATTTATTTACTTTCCTCTTTCCTCCCACAGAGCTCCTCTGTCTGTGAACCTGCAGGCCAAGAGTCTGGGTCGCGACATGGACCGTCTTATCCAGGGCAGCACCCTAACAGTCGGCAAGAAGGGCCCATGCTGGTGAGCCACGTCTCCTTTACATTAGCTCAGTGGTTATTCACCTTTTTTTGAACAAACACCCCCTTGACCTTGTCATAAACCTGCCAACACCCCCTTAGTATTAAATCAATTTGACTAATTCCCCTCAATGTCAATTGAGCACGACCCCCCATTACATTAGCTGGTCACTTGTTCCGTGATGCGGCAAGTGATCAGCCATGCACCCGTGTTGAGGGTACAGTACCCGTGAAGCCAGTGGGTGCAGCCAAACGACTAACTCCCGTCCTTTTCTGTGGCACTCTGTCCTCTTGCCTTGTAGTCAATTAAGTTGCCATAAAGATTCCCCTCTGTCAACCAACGCAGAGCAACTTTTGGAGGGGCTGTACGCCATTAACTATCCCTTTTGCAAATGGGAGAGCGTTGAGTTGTGCTTTTGTAAGACATTGAATAAAATCTTTGATCATTGACTACGTCGAGCCTTGCGTCAAGGGGAAGGAAACCATAGAAAAGGTCTGAAGGTATTAGTTTGACTTGAATCTCGTGAGATTGTGAAATTGCACCGCAGCAAACCCTGCCCTCAGCTGCCAGTGCAGGGCACGGGTCAAGATGGTGCCAGAGTGACTCAAAGATAATCCAGACGAGCTCTCTCAACCTGTTGGAGCTTGTCCCTACAACTTTGATACAAACGATGCCATGCAACGAATGCGCACTTGCTTACAACAGTGTGGACAAGTCTGTTCATTCTTTCAGACCCGTCCATATGGGTTAAAATTGTGTGTGTGTGTGTGTGTTAGTTTAGTTATTTTGATAAGAACAAATACACATGTAGTAGACTGTGCGACAACCCAACTCAATATAGCATGTATGGCAAAAGGCTAATTTATTTCCTGTTCTTGTGCGTGCGTGTCTGTCTGTCTGCGTCCTGCAGCATGGCGCGCGTGGCCCACTCGGGGATGACTGCAGATGAGATTGAGGAGAACATCAACACAGCTGTACAGACCATCATAGCCAAACTAAACATGGTGAGCGACACATTTTTATTTATTTCATTTTTTACTTTTTTGATTTTTTTTTTGTGTGCTTTTAATTGGATAGGACCGTGAATAGCAACGTAGAAGTAGTGTGTTTGGAGGGGAGACCTAGGCCGCGCTAGAACATGGTGCCCCATGGGGAATGTGGCCCATGCCTTGTTTGTGCGCTACAGCAGCCCCAGCTGCAAGCTTGTCTAACGTATTCTCACCTGTGTGATCTGGTAGTACAGCGTTTCCAGCAGAACATTTGTTAGTCAATGTGGGGGCTTTGGGAGTTAGGGGAGGTGTTGTTGCTGTCATAAACATGCAGTTGGGCAGTTTCATAAGAAATGTATGACGCCTCCAAAAATCTTCGCCATGACCCGAGAAGAGGTTCAGTATATGAAAGAAATCCTGCCTTAAAATGTGTGTGTAATGTGTGGTAATATTGTCTGTGTATGCTGCAGGTCGAGAAATCGAAAGTGATGAAGATGATCCACCTGAAGAGTCAGACGTCTGTGGCGCTGCCCATCTACACGTCAGACCTGAGCCACCTCGCCCTGCTGGAGGAGGCCCGGCAGCAGAACTTTGACGCCAAGGTGAGGGCTCGCCTTCATCACAGCAGGCCATGCGTATGCCATGCCACTTCCTTGGATGTAAATGTGTGGGGGGATGCATATACCTAGCCTGCTATGACCCGCCTATTATACTTCGTATTACTGGTCTGGAGGTTCTTCGACCTGGCGCGATTACAAGGGCAGGAGGATGGTTTGAAATGATCGGACAGCTCTCGCCAAATAGTTCACTCATTGGCCGGCCAACCTTAAGCCGACTAAACCCTCCCCAGAAAAAAGCCACCAGACCATGAATACAAATGAAGAGAAGTATCATGGGCGGGTCACCAGACTCTCATATACCAGGTGACCTCCATGGGTATTAATGTGTGGGGGATTTGGGGGCATATACCATGCAAACTCCATGGCACATCCAAGGTGTGCATGTGGGAAGGATTAAAGGAACTTACTGAGAAAAAAACATCAATTTGGAATTAGGAACGGCATGTAATATATCATGAAATGTGAAATTGCACCGCAGCAAACCCTGCTCTCGGCTGCCAGTGCAGGGCACGGGTCAAGATGGTGCCAGAGTGACTCAAAGATAATCCAGACGAGCTCTCTCCACCTGTTGGAGCTTGTCCCTACAACTTTGATACAAACGATGCCATGCAACATTTACATGGCGTTTTTAATTCCAAATTAACGATTCAGAATTAAATAGTTCCGTCAAGTTTACATTGAACTTTCATTTAATTACGAATTGTGACGTGTTTACATGACGTTTTCAAAGCGGAATTGAGCTTCATTTAGAATTCAGTCGAGATCATTCTGAATTGAATGTCTCATGTAAACGAGGCCATTGTGTGTTCACAAGGCTCTTGTGGTGATCAACTCAGGTGACACAGCAGCTGCATTGTCACTGTTATCAGCGATGTCACAATGCAATTGAAGAAGTAAGGTGTCTGTCTCACTCATTAAATAGTTTTAACAAGTTTCCCCAACAGTTTTCAAGCACAGCTAGCAGCAACTTTTTATTTCCGGCCTCTCGCTGCATAAATTTGATGCCTCCATCGATAACAGTGCTTGGTGTTAACTACCTGATTTTACCCTGAGGACCAAACAGATGGAGTGTCTGGCAGTATGCAGAGCATTTTTGTTTCCCGATTATGTCAATGTCATTTTCATTAGGGGTGTGTGTGCTTGTTAGCGAGAAGGGGGGTAGTTGCGATATGATCTTCCTGCCAGTTTTTACCAGCTGCTGTTTACAGGATAGTGTGTGATTTTATTTTCTCCCCCTTATCATCTACTCGCAGAAGAAGCCAAAGAAGAAGAAGAAGCAGAGTGGAGATGCGAAAGAAGTAGAGGGAAGCCAGCCAAAGGTACGTTGCACATGCATGTCCAGCAAGTGTCATCTGTGCTCTAAGTAGCCTGTGAGTATGGGCTTCAGAAAGATTGAAGGGCACACTGGCTGATTGCATGGCTTTTTTTGTGCAAAAAAAAGGACTCGCAATTCTCCACCCTGACATCTCAAGTCTGGATACCCAAAACATAGCCAGAATGACTTACTCCCTGAATTGCCTGTGTTTTGAGTGTTACGGTGATGGTGTATTCAAGACGGGCATACTTTTGTCACGAAGCCGCCCTCTATGGATAGCTGCAGGTGCAACTAATAACAGATCACGTTATCAACCTGCCAATAATTGGATAATTCCTTAGCAAAACTAGAGAAAAGATGCCGATGATGATGCCAGGCTGCTGAAACGCTGGCATGCAGTCGTTTCAGTTCAGAGTGGTACTAGAGAGGGCTTGTACTTTTCCTCCAAATGGGTAGATGCGCTATTCCAGTCAGATGTTCGTGTGTGTGTCTGAGAATGAGAACTATTTGAGAGGCATTGCAGCAAACCGCTCCCTTCATTTCAGTGTTGGGCAGCAGTTAATTATTAAATGCCAGAGTGACTTTGAAAGTTAATCCAGATGGGTTGCCTCTTTTTATTGCAATCTGTCCCTACAGCTTTCATACATACAGTACATGGACAACTGGGTAGGTTTTAGGGTGCCCCCTTGTGTCAGTTGTTGGGACGTTTTATTCCTTGTGGAGTTGCTTGGGCACAATCCCTGGTGCTGAACAAAAAAACGTCTTGTGGAAAAAAGTTCACACACACCTGATCTCTCTCCCCCCCCCCCCCCCCCCCCCCCCCCCCCCCCCCCCCCCGCCCCAAACGGGACATTTTATCCCTTCATTCATTTCTCATGCCTGTATCGCTCTACCTGGGTCTCATTATGCATGCATGGCCACTTTGTAACGTGTTAAGTTCAATATTTTGAAGACCCTAGCAAGTCAGAACACGTGAGCTTGTGAACATCACTGTCAATGAAAACTAACAAGCGCTGCAGCCATGCTGCATGTGAACGCTGATGTTTTCTAAAGTAAAAGTAGAAGTACTCTTGCAGTGCATCTACCTCATAAGATAGAGTACAGTTTAATAACTGGTGTTCTAGTGTTGAAATTAAATTAGAATGCTTCTCCTTTTTATTAACCTTCTGAGTGTTTAAAAAAAGCAGAAAAGCAGTTTGCTTCCATGTGTCCTGCCTTTCATCATGTCCCAACCTTTCAAAGACAGCATGCCCTTTTCTTACTTAGTGCCCTTTTCTTACTTAACTCCAATTACACTTCAAAGAACAAAAGTGATTCATTTCAAAGTGAACACGCATTAAGATTAAGGTTCACATTTTTAATACGCCCGTGTAGAACTTGTCGAATTAATAAAGACACTTAAAGTTGGAGTGCCTTAGTCAGATAATTTATTCTCATTTTTGAACCTGGACGTACAATACCTTGGACTAAAGAGCACCCGAATCCAACAAGCAATCTGGAGAGCACGGCATATTTTATAGCCTCATTTATTTGATTAATTCGCAGAATTGTCAGTGCTGTTTAAGGTAAATATTTATAGATGCTGCAGCCTGTCTTAACCCTCTAAGCGCCAAAGTTGCAGAATTGCGACGGTACGTCATCATGAACAAAAGCGCATGTAGATCAAACCAGCGGTCTTAATAGTGTTCATCCTCCCTACCAGTAGTTGGCAGACATGCTACCCTTTCAAACAAGACTACGATTGCGTCATTTTGTAGTTCACAGAGTCTTTGGTGAAGCAGTAAAAGACGCGACCTGTGACGCGACCACAAAATGCGGAAGTAGCCACTTTGCGTCTCTGACTCGAGGCGTACGAGTTGAGTTTGTGTTGTTATCAGTGAACTATCAGCGAGCTATTTCATCATGGCTAGTGAGAAGTTGAATCGTGATGAAGTTCTGAGCATGGTATTTGCCTATTCTGACTCCGAAGGACAGTTTTTATCTCACGAGGAGGATAATGATCGGACGAGCACTCTTTGTTTACCGTGGCGAAACTTCCGAAGATGCCGACATGCGAAGCAAGGATGTTCTCTAAGCACACACACACATTGAAACTCATTCGGTGACTTTATCCGATCTCAAGTGAGTCGGTGGTAGTGGCAAATGCAGTCGTAGTGTCCATACAGGTATTGGTGGAGGAATTAGGGGTGAGAGAAGTGGGTCTGGTAACGTTAGCTTGGGCTCCCTCCATTCAGCCCCCGGTTATGCGGGTAGCCACCTATCCGGACGCAAACGCAATAATCCTGGGATCAGACAAACACAGGGGTGATAGCAGTCCGGCGCCGCGCCGGAAATCCGGCGTAGCGTGGCTGTAGAAAAAAATAAAATAATAATTTCCCCAAAATTAATAAAATAATAAACTATCGCGTAGGCCTTCATTAATGTATGGTGAAAATAAATGAGCGCGCAACAGCCTGTTGTAAGAGACGCGAAAGGAACCCAAATGAGCAGCAGCCCATAATTGTATCATCCCAACATCTTACTGAAAAATGTATCAATTTGTTACGTCTTGCTCTTGAGTCACTCACCACATCACTGGCGGCAGTCTTCTAGTTCTAGTGAAAGGAGAAGTAGATTGGCTGTCAGTATGCACAGTAAAGAGAGTTCTAGGCCCCTACTGGTTACCCTTCTCAGATATTTTCACTGTCGACGGAGGCAAATCCAAAAATGGCATCTCGTTATACTGAAGAAACGGAAGAAAGTACTATAGGCCAAGTCTAGACCATTTGGATTCCGATAAGAATTAGCAACTATTGTTAGCACAAATCCACATGGCTTGCTAGTTGTGATGGGTGTGTTGAACCGTGTGGATGTCAGTGGAATACTAGTGAAATTCTGTGATCAAGAAAACGTTTGAAGGTAAGGCCATTTAGTTATTAATTTGCCCACTGTGGCATGTTGGCTTGGGCCCGAATGATTTTGCCTTGCGCAGGTTACTCCAAAAACCTGACCATAAACGGCTTATTGATGCGCATAAACGGGCTCAGTGAGAGTACATGTTTGAAATAGGTTCGTCTATTTTCCTCATTTATGTGCGCTAAATGACTGCGCAATGTTGACAAACTTTGATGGAGATGGACGTTCTTTCAAAAAAAGTCTGTATGCTCAAAACGGTAGGCTATGCTATGCCCGTCATGATACTTTTTTTCTAGGTGTAGTGCGTAAATGTGGTCTGCATTGGAATAGCGGCTACCATTGCGACATGTCCAAATGACAATGGAATGCTTGGATCGCTAATGTTTGGCAAGCCTAGTTAGCCTACACCCCTTGTAGGCTAGTGTGAGCTGAGTTCGTGGATTTTGGTCTACTGTTGATTGAGGGATGGTGTTTTGCGTCATTCCTGACAAACCACGTGTCAAACTGATTTCAGGGAGATGTTTATATTAGTTATGCTGACTAAACCAACGCGCTCTGTGAAAACCCCCAAACAGCCTCGCACAGGTTCACACAGCCTTTCTCTCTCGCGCGCTCCCTGTCGTAGCCCTTCTGCGTAATCGAATCCAGTTATTCCACGCACGATGCACAGGTTGTATTGTCTGCACGCTCTGGGCTACTTAATCCCTACTCTCGGGCAGGGGGCAATTATCAATATCAGACTCTCATGAGCTTCAAATACTTGGCTTGCGTTCATGTGGCCACCACGGTGTCACCTAGAGACATGCAGTGAATGTTCATCTTATCTTCACGCCCTGTGCTATTTTCATGTAGCTTAATTCGGTCCTGTCTTTGTTTTTGTTGCTTTCTGTTATCTTTTCAACTCGTACATTGTAATGGGCGTGTGTACACGCGAGTGATTTTCATGTATTTTAATTGACTACAACCCAATGCGAAAGTCGCGCAGTAGTCACACAGTAGGCTATAGGATACTGTCCTGTCCGTAATAACCACTGGTTCTGTCATCCGTGGAGTCGAAATATGCGATGTGAACGTGGGCCTGCATGTAGCCAATCATGCGCTTGTGCCCTAAATATCATGTACCGGTAATTAAAGGGCGTTTCCCTACAACGGAAAGGCAGGGGTTATAGCACAGCCCTTAAACAATCTGTGGTTATAGGTAGACCATGGGGCCACGAGTAGGCTATCTAAACGTATGTCCAGTAGCCTATACAAGTTATATGAGCAATGTCCCAATGAAAATGAAACTTATCAGCTTGCAGCAAATGTCATGTCATTTAAAAGTATTGCTCAATTAATTGGTAATCACCTCCTCTATTTTGGACAGAGTGTAGTTACTGTACTTTGGAGTAGTATTGCCTCCTACTGACCTGTCTTGGCATGGCTGCTGCATATGTAGCTTTCAGTTAATTCAATGTGGTAAAATATGCACCATGTTTTCAGAAATGCATTCTGGTGTTGAAATGTTGCATTGGTTCAATACCCACCTCAATAACTTTAGTGCAACATCACAAGCCTAGAATGCATTTCTAACTGCATACGTTGGTATTCGTTTTTACAGCTAGAATTGAACGTGGTGGTCAGTTTCTTTCAGCCAAGTGCTGTAGCCTACCAACAGGGAAATGATCTGTGTTTTCGTGAATAACACTATAGAAATAATGCAAAAATGAAAACATTATCTTAAATGTTTGAATAATGTGTTTGAATAATAATAAGGCCTACATTACGTCTCATATGCAGTATGTCCCGTCGTCCCCCGGCCCCCCCTCCCCGACCAGGAAAAAAGTTCAGGCTCAGGATTTTTTTTCACTATCACCCCTGCAAACACTGTTCACCAAGCAGCACACACACACACACACTCATTCTGTCCCTCTTTCTGACTTCTACTGGGTGGATGGCAGCGGCGAACGTGGCCATATCTCCGTATGGAGAGGTTTTGGTAATAAAACGCACGGTGAAGAGAAGACGCACAGGCAACCCTAGAACATGAATGTTTTAGACTCGTTGTTGACAATCAGACTGGTCACAGCGTTTTGACTGTCTTTGTAAGAGTTATACAAATCAGTAAAACAGCAAATAGAGACAAAAGAGGTGGCGATATATTTCCCTCAAACGGGGGAGAGGGTGGAAGGGCGCTGCGCTCTCCACGCGAGGGGGCGGGGATTGTGTTCCTGATCGGCTTCAGGTGTCAGGCTATAACGTAGCCTAATTACGTTGGACACAATACTACGGACATGATACTTGTGATTTCATACCCATTATGTTGACAGTTTGCCCATTAGTTTTGTGAAATGTAAGTGACAAACTGTAGAAGTCACTGAGCTAGACTGTGCCATGATCAACCATTTTACTGCCTGTACAGCGCCTGCTCCAAAGGCCATAGTAGGCTATACAGATGTAAAAATAGGCATAAATATGAATTGAATATGTGTGTGCTGACCCTTTCTGTGAAAGTTTCACAAGCTAAAAAGGTACAGGTTACAGATACAAACATGTTCGGCCCTCCAGGCAAAAGTAGTAATTGTTGCATTATATATTTCAATATTATTGCATTAGGCCTATATTATTGCAATATTACAATAGGCTATATACTATATATATTCTGCCTAAAACTACTTATTTCCTTGACCATAGTGTATGTGCACTATGTGATAGTAATGGAATGTCAAATATTGCTAAATAAATTCAATAATCTATTGAAAATTATCAATATTTTCCAAAAATTATTAAAAATTAAAAATGGCCGCCACCATATGACGTCATAATATGCAAATTAGGTATGCATATTTACTCCCAATATAATCTTGGGGTCATCCCCAATATTTGTCTAATTGACAGTCAAGCTCTATCTGTTACCAGTGTCAAGCCACAGTCATTTGAATTTATCATGCCAACATTCAGCTTTTTTGAAAAATAAATTGTGTCGCTTATATACTATATATATTCTGCCTAAAACTACTTATTTCCTTGACCATAGTGTATGTGCACTCTGTGATAGTAATGGAATGTCAAATATTGCTAAATAAATTCAATAATTATTGAAAATTATCAATATTTTCCAAAAATTATTAAAAATTCAAAATGGCCGCCACCATATGACGTCATAATATGCAAATTAGGTATGCATATTTACTCCCAAAATAATCTTGGGGTCATCCCCAATATTTTTCTAATTGACAGTCAAGCTCTATCTGTTACCACTGTTAAGCCACAGTCATTTGAATTTATCATGCCAATATTCAGCTTTTTTGAAAAATAAAGTGTGGCGCTTAAAGGGTTAAAGGTTGTATTGCACAGGTGCTGCTCCTGGTGTTAATGGGTTTTAAGGAGCACTCCTGCCAATTTCAATATGCTGTTGTATTGCTCACGCTACCCTTGACTTGTCAGTACCCGATGATGCTGCATATTTTGGCTCAGCCCTTTCCGAGATATGAGCTGTTCTAATGGGGGAAGCTTTTGTTTAATTTTTTTTTTTTTTTTTAATTAACGTGGGCTTACTCCAAATATTTTCCCAAAAGGTGTCACTGTTTGCAAGTTGTCTGCTGATGTTGCATAACCTTTTGGATCTTTTTGAGAATAAATACAAATGTTTTTTTTTTTTTTATGTAAACAAACACCTGCCCCCATTACAATGCCAGGGTAGTGTGAGCATTACAAATGCATGATGAAATTGGCTGAAGTTACCCTTTAATACTTGGGTTGGATTTTAATCTTGTGGCAGAAAAAGATACTCTTCTATCAGACATGCAGTAAGCATTTTGTGTTGATACTATTTCAGAAGGCGAAAAAGGACAAAGATGTGGCTGAGGGAGCTGCAGAGGGCGACGAAGAGGAGAAGGATGGCGAAGAAGAAATCCCTCAGCTCGTGCCTATTCAGACACCGAGCAAAAAGGCAAAGTCACAGGTATGTGTATTCCACCATTTTGCCGGAATAACAAACCTGAGTATTTTCCATGTAGGTAATGAACATCTCTTTAGGATTACCCAATGGTTCATTGTTGTTAAATTGGACTTGTTTTTTTTCTGGGCAGCCGTGTCCTGATGTCTAGGGAGGTGGTCTTGGAATCGGGTGGTTGCAGGTTCGAATCCAACATCATCCTTAGCTCAAGTCGCCTTGAGCAAGAATCCTAACCACATATTGCCTCAGGGAGTGTAACCATTACCCTGTAACTAAAATACTGGGTTCCCACTGGTGTTTGAGTTCTTTGAAAACGCATGAATTTTATTATTGGGGTTTCAAGGTTGGGAAAATGCTTGTTTTTTAGTGAAATGCTTGAAAATGTGTGGGCAGTGTAACTTTATAGACTTAGCGAAATACAACAAAAAATAAGTTTGATAATTGCATGCTTAACTGTGTGTCAGATCTGGTTTGCAGGGTATGGTGAAATGACAATTGTTTGTTGGTTGCTGTGCAATCCATTGACATGGGCAAATTGAAGGTCCTTGTGTTGAATTTGCTTGAATTTCTAGCTGAAAAAGGTGTGGTAGCCAAGTAAATAACTTCAGTCGCGACCGCTAACTGTAATGTATTGTGTTTGACAGGGGCCGACCAAAAAAGGGTTGAAGAAAGCAGCCAAACCATTGGCTGCAAGAGGAGGGAAACAAGGCAAAGGTGGACCAGGGAAAATGGCCAAGAAGACCATGAGCACGCCTACCAACAAACAGAAAAGGAAAGGAGCCAAGTGATGTAAAATAAAAATTACCAACTTCCTTCCCTCTTTATATCCATTTTTATGTAATGTTGTGAAACATGTTGTCCAAAATGCCTTGGCTAAAAAAAACTCCCATCAAAAACATCAGGGTCATGTATACAGTACATTCTTAATGGATTTGACCAATCATGCCTGTCCTTCAAACAATACTAGGCTGACTGCTGAACTGCTTGTAAATGGGACTGATGGAAGATGTCAATTTGCAGAACTGTGAACCTGTCTTTTGTACCAGAACGATGCACGGGGCAATGCGTGTGTGTGTGTTCATCCACTGTGTAAATAATAAAAAGACAATATACTCTTATTTGACATGTCGTCATATTTCATCATTTTGTTCAACGTGAGCAGCATTTGCCATTTAATATGTGATGTGATATGGTTGCTGTTGCTATCAACACAGGACAACACATCCATTTATTAATACATGTTGTTGGGCTAGGCTGATGTTTGCATTCGCTAGATGGGTAAACCCATGGAAGCCGACAGCAGGGAGGGGAAAAAGAGGTTAGTTGTCCCGGGCTCATGGAGAGGAGGCCCCAGTTTAGGGTCCTCGGTTACACTGCATGTTTTGGTCGAGGGGGTTCCTTCAGATAATTCTGTCCCGGACCCAGCCAGAGCTTGTTTACTAATACATGTTGGGATAGTCTGATGTTTGCATTCGCTGGGTGGGTAAACCTCTTGCAGAGGAGTGGGATCAGGTGACGGTTCTTTTGTTGCAGCAGACAGGTGCTGATGACTGGGAGGCTGCAGCTGGTGTGTGTGTGTGTGTTGGCCCCATCTGATCTGCCTCGCTTCACCTAATGGGTGCCTGTTTGAATGGACGACAGCGTGCTGCTGTTATGCTTGAATGACTAACGAAATGGTAGCTTGTTTTGAACTCCTGGAACAGCAGTTTTACAGCATGAGAACTATTTGGTAAAGGCATCCTGCTGAAGTTAAAGGATCCTCCGTTTGATCAAATATTTCACTCCTGCCTTCAATATTTCTCTGGGAGTGAAATGTGTCTCTCTTATTTAATCTCTGTAGTAAAGCCACAGTCTGCATTGGTGTCAAAACCTTTTGTAGGCCCTACAGTTTCTGCTCAGGAAGTTCAATGGTAAAGCCCCCTTAGGCCTAGACCGATTGAATTGGATGGCTGAGCGCTGACACAAACTCATTGTGGAAAAAATGGTCGCAAACATTTTATTACACCTTCAACATTAAAAAAAGGCAAATCACCATATCAAATCACCAAATTATCCATGTCTCAAATTAACCCCTGCTTTTAAAAAATGACAAACTGTCAACATAAATCCATTAACAATATACCGTCCCCTTGGCCCTTAATGGCCACTCTCGCAAATGTAAACAATGCAACTAGAACTTGAATTCATAGGGTGAAGTGACAATAGGCTACTGCATGCAGTTGGGAAGTGTTTACCTTGAAAGTGGCATGTATGCCAACGGTAATGGGGAGCGGGGGATGAATGTTTGTGCAAGCCAAACCTCCTTTTGTGTCCATGGGGAGAGCTCCAGTGTAATACCTGGCATGTAGGCCACCTGATACAGCACAGAACAGGCACGCATCCCCAACAAAGAGGACGCTTAAGAACTGCAGAGGGTAAGTGCGCAGTCCATTCCTGCGAAAAACACACTCGTGGACGTTACTGTTTATGCTTATTTAAATGATTTGCCTCCTTTACTTCAGAATGCTGCAACCAGAGCTTCTGTCGTGTGACCATGACCGGGACGCGGAGAAATCAGGCCGCTGCGCTCTGTGCGCGGAGACCGACGGCGGTGCTCTGCAAGAACCGCGCCTCTGGACCTACTACCACAAGCCCATCATAGTGATTATAATCGGGGGACTAATGTTAGGTGCTGGCGCTATCATCTCACTGCTCGACTCGTTCGCGGTAATCGAGCTGCCCCCTGCTATCGGGGCGACATGCTTCTCCATCGGACTGATCTTCGTGGTCCTGGGCATGGTGTGGGTGCCTATCATCAAGGACAAACTCAGGCGCAAAGGGCAGCTAATGCGCAGGGGGTCCGAAGATGACATGTGATGTGCTAGACGGATTAGACATTCGCTACTGCAATCCCTCTTTAAATTTGTTTCTTTTAAACCACTTTTCATCACTAGTTTCTAAGCTATAACTGTGTGTAAATTAAGTTATGGATATTTCTAAGCACCTTAACCATTCTGAGATAGGCCTACTTAATTATGGGTCAAATTGACCCGCATTGCGCATAGATCTTATGGATGCCCCGGATCCTAAGTTAACCTATTTTTTGTGCTTTGTTTCTGAATTACAGTTCCGTGTTCAAACCTCTCTCTTGAACTCCGACATCTTTTATTACCTGGCTCATTTAATGTTCTCCAGGTGCAGTGGTACCACACCAATCAGAAAATTATAATACTAGCCTTAATAGACCTATAATTAAGTTTATGGCTATTTCACGTTGCGTCTGCGTAAGGGTGCAGTGTTAAGATGTAAGGGAGAGAGCCAAATCAGAGCCCCAGAAATCAACCCCGGATTGGCCTACAACTAAAATATATGGAAAGCATATTTCCCCGGACCTTGGCCAAATCTAAATCGGCAGAAGATCTGCTTACACTAGCATTTTCACAAGTCACTTAATTTGTTTTTAGTGTACCCATACATTGATGCAAGTGATAATAGTTTTACAACTGTCATTCAGTTTGATAGAACAGCGATAACACCATCGGCTGTCGGTTCATGTACAGAGTTAATGGTTTGCAAGGGACGAGCATTTGCGCACGAGTATATCTCACTGACATTTACGCACGCCGATTTCACGGTGGAGTTGCTCTCCCTCTGAAACGCACGCGTTGCATGCTGTCAGATAGTGTCCACCTTCCAACCCACCTGAGGTGGTGCGCACACCTGGAGAGAAAAACAGGCCAACATGGAGAAAAACTACGATGGTATCGGCCGGTGTAAATGCGCATTTTGGTTCGCCGTCATCCACGACGTGCTTGGCTTCCTAATTCTTCTGAGTGGAGTGTTTTGGGACGTTTTCTTCCACGACTTTTTACTGTACGCTGGCGCCGTTATTGTTTTCCTCAGCCTCATCTGGTGGGTTTTCTGGTACTCTGGTAACATCGAAGTGCCACCCGAGGAATTGGAAGATGACGTCTTTGCTTTCAAGAAAAGTAGAGGAATCTCTGGGGTTGTGAGGAAGGTCTCCAGCACTCTCACGAATGGCATCAGAAACTCTTTCAGAAGAAGTGGGAGAGGAGCTCGACCGGGTAACGGGACAGATGACGCACCACCAGTCCCAGGAGGCATATCCATGATCTCCTATGGACATTCACATTCGGAGCCACCTAAATTCAACAGAGACCCGTTGGTGGTGTGATTCTAAGGTAATGACGCACATTGTTAATGAGAAGGGAGCCAAGGCCAGTATTGCTATTTATGAACAAAAATGTTATGAACATATGGGTGCATTTAAGCAACAATAGCTTTTAATCAAAGGTAAACTTATCTCTGAGTAAATGATCAACTCGTGTTTAAATCCCTGCGTACCACTCATACTGTGTAGGATTTATCTTTTAGATAAAGTGCACTAGACTTTGGTCCTTCAAACTCTGAGGCCTGCATGTTGCAAAGGTGGACGCTGTTTATTTAGACAAAAGAGCAGAGAAAGTCAACAAGAAATGCAGGATATATTTATGTATTCAGTTGTTTTAAATATACTGCACATAACTGTAATGCCAATTCTTTTATTCGAGTCTCAGACTGCGTCTATTTTTCCCCTGTTTTTCAGGAAGATGATGAATAGAGAGCAAGTCACTGCCAAAGAAGATTTTCTTCTAAACTATGGACTGAAAACACATCACTCACATCTTTGTTTTATTCCCAAGCAATACTCAATGTTGTAAATAATTTATAATTTTATGCATGTTTAAATTAAAGCGTTGGATGTAAATAAAACTGAAGGTTATTTTTCAAGCATGGTTGTAAGTCTTACACTCTTCTCGTCTAAATGACTTCTATATCAAAGGCTGGGATGACAGAAGTTTATTTTGGGTGTTCATGCACAGTCATGACAATATTCAAAAGAGGGTTGGTATCTGCCATGGCAGCAGTGGCAGAACAATTGCACACAGGGCCTCAGGGCAAAACACTGATAGGGCCCCCATATGGCCTGCCATGGTCACAATAGGGGCCACCAATACAGAAGGGCCCAGGGGCAAAGGCCCCACTTGCCCCTCCTATAGCTCCACCCCCGCATGGCAGATGTGTCATAACCCAGGTAATTTCAAGGTATTTGAGAAGGGTCCAGCTGCAGTAAAACAGTTCCACCCTTAATGCAAGCACGCCCATGGGCGTTCCCGGCATTTGCCGTATTGGCCAATCGTGAAGGGATACTGCATGATGTCATTTTCAAGGCCATTTCCGGATGAAGGCTCCATGTTTGTTACAAAGATATCCCGTCCAAATTGTTATCTTCCAGAGAAACGTTTCACTGAACATTCCACTGACATAATATTCTCAACAATTTATGTAAGAAAGTGAGATAAATCACACGTTTTCTAATCCCAATGTCTTTTGCTTTGTCTTCCCGTACCTTGGACATTGTAGCCTACTGTTTAGGACTCGTGTCGCTATGCACAAATTTGTCATAGCAACGTATCGGGTCGCCAAAATGCTTTAATTTCAACACGACGACGTTGACATTACCTTACCTAGCTGTGTGTATCAAGGTCACTGTTAACACTGTGTAGGCTATATATGATTTAACATCCTTTCCAGGATATTCACACACCCGGACAAATAATAATAATAAAAAAAAACCCTTTTTTGGCGAGGTTGTTCACTTGGTATAGGCTACTTAGAAAAGTTTGAAACGATGTAAAACATCAGCAACACATTCCCGACTTTTTAAAGTAATGCGTGTCACCTCACCACATTTATGTGGCAATGTGGTCAGCTTGGAAAGAGCAGATATTAATGAAAAAATATATGAAATAGTATTTGAAATGGCAATAGGCCATTTTTGTTATATTGGAGAAAAAACGATTTCTTCATTACCATAGGCCTACCATACTCCATGTCTGTCTATGATTTAGGAGTGACCACACTATTGAAGCTTACCTCTTTATCCAGGAGAGGTTCCAGATTGGCCTGTCTTAATTCAAAGGCCATCAGAAAACAGAACATTTTTCCTACCATCATAACCAGTGTTTGTGCGTACATAATCAGGGCCGCTGACAGCTTTGGCTGTGCCCAGGACAAAGTCATCTGAAAGGCCCCCCCACTCAATACATAGACTACATACAATGTAATGAGGACCCATTCCTGGACCCCTCGTCTCACTGGGCCCAGGTCAACGGACCCCTTTGTCCCCCCTGTCAGCTTCCCTGCATGTAGGCACATACATTGCTGAAAGAAGTGAACGAACGAGACAGGGAATGAAATGTGAAAATTTATTTCCGTTTACTTTTACACTATGAAGTGTGAACGGTCACCTCTTCCTCTCCTCATATTCAGAGTGCATAAAACAGCACTCAACTGTGTGGTCTGTTGATAGCCTAGTACAGTAGATTAGACAAAAACATCTATGGAGGGTTAACACAAAGTTTGAAATTGTGTTTGACCAGTCTCCAATGTGCATTTAACTAATAACTAAAAATAAGGCATTGACATTAAATACAGACTGATACATACTATAAATACACTCACACCCAAACAGTGTGCAATTAACATACTGAATGGACAATAAATACACAAACACAGTGGACACACACACACACGGCAGAGGAGTTCATACAGGTGATGTGAATATGCTGTATACAAGGTGCAATGAGTAAAATGTAAGTGGCATGGTGAAAGAAGTGTTCATGGAATATTCTCTCGTGTCCTTGGTTATTCATGTGGTTTTCTTCAGTGCGTTGAGGAGTCTGATGGCTTGTGGAAAGAAGCCGTTTCCAAGTGTGCTTTTGCAGCACCGCATGGTGGGCTAGCGCTTCCCTGATGGTAGTAGGGATGGCGGTCTGTGTGCTGGATGAGTTGTGTCTTTATGATGTTCATTGCCCTCTTGGAACAGTGTGAAGTGTACAGATCCGGAATGGCTGGTAGGGGTGATCTTATGAGCTTTTCTGCTGTCCTCACCAACTCTTGACGGCTGCCATGCCAGACAGAGAGCTGCTGGCCAGGGTGCTCTCAATGACACCCCTGTAGAAGGTGGGTGAGTGCCCGATGTGGGGAGGTCGGCTCTTCTCTCATCCTTCGCAGGAAGTGGAGTAGTGTCTGTGCCTTTTTGAGATGGTGGAGCCATGTGGTGCAGTTGGCAGAGGAGGAGCGGCACAGTGGTTGGTGCTGGGTTGATCAGGTTCAGATCCGAAGTTGCTGGTGTCATCAGCCCTCCCTCTGAAAGCTGGCTCCGTGCCTGTCAAAAAAAGGCATGTTAATGTTATGAACGACTATTAAGACAAAAACAACCACCCCTTATCTACCTACAGAAGGACATGACATGAGCACGTGCATATGCTTGTGCACATGCCCCCACACACACTGCTACTGTCTTAAAGTTTGTGTGCGCGTGCATGCATGCACGCCTAATCTCTCCCCTTTGCCTCAAGTCAAGTGTGCATTTTAGAGGTTGTCCTCACCTGCACATGTGTGAAGAGCAGGAAGATTGGAGGTTGAGGATGAAGAGGCAGGGCAGGAGGTTCTGTGCCCTGTTCTGTGCCCTGGTCCTGATGCTGATTGCCCATCACCATGCTGTGGCTCATCAAACCCATTACCGGCATATCAATGCTGAACAGGAACGACTGCTTCCATCTGCACGCATGCACACAGACATACACACACACACGAGAGGGATACATAGAATACACTACATAAAAAAAAACACACCCATCATTTTAATGCAGAACACCAGGCTGAAGATACACAGCTTCTGGCCTGTGCAGGGATCACTACAGTGCCAGTGTTTTGTGTTATCCTCTATACATATTGCAATAAACGAACACAGCACAGAAAGGAATTACTGTTTGAAATATGTATAGTTCTATTGCAGAACCAAACAAAACAGATTCAGTGTTTTCGAAGAGGGGATGTCTGCGCTTCAGCCTTGGTGGTGCTCACCGTCGAGGACAGCAGTATAAAGACAAGCTGGGCTACTTCACAGTGACTAGACCCAGAGATGACTGGAGCACTCAGCAACTTTTTTTAGAGGTTTTTTATTTTGGTGCACAAAATGACTGACGTTTCGGCGCACCTGCGCCTTCCTCAGAGTGCGCCGGTGCGCCGTGCGCCGAAACGTCAGTCATTTTGTGCACCAAAATAAAAAACCTCTAAAAAAGTTGCTGAGTGCTCCAGTCATCTCTGGGTCTAGTCACTGTGAAGTAGCCCAGCTTGTCTTTAGATTCAGTGTTTTACTCACCACTGTGTGCAAGTTTCTGTGTTCAGCTCAGGTGGAAGCCTCCATCACAACATGTTGGTACTGACATCAACCATCCTTCAGAAAACTGCCTCTCTGCCTGTCAGAAATAGCAAAATTATGTTACCACAACAAGGTAATATCTTAAAGATATCCTTAACCAAAGACAGACAGACACACACTGCCACTGTCTTGGTTCTAGGAGACACACACGCCCTTTAAGGGTCACATGTATAATGACCGGGTTCTCACTTACTCACTCGCACACTCCTTTTCTCCTACGTTTGCCACAGACAATGCAGTGAGTTTTTAAAAATTGGCCTTACCTGCACATGTGTGAAGGGCAGGAAGAGGTTGAGGATGGAGCTGCCAGTCAGGAGGTCCAGAGCTGTCCTGGTCCATCACCATCATGTGGATCATCAACCCCAACTTCTTATATCTGCGTGCACACATTCTCTCTCTCTCTCTCACACACACACACACACACACACACACAATTGGAGAGATACAGGTTATATGGCACATCAGGAGGCAGGGGTATAATTGCGCTTAGATGTTTAGAAATAAGTAGGTGCATGGACCCAAAAAGTAGAGTTCAATGTGGGAGCACACTTAAGACACTAAGGTCAAGTCACTACTCTCTGATGGCAGTAACCTGAAACGTCTGCTCTACTCTGCTCTGAGAATTGTTTAAAAAAAAAAAAAAATCTGATTGTGCTTGACCTTAGTGTCTTATTTAGTGTGTGAACCTGCTCCCACATTGAACTATATGGCACATTTAAAATCAGACCCAATGACAAGTCAAGTCAATGTAACGGACATGAACCGACCATTACATTAAAATAACAAACTTAACAGTCTTTGGATGATTGAAGAGGCAGGAGAGATGAGGGGTCTCGATCCAGTAGCATTTATTTACTTCCCAATCTGAAACAACAGACAGGGCGGACACAATGAGGCACACTGCAAGGGGGCGAAGCAAACGGCATTCCTGCGACACAATAGGCTCGTTAGCACCTGTTAACTTCATAACGATCGCGGACATTAATAGCGCTAATTTACATACTTTGAGCGAAAATTACAACGAAAATATCAACACAAACGTAACAGAATATGCTCCCATCAAAGATCAATAAAATAACAGAGAAATTAAAGTACAGAAACATCATTAAATAGTTTGTGACACGGAGGAAAAAATAACACAGCTTACCCCTTGCCAGAAGTGAGGAAGATTTCCGGGGTGCCACACCAATTAACGCCCCATCAGAAACAATGGGTAACGATAAACCCATCCCAAGTACATTATACATTATAGCCCATATATTTTGAGAAGTTCACTAAGAGATCATATAAAGGTTTATTTTTAGCACTACTACATCAAGTCATTATGACAAATATACACACAACATCTGAAACTTAGGAAGGGCGGCCTGTTAGCTTGCCTTGAAGCTAAACAACATTAGCCAAAACCGCTAGTTGGTGGGCCGAGGTAAATGTTCGCCCTCCGACTGAAAGTCAACTCGTAAAGTAACCGTTATGTATATTCATGCATTTATATTGAAATCTTACCGACAGTTGAGTGATCGCTGCAGCGAAATCCATTCAGTCGTTTTAAAAAGTCCTGTGCGGCGCTTGTGTTGTCATTCGGCAGCATGTCACTGACTTGAGAAACTTGAACAGCCAAAGGGGCGTTACTGTGAGGGCGGTCTAGTAAGGAGGAATGGGCGTAGCGGTATTAGCTGGACAAGACGCAGCTGGACCATATTGGGGTATTTAGGGGCCTTCTCTTCAAATTATTGAAGTGTCTTTGCACTTTTCTGTGACTGAATTTAAGGTGCTGGCACACACAAAGTTGTTGTCATACAGTAACTGTCATTTGAACACAAGTACTGTACATAACCAGTCATTACCAGGGCCATCCAGTTGGGGGCCCTGGGCAATTGCCTAGTGCTTGCCTGGTTGTGATAGGCCTGATCACACCACACTGCGACTAATGTTAACTTTGAGGTTCAACCCGGTGACAGTTCCTTATGGCCATCCTCTTTTAAGTTCCTTCAAGTTCACTAGCTGACTGACAGGCCTGATGGTGAAACTAAACACATACTTACCTTACTGTACAGCACATTGAATTGTTTAAAAAGCCATGAATTGCATTCATGTATGAAACTATACAAATAAAATTGCCTTGCCTTGCCTTGCCTTACTGTGATAACAACAAATAACAAAAGGATTCAAATTACATGTTTCGACAAAAAACATTGTACACTGTAATAAATGTACAGAATGTCTTGCATTTCTGACATTTCTGGGTATAAGATTGGCAAAGCCTGCATTTAGTCAGACTCAGATACATACGTGTTGGCGATGCAAACAATTAACATGTAACCTTGAAAGATCTGTTTCTCAAACTGTGTCTTAACATTTTCTCTGATGGACAAGACAAAAAAAAAAAACAGTACAAGTTTCTGTACAGCAAAGGGGCTGCCCCCTCTCAACCAAAAACACATTTACATATATTTACAGGAGCATAAAAAAGCAGAGGCTGGATACTCTCTCTGCTGCTGCTGCTTCAGTCTCAAGGGGAAGATGCTTTCTTACCTCGGCCTCTTGGTCTTGGTCTTAGTTCACATCACGCCTCTGTCTCTGGCAGACGCACCGTGCCCTTCCAATCAGTACTACGACTCACTGTCTGAGGAGTGCGAGTCTTGCGTGTTGCGATGCGGTTCCCCTCCGTCAGTTTGCACAGCGTTTTGTGCTGAGCGTAAGTACCACATTTCTGCATATCGTAGTCCTGAATGAGATGGGTAGTCACATACTTTCACAATGCCGTAAAATTGTTTTTCATAAACATGTGCAATTAATTCATGCATTAATTAAGTAATTAAGGATATTCCTGATCTTTAAATGGGTGCTTGTAGGCCTATTTGGACTTGCTTTTAGAGTCTTCTACTGTTACAGCTATGAAAACTGCTGCTGCTTCATTCAATATGGGTGCCATCTATGTTTCCATAGTGATTTAGGCTTATGCTTTTACAATGCTTTACTGGAAGTACACATACATGTACTGTATTTACAAAGTCATACCATTGAGACTGAGGAAACAAAAGTTTCTATTCAGCTCCCAGTAGTCACATTCGCTACAAGTGGTGTGCTTAACAAACAGCAGTGGCTTTAAAAAGTTTAGAAGTAAGACTGATATTATAAGCTCTTAATGCAGTAATCTTACAGCACAACTTGTGCATATTGTAGTTTCCCATATGGAAAAGTTACTGTAGGCCTATATATAACGTGTGTGTGTGTGTGTGTGTGTGTGTGTGTGTGTGTGTGTGTGTGTGTGTGTGTGTGTGTGTGTGTGTGTGTGTGTGTGTGTGTGTGTGTGTGTGTGTGTGTGTGAGAGAGATAGAGAGAGAGATAGAATATATATGGACTCAGGGCTTGACATTGGCACCTGGTAATAATTTCAATCTCACTAGTCACTTTGGCAGGTAACGTATTCTTGGGTATCCCGTCACAGTAGCCAATATCCTGTTTTTCTCCCCTTTTGTTATATGTAAGTTCAAGAAAAATCACATCCTAAATGTCATAGTTTCATTTTGACACTCTACGTTCATAACACTATTTAACTTGTTTTATCACTTTATCATTTACTGAGATTAGATGTATTATGGTAAAGAAAAGACTTCTACTTTGTAAGAAAATACTGACAACAAAACCATGGAGAGTAGAAAGAATGAATGGCTGGCTCTGGGAAAACCACTAGCCATAGTCACTGTGAGCAAATGTTAATGTCAAGCCCTGTATGGACTACATGGTTCCCTCATACACAAATAATACACAGTTCATATACTGTTATATACATTTGGGTCAAAGACGTCCAACATGTCCTTCAGTGCAACGGATACTTTTGCTTAATGTAAATGCAAAAAAAGAGGTTTTTTTAAAATATTTTTTTGGGTGTGGCTTTCATGCATTCACTTTTCAAAAAAATGTTTTGAAATGTCATGTTTTTCACAGTTACAGTAAGCAAAAGCATCTGTTAGCACTGAAGGACAGTGTCATGTTGGACGTCTTTGACCCATTTGAACACTGTACATGGAATGCGCACGAGTGCTTACTTATGTGGCCAATTTCTTCTATGAGATTGTATAAAACTTGAATAGGCATGTACGTTTTTTTTATCTATCTTCTTTTTTATAGGTTTTCAGAACAAATATGACCAAGATACGTACCTAAATGATGGAGGATTATTTTGTTCATTTTATTTGTGTCTTGTCTCTTGGTGTGAAAATAAAAGCTGAGGCCATAGAGTCATCATCAGGCAGCAGCATACGAGTGGTTTTGGTGATTTTGTTCGTCTTCCTGGGAGTGGCCATGACACTGGCCATGACACTGATCCTGCAGTTCCTGAGAAGAAAGACGTGTAAAACTGACCCCAATCACAGAGGTAAGTCAAGGATGAACTTGAACAATGCACTTGCAATCAAGTACAGTACTTCGTGGTGTGGTAAAGGACACACTTGTTGTTTTAGAATGAATAAATATAATTTTCATGTTACCTTAAATAAATATAAATATTGAGCTGACGCCCATCTCTAACCAATCTAAATAAAAATAATAAATAGGTGTCCCAAAAATCTATATAGCCTGCTGTACACACTTGAAATCATTGTAAAGTGCATGGTAGGCTATCAGTTCATGTTAATTATGAAAAGGTAATGCGTTTAATAGGTGTAATTTAGAGACCCGTTTTAAATATATTTTTAGGGCTTTTCATTCCTTTATTTCTGACAGGACACTGGAGGAGAGATAGGGAAAGATTGGCAAATGACCCAGGCCGGAATTGAACCCGGGTCACTGGTGTAGTAACTCAGTGCCCTACCGTTAGGCCCGGGCCAGGGGTTCTCAAACTTAACTTTGCCAAGGCCCCCCATACCCCCCCATTACCCTGGAACCCTGGCCCAGCCAAGGCCTGACATGGGTCGTGCCGCACTACTTTTCCTGTGCACCCCCTTTCACAACCATAGTGTGAGTAAGTGCCCCACTAGGATATATAAAATTAACTAATGGGAATATTATTTAGCTCATTTTTTCTTTAATTTGGTGTACATTATTTATTCAATTTCTTCAATAATTCATTTAATTATTTCCTACCAACTATCCGCAGTCCCCCTTGTGACCCCCCCAGGGGTCCCCGGCCCCCACTTTGAAAACCACTGCCCTAGGCTACAGGTTGCAATGTGTGAACTCCTCACCCCCCGAAAGGCAAATTTTAGTGCGCTGCGCCACAGCGCTCCCCATAATGTGTGTTTTATGGAAGGTGCAGCCTCTTTTCTGAAAAAAAACTGAGTTGAACATTTTGGCCAATACCCTCACAGTTAAGGTATTAAAGCCTGCTCCAAGCTGAACAATTTGACTGTAATAAAACTGTTGCCACAACATCCCCACAGTGCCTTGCCAGGAGGAAAGAGGACCAACGGTGTTACAAGAAGAGGAGGCCCTTGACATCCCAGAAGGAACTGGAGGCGCCCTTGCAGATTTCAGCCAAGCTCACCACGAAGGACAGAGTGGAGTAACTCCCAATTCCAGCCTGCCCCTTCCCTCCACTGAAGAAGGAACAACTGTACTAGTCACTACAAAGACTGGACAGAGTTATAACAGTTGTAGATGGACACAGAACACTGGCAATAATAATAGAGCTCACAACCTGTTTACATCTTCTGGCTTTGTGCCCTGACTGAATTTCCCCATCGCAAATTACCAGGGAGTGGGGGACTGTTTAACTGATGGGAAAATGGCCATATGCATAAGTTATTTCCTAAAGACATTTCAATGTTGACACCTGCTGTGGGCATGTTGTACAGACATTGAGGGACACATACAAACCTGCAACTACTGACAAAATAATTTGCTTGCTCTTTTGAAACTTTTCAGTCTTACCTGACTGTTGGGCCGATTATTATTACTATTATTATTACTATTATTACTATTATTATTATTATTATTATTATTATTATTATTATTATTATTATTATTAGGACATGCACTTCTCTTGACAACACTTTGCACATGCATGAAGTTATTCGTGATTGGCCAAAGCAGTAGTCATGTGACCAACCTGGCCATGTCATGTGGAAGCAACGTTGTGTGTCATGTGACCGCCAAGACTCCAGACCCTGTTTCACTTCCGAGCATCCAAGCAACAGGGTTCTAATAAATTTGTTACAAGGCTGTTAATAAGTTACCCAGATAACTGACATTATTTCCCCCGACTCATCAAGGGCTGCTGGTCACATTTGCAGCACAATGTCATCGCAAAATTGACACGCTAGTACTCTTTAACGATCTGTTTACAGACTTGGAGCAGGCCTTGTAGCTGCTAGCATCATCACCAAGAAGTGACTAGTTGTAGCGATAGGTTTGTGGAATGTGGAAGAGGCGGTGCGGACAACTGTACTATCATTTCGGATCTATGTTCAACATGACACATTAGGCCAAAGTGACAATCTCGGCTCCAGGGTTTTTTATGTGACACCTTGGGGGAAGAACACGGATGCTGTGTGGTGGAGCCCACCTCACAGTCTGACACCGACTGTCAGAATGAACGGTGAGTCGTTAGCAATTTTATTAGAGCTACCGTTGCGTTTCCCAATAAAACCTCCCGGTAACATTCAGCCATTTGATTGCTCAACATATGTTCAGATTGAACAATGGGATATTCCTCGTATTGTCGCTGTGGTTGTGTTTAGTGCCATCGGTAGTGTAGGCTAAATCATGCTTGACATCATGCCAGGTCCTCACACTCCATTCGGACAGATAGATTGTTGTCGATGACATTCTTGAATCGGAGCTGCAGGCTGTTAAAATTTTACAAGTTCATTGCAACGTAGATCTAAATACTTTTTGTTTAGTCATGCAAACAGCCTGTCTTGATCTTCATGATGGGTTTGTGACGCTATTTATGGTGGATAAAATGCACATGATTGAACGTAGGCGAGTGTCTGCCAAATGATATGAAGCTATGTCAGCATATTAGGTAATATGTAATAGCACTCGTAAGCACATCTAACCTACAATGCATTGTTTAACAGCAGACTGTTTTTGATTGGTCAGCATTTAATATGTTTACAGTGCATGAATGGGATAGGATGGGGAACGTTCCAAGTAGGTTAGAGACCTAACCAGATTAGCTCTAGTTACATCACAACAGGTAAAAGTGAAAGTCGAAGCAAAAAAAGGCGGTCGCTGAGCTGCAGTAACTCCACTAACAAATCTGATTAAGCCACAAACCTACTTGGAAGATCCCTGTTGCATGCACTGTAAACATTGAAACCAGTTGCTTCACAAGGTTGTGCAGCTGTTGTTATGGCAGCTGTGTTAAAATGACTGTAGATGTTGGTATTGTTCTGTCAACCAAACACTTTCAAGATGAATCAGCTGACAGTGCACTAATTATATCATTTTAATAGATCTGCTAATCAGTTATTGAAAAACCACCAAAACAATTTGTGTGTGACTTGAGACTGCAGTGAAGAGTAGCCTACATGAATTTGACATGGATAGGTGGCCTTTTGTTTCAAAATTTACAATGCATGGCTTTGTATTGATATGGTAATCTAGGCAAGAACAGGTAGCTTTTTCCTAGTTTACTAAGCTGACTTTAAACAGTATGTATGTGTAGTATGGAGGACTAGACCCATTGAGAGTAAATAGAATTCTATTTACTCTAAATGACTAGACCTCATCCAATGCCAGTTAATTGTGCTGAACACATGCTTTTACACTGTAAGACCTTGGAGATGTTGAATGCCTCAGTCGCATGCGCATAACCCTTGAGGGGGAAAAGAAATCTCATTTGGTTGAAGTGTGTGGTTACATTTTTCACAACTGGAAACCCATTACAGTGTTTAGGTTGAAATGTTAATGTACAAAGCCAGGGGCCTAATGATGGTCTCCTGTGGCCTAATGGGTAGTTTTTTCTCAACAGGGGCCCTGCAGCGGCCAAGGGGGTGTTGGGGAGCCCTAGGGGGGCATTGAGAAGGATACAGCTGAAAGAGGGCGGTGCTTAGTTGCCATTGGGTGACATTAGTCCATTTTATTTTTAATGTTAAGGGGGGCGTTGGGAAGTTTATTAAAGACGTCAAGGGAGCGTTGGGAGGCTTTATGGTGAGGTCCGCAGGACATTTATTTAAAAAAGGTTGAGAACCACATGCTTAGGGAGTTGATCCCTGGATCAAAGGGTTGATGGTTCGAAAGGCACCTTTTCCAGTAGGAAGGTGTCCATACACACATTCATTCATTCATGGCTGAAGTGCCCAAGCAAGGCACCTAACCCCACATTGCTCTCAGAGACTGTAACCAATACATTGTAATAACTGCAAGTCACTCTGGATAAAAGCGTCAGCTAAGTGAAGATATCAACCATTTATCATTGTCATGCATCAAGGTTGGGTTGTGCTGTGCTGTTGTTGTTGGCTTTGCTGCTGTTATGATAATGCATTTGAACCAAGCTTTAAAAAGGAATAAAATAAGAACATTTCATGAAGCTGAATGTCATTCGTTGCTTGTTTTGATTGTCCAAGTAGGCCTATAGTTCACTATAGGACTCTCTTCAGCTTTGATTTTCCTGTTGTTAGCTTTGATGAGCATCTCTTCCTACACGCGTCTTAGCTTTTAAGGGATGCAATTACATATTTAGGCATGTAGTAAGTTACACATAGCATCCCCTCCCATTTGGATTAGTAATCTGCTGATCATAACAATTCCATTTGTAGTGCTCAATAATTAAAATTAACTAGTGAAAGATAGCACATTGATAATTCATTAGTTACAAGGTAACACAGCAGCAACACAATGACGGGAAACAACTATCGACTTCCTGTAATCTGCTAAATCGGCTGCAGTGTTGCCTTTTAGATAAATGGCTATGCCAAAACCACATGGGTTTTAAGTGGCCCTGAAGTAAGGCTTTGTGATGTGATAGACTTGCTTGTCAATGAATCTACCACAGTCTTGCCATTTAGTTCAATCTAGTGTGTGCCCAAATATGCTGCACTCATTGAATACTTCACTGCAGTAACTTTTTTTTGTGCCGACATACTCTGTATTCCTGTCCCTTATTTGTATCTGTTCAGGTCCCCATTTTGAAAGAAACACTGGATCACAGAGTTGATTGTTTTTTAAAAGGTATTTTTATGGCTTTTTTGCCTTTATTAATGACAAGAAAGAAAGAGAGAAATGAGTGGGGAGAGAGAGTCGGTGGAAGGTTAGGCAAATGACCCCGGCCGGAATCGAACCCGGGTCGCTGGTGTAGCAGTCCAGTGCCCAGCCCTTAGAGCTACAGCTGGGCCAAAAGAGTTAATTGTACTGTATGACGAGGCTTAAAGGTCCTTATGAAGCTGGGGCAGCTGGGGCAGCTGTGGCCTGATGGTGAATGAGCTGTGACGAGTCTTATGATCAGAAGGTTGCACATTGGAAACCTGTACCTGTAGTAGGCTGTAGTCAGAGAGAGTAGAGCGAGAGAGGTTCCATTGGCCCATTGTTTCCTGGTTCTATTATGGCCCCCCTTAGGCAGACCTAGGCAGACCTAAGGACTGTTCTATTCATTGTAGGAGCATTATGACACGCCCCTTCAGGCAGACCGGAACCTGGTCATGTTAGGTGCCCATAGAAACCTATTATGTTGCCATATCTCTATAGAATATCTCTGCTGTAGTCGAGTCAATGGCATTTTGGTAGTAGCACACGTCAGAGCGGTGCAACCACAGTAGAGGATGACATTTTTCAGGAATTCCCGTGGGTCCCGCGGGTCCTGCGGGATTCCCGCGGGATGGGAGTCAAAATTTTAAAGATGAACGGGAGCGGGCAGGAGCGGGAATAAAGATGAATGGGAGCGGGCAGGAGCGGGAATAAAAATGAATGAGAGCGGGAATGCTCGCTTATTTTTTCATTAAAAAAGCCTATGAAACGGGAGTGGGATTGATTTTGAGTGGGAGTGGGCAGGATTGGGAAACATTCTTTTCAGGAGTGGACGGGATGGGATTTGTTTCTTTTACTCCAGTCCGGGATGGGACGGGATGGGATTTTTTTTCTGGGACCGGGATGGGACGGGAGTGAAAATCCACTCCCGTGTCATGCTCTAATGCACAGCTAAACTAAAACCACCACTGTATGGATTAAAATGTATTTATTTTTTGTTTTTAGTGGATAATCTCAGAAGCGTTCATTACATACAGTACATCAATTACCAATTATTCATTAATAACACATGCTCGTGTGTGTGTGTGTGTGTGTGTGTGTGTGTGTGTGTGTGTGTGTGTGTGTGTGTGTGTGTGTGTGTGTGTGTGTGTGTGTGTGTGTGTGTGTGTGTGTGTGTGTGAGTGTGTAATGTAATGTAATGTCATGTCATGTCTTTTCACAGGCTCTCAGCAAAATGACCTGAAGAGGCAAGGCTTGCTGGAGAGACTGCTAGACGCGGTCAAACAGGTGAGGCTAGTAATATTCAAGATTCAATATTAATTTTATGACATCTCATTATAGGTGTAAGAGTAATATTCATTCTGTTACGTGAGTGAGTGAGTGAGGTGAGTGAGGTGAGTGAGTGAGAGAGAGACAGAGAGTGCGCTGCCTTGGTTGTCTTAAGCATGAGTTCAGCAATCTTATTGCCTGGTGGAAGAAACTGTTTTGAAATGTGGTGGTGCAAGCTTTCAAACTTTTATACCGTTTACCAGATGCCAATATCTCAAATAGTTCATGGTTGGGGTGGCTAGGCTCATTCAAGATTCTTTTGGTCTTCCTAATGCATATTCCCTCATATAAGGGTAGGGTAGGTCACAACCGCAAATGTTCTGTGCTCACTCTCACTCTCTGAAGTGCCCATATGAAGTTCCCATATCATTCCTATTTAATGTCCATATTATTATTATTATTCCAATTTCCGTTGTTCATTTTATGTTCCCCTTGGGCAATGTCCAAGCTAAGCAGCACGTGGGCACTGGTGTCAGTCCTAGTAGTGTGAAGAAGTCAAAACCGTGCCACAAATTTGATCCTTCCAGCTTTGAATCGGCTTATCGGAATAAGCTACAGGGCTGAAAGATATTTAGCCCAGTGCCTGAAAGCACGTGTCGAGCAGTAGGTAATATTTAACTTTTAAAATAGTTTCAGTGATTGTGTTATTTGCTGCTTTCTTTTGTTGCACTACTCAGAGAATTCACCTGTGTACCTGGGCAGGGATTTTATTTTCTGAATATGGAATTGACACCTCTGCCTTGTAGGGCTGTAACGATACACTCAGGTCTCGATTCAGTTTGTATCACGATCTTTGACCTACAATTTAATACACCCCACGTTTTTTTAAAACGTTAATTCATTTGCTTATGCTAGCTTATAGGTACAACAGTTAATTTTAAAAAAGTAAAAAAATAATTATGATGATGATTTGAAGCTTGGAAGCCCCATCACATCATATCGTGCGGTAGTTTTCTGGACTGAAGGGTAACAGAACTTTGAAAGGCCATATCACGATATTGCCTCCTTACCGCGATACAGTGTCATGACTTTGCCTTGGGTGGTTGACAGCAGGCCTTATTGTCTCCCACTGAAACTATGAAATCAAGAAACTGATGTGTTTTTTTTGTGTTCTTTTCTGGCTTTCTATTTTTTTCCCTCCACCACAGTGCCAAATTCGTTTCGGGGGGAGAAAGGAGATCGCTTCAGACTCGGACAGCAGGTGAATGAATTTTGCGGATCTATAGGATTTCAAGACTCCTTTTGGAAGCACATGTCTTGTTACCTAGCAAATACATGCGAAACTGATTGGTGTGGATTTTTGTTTTGTAATGTGGAATACTTTCTATGACACTGGTGTATGTGTGTGTGCGTGTGTGCTTACGTGTGTGTGTGTGTGTGTGGTGGTGGGGGGTGTCTTGGCTGTTATGCCTGTGTGCCCAAATGTTATTTTGTCATGTGGAGTCGTTTATATTATACTTATGTACGTGCCTGTGTGTGTGTTTGTGTGCGTGTGTGTGTGTGTGTGTGTGTGTGTGTAGGGTGATATGCCTGTGTGCCCAGTTCGAGGCTGTTCTCCAGCATGGCTTGAGGAGAACGCGAGGTCTGGCCCTCACCGCCGCTGCCATCAAACAAGCTGCCGGTTTCACAAGCAAAACAGAAGCAGGTAATGCAAATAAGTGTGTGTGTGCGTGCGTGCGTGCGTGTGCGTGTGCGTGCGTGTGTCTATCTGCTTTGAATGCACACTATTTGGATATGCACTAACTGTTTAGGGTGTAGTATACACTGACTGTAATGTAAATGTGTGTGTGTGTGTGCGTGTGCGTGTGCGTGTGCGTGTGCGTGCGTGCGTGCGTGCGTGCGTGCGTGCGTGTGGTATGTGTACTGTATGTGTCTGCTTTGAATGCATCGGATACACAGTAACTGTTCAGGCGGGGAAATTAATCAATTGGTAAAAGTGCTAAAGTTGAAGCCAGTCATCCGTGTGAGTGTGTGTGGGTGTGATAATCAGATATGACCTGAAGTTATTTTCAGCTGATGTCATTTTTGTTGACAGGAAGTAGTTTTGCAAAGTTTTTTTGCAGTGTCCATTGTGTTGTTTTTGGTGTGTATATTCCAAGTAAGGTGTTGCCCCTTGGTTTGTGGCTGGGAGGGTGCATTAAGTTCAGAAGAGTAATCCAATAGTCCAGCAAAAAAGCACTCGCAAACCACTGATGCTGCTAAAGTGAAATGATGGGTGAAGTGAAAATTGGAAATTTTAAAGTGAAGTGACAGTGAAGTGAAAGCCCCACTGGGAAACTCAGAGCACTCAGTGCTCAATGCTCACAATGAAATTGCATTTATGCCTCACCCGTACAAGGGGGCAGCCCCCAATGGTGCCCCAAGGGGAGCAGTGCGCCGGGGCGGTACCATGCTCAGGGTACCTCAGTCATTGAGGAGGATGGGGGAGAGCACGGGTTAATTACTCCCCACACCAACCTGGCGGGTCGGTAGTCGAACCAGCAACATTTGGGACACAAGTCTTATGCCCTAGCCGCTTACCCATGACTGCCTAACATTAATTAATAATAAATTATAATATATATATATTATAAAAAATACGCTTAATTATTGTAATTATTAAAAAAAAAATATTTTTCACTGTTCTCAAGTCAGATATTTAAATGTGATTAAAATGCGATTAATTCGATTAATTAATTTCCAAGCCTTTAGATTAATGCGATTAAAAATTTGAATCGAGCCCCAGCCCTAAAATTAATGCATGAAGAAAAGAAAAGAAAAAAAGTGCTACCCAGTGTCATGCAAAATGTTTTTATTCCTTCAGACCATCATCAGTGCTAAACTTTTTTCTCTTCTTTTCTTCATGCATTAAAATTCTTTAATCTTACGTTCTTTGGCATCAGTGGTGTGTGAGATCCTTTTTTGCTGGACTGTTGTTTTTGGCGTAGTCATGGTAAATGAAATCAAGCTCTGCCTTCATAGACAGTTACTGTAACTGGATAGGGGAGAATCTTCCGGCACAACTTCACAAGACACATAGCATTGCATTTGGCAGACGCTTTTTAACCAAAACGACTTACAATCGTGGACATAGCCAATATAAAGTGCACAGGAAATATACAGAACAAGTGCAGTTGCGAGGTAGGGTTGGGATGTTTTTTAAAAAGTACATTAGCAGAGGGTTAAGTAGAGTACACACACACATACACATCATGCCATTGAGTCTAACCACAGAAAGACAAAATGAAGTGAGTAAGGATGAAGATGACAAGGCAGACTTTGTAAGAGCACTTCCTTCGAGCAGGGTTATACATGTACGTAAGGTCACACAGCAAGTGTAGTCCAACCTTTAATAAGCCACAGTTAGAATTTTCCAGAAGACCGTTTTAGGACGGAGATGTCACCCCACTCAGCTTCGAACCCGAATTTCAAGTGTACTATGAGTGTACAGTATGTGATCACTTTGAATACCCGGGCAATCAGAGCAATCCCACCACCCCTGGCATGGCCATTCCAATAACAGTCATAGCGGTTTTAACCCATTTTAGCCTGATGACTCGTATATGATTTTATCTTTGGTGCCTGGAGACACATATACGCTGCATTCTGACTATGTGGGGTATGTTACAGCTGAATGAACGCATTCTAATGCAAGATGAGGGTCTTAGGGTTTAAAATGCAACATATTTCTTGTTTTTATGTGCATCAGAGGCTGAGATAGTTAGGCTGAGGGCAACTTTCCCGACAAGGGCTTAGGCATTCAGCAGGTGTTTTTTACAGGTGCTTTAGGCATCAATGGGTTAAAACATTTGCCATTTTGCATACACTTTTCTGTGTGTAGTGCACATGACCTCTCAGCTGCATTTGAAAGCAGCCTCCACCAGCGTTTTTCCCCCCAGCACAACTGGCACAGTTTAACCCATTGAGGCCTAAGGCACCTGCAAAAAAGGGTGCTGAATGCCTGAGAACTTTTTAAGAAAAGCTGCCCTCAGCCTATAAATATCTCAGCTTCTGAAGCACATAAAAATATGCAGTTCAAAGTTGCATTCAAGCGCTAAGACCCCCATCTTTCATTAGAATGTGTCCATTCATCTCAAACAAACAGATATTTTAATAAAGTTGTCTCACATTTTATGAGCCTGAATGTTGCGTAATGCAGCTCCAGGTGCCAGGGCCAATGTTGGGCAATGCAACATCAGGCATCAATGGGTTAAAGAGGTGAGAAGAGGTGAGATGCCCTCAGTAACTGAGAGCACCTTTCGAGGCCCTAGTCACCCCCCTCAGAGGAAACAGATGGGACTGTAAAACCCTCTCCGGAATAGCAGGTGCTGATACTAGTGAGCGAAACCAGGAGGTTATGCAACAAAACCCCTTTGAAAAGGCAAAAAAGGGAACTGGACCTTTCTCTGTCTCTAGCCCTACAGTTATTTCTCTGTGCTTCTCAGCCTCTCTCTCTCTCTCTCTCTCTCTCTCTCTCTCTCTCTCTCTCTCTCTCTCTCTCTCCCTCTCTCTCTCTCTCTCTCTCTCCCTCTCTCTCTCTCTCTCTCTCTCCCTCTCTCCGACCTTGTTTATCTCTCTTAGTCAGTCTGTAGTCTCAATTTGACAGGGTTTCACCCGCTTGTCTCTCTCTGTGTTGAGCTTTTTTCCCTAATCTATTCATCAGTCTTCGAAAGGGCCAGTGGTGCCCTGACACCTGTGGCAGTGGGTTGGCTCTGTGAGTTGTAGTGGCATTTGTGAGGATGAGACGAGACAGTTGCATGATGATAGAAGATCTCAAGTTCTTTCTTTCTTTCTTTCTTTCTTTCTTTCTTTCTTTCTTTCTTTCTTTCTTTCTTTCTTTCTTTCTTTCTTTCTTTCTTTCTTTCTTTCTTTCTTTCTTTCTTCTTTCTTTCTTTCTTTCTTTCTTTCTTTCTTTCTTTCTTTCTTTCTTTCTTTACTTTCTTTCTTTACTTTCTGTATTTCTGTATCTCTCTCTTGCTTGCTTTTTTGCTTTCTGTATTTCTCTCTCTCTCTGTCTGCCTCTGTCTGTCTGTGTCTGTCCCCCTCTGTCCCCCCTGTCCCCCTCTGTCCCTCTCTGTCTGTCTCTGTCTCTGTTTCTCTGTGTGTCTTTGTCTCTGTCTATCTGTCTGTCCCTGTCTCTATCTGTCTGTCTCTGTCTCTGTCTCTGTGTCTGTCTCTGTCTCTGTGTCTGTCTCTCTCCCCCCTTGTCTCGACTCCCAGTACTGGGGGAAGATCCAGTACCCACTGTGACCATGAGTCAGTGAGCAGACCCTCCCAGTGATTGACATGGCTATTTAAAGCGGTGGCAGATGACTCGGAGACGGTCTCTGCTCAGTTTGTGTTTCTGTTCATATTTTTCCTATTTCCTATTTTTTTTCAGCGAGTTTTGATAATACTTTAACAAATACAACTTGTGATTGTGGAACAGTAACAGATCCATATAATGAGGTTCGCCATCTATCTTCCTCTTGTGTGATTGAGCGAAGATTTACTTTAGATGAGATTTTCTAGATTATTCTCAGGCACCCCCTCCGCCCACCCCAAATATACTGCATACACTGGAGTTTTCTTTTATTAATAATTCTTCCAATTTATCTCTGTAGCATCTCTTTAGAATAACTGGAAATTAATATAATTGCCGTTTTTCTTGTAATGAAAACTGATAACTGATGGACTTGTCAAAGTCAAAGTCAATGTAAACATAGTAAAAA
>NC_085873.1:29544657-29554657 GCF_034702125.1 Engraulis encrasicolus | reverse complement strand
AAAATATGATGAAGCATCATCATGCCTTCAGTGGTAGGCTACAAATTAAAAAGGGCTCAGAAATTCACCATTTGTTATGGGTAAATAGTAGGCTAGTTAAGTTCACTTTACTATGAGAGAGAGAGAGAGAGAGAGAACTCATTGGATTGGTTAACACCCCTGTTCAGTAGCACAGCAAAGGCTTTCTATTGTGAGTTTGGCCAATCGTTTTGTCCACAACTGAAGCAAGAAACAGCACAAATTGAAGTGAATTCCATACATGTCAATAACTAACATTTCCCTTACACGCGGCACGCGATGTAAACGCAGTTAGCGATGATGCATGCGACTAGCGATTTGGACGAAGATCCTCGCATATCGCCGCGTCATAACGCATCGTTGCGCACATGTTACTCACCCGATGTTACATGTGTGCACACATGAATCAACTGTAATACCCTTACGGTCACTTCCTAATGCTTTCCCCTCATTCTGTGTTACCGTGGGCAAGGATGGATTACACCACGGACCTACCGGGCCCAGCCCCAAGGGCCCAAGAGCCAAGGGGGCCCTGCAGCTCAGGCCTCTATAGTTTCATTCTCATAGGGCGTTAAAATTGCACTTTTTAACAACTGTATTTTCACATTTTCTTGGGGGACAAATCCCCAGAACCCCCAACAATATAGACAGGCATGCCGACAGCTTTTGCTGGGCCCAGGACAAAATCATCTGAAAGGACCCCCTACCAAATAAATGCAATGTAATGGGGACCCAATCCTGGGCCCGGGACAACAAACCGGTTGATCCCCCTGTCGGCGGGCCTTAATATAGGGTCTACAACATCTGGCTTACACTGTTTTTTTTTCTGTAAACCAACGATGCTCATGGAAAGGAGGGGCCTTCCTTGTTGTCTGGCCCAGGGGCCCATGAAGTCATAATCCGTCCCTGACCGTGGGACTAATTATCTAACCAATACAGTACCAGCAGCTTGCTACATAGCCTACTTTTGAAAGACAATATTTTCCCCGTCACATTAGGCCTACATGTCTCGCGATCGACTGCCACTCCCCTCGAGATCGACTGGTAGCTCGCGATCGACTGGTTGGGCACCCCTGCTCTTCACCATCAACATCATGGACATTTAAATATTCAAGTTCTTTTGTTTCAGTAAAAGTAAAAGTTTGTTATCTTATGTCTGAAACAAAATAACTTGAATATTTAATATGACCTCAAGACATAATGAACGTCATACATCTATCGTGAACATTTATTTCTCGTACATAGTATAGGTATATGAACGTTATTACTGGCTCTTCGCCCAATAGGAAGCCACACAACATATATACATATTGTATGCTGCTGATTATGAACTTGTAAGGCCTGAAATATTCTTGCTGCAGGACACTTGTGCATGTGCATGCAAAATGTGCATGCACATTTTGTGTATGAACGTGTTCCCTTGCATATTTTATGCCAATTTTGCGTCAGGGTGCATCTCCTTGAAAATAAAAAACGTTGCAAAATTCAGCTCTGCTCCTGCAGTATTTGTTCCTTTGCACTATCATAACTTCCTTGCAAATTTCTAACAAATTAGATTAATGTGAAAGGGTGGCACAAGAGGCTTGACATTTCGAATGGCAGAAATCGTTGCAAAGTTTGTTTTTAGGCTGTGTTGATCAAATCTAGTAAGGGAAGTCATTTGGAAGAATGCTTCAGTTGCCTTTCCAGAACATCACACACCCAAAAGATGGCTAAAAGATGGCTTCATGGACGTTCGAATATAAGCGTGTAGGGGCTAAAACCTTGCTAAAGGAATTTCATATCTGGGAAAGTGGAAGGGCAATTTGAGCATTCTGCCAAATGATACTCCTGAATACTTTTGATCAAAATAGTCTAAATACACATTTTTCACTTGTTTGGCTAAAATCGCCCATTCACTGCCAACTTCAAGCCTATTGTGCTACCCTTTAACACTGACCAAATTTGCTAAGATTTAGAAGAGTTATGTTGGTACAAAGGAACTATGCTGCAAAAGCAGAGCAGGAGTTTCAAATGTTGGGACGTTTGATGCACCCTATTTTGCGTGCGGTAACCAGTAGCACACCTCAACACAAGGTACACACACACATGGTGCAGTATTGACTCAACTGCCAGGGGACGATCATCCCAACATCCATGTTTAGGTTAAGGTAGAGTCAAACAATGGTGGAAAATATTAATGAGAGCCTTGATTGGCTTTCTGCAAGCCAGTCCTTAGTTGCTTTGGATAAAAGGTTCTGCGAAATGTAATGTAATGTAATGTAAGTATTTTTGGGGGGCTTTACAAGCCTTTATTGGTGTTTTATATGACAGGACAGTGAAGCAGAGATAGGAAGTGAGTTGGGAGATAGAGAAGTGGAAGGGGTGGCAAAGGACCCGGGTCGGAAATCGAACCCGGGTCGGCCAAGTAGAGGACAAGTGACCTACCGTTAAGCCACGGTAGGGCCAATGTAATGTAATGTAATGTAACGCACAGGTACAGGTTGGTGGCAAATATTAATGAGAGCCTTGATTGGCTTTCTGCAAGCATATCCCAGTCCTTAGTTACTTTGGATAAAGGGTTCAGCGAAATGTAATGTAATGTAATGTAACGCACAGCACAGCACAGCACAGCACAGCATTACATTACACTTAGCTGATGCTTTCATTTATTCAAAGCGACTTACAGTTATTATTTTTCAGCGTATTGGTTACAGTCCCTGGAGCAATGTGGGGATAGGTGCCTTGCTCAAGGGCACTTCAGCCATGCATGGAGATGTAGGGAGAGGTTTGGGGGGAATCAAACCTGCAACCCCTAGATTGAAAGACCAACTCTCTAACCACTAGGCCACGGCTGCCCTACACAGCACACTATAACACTTCCCTTGTCACCCCCACACAGGCCTGAACTCCATCCTGTTTGCCATCAACATCGACAACTACGACCTGAACGGCCAGAGCCGCGGGCCAGGAGGAGGAGGGGTGGGAGGGGTGGCTGGCGTGGGCAGTGCCGCCGTGTCCAACCTCCTGAAGGAGTCCACGCAGGGCATGAGCAGCCTGTGGAAGGAGTCCACGCAGGTAGGTCTTGCACTTTAAATGTCTGTATGAGCACTGTCTATGTCCATACTGTCTTATGTCCATGTATGAGTACTGTCTATGTCTATATTGTCTATGTCCTTACCTAGATTAGTCTATGTCTGCATGGGAAAGCAAGAAACGTAATTTCAAATTCTTTGTATGACCAGTGCATGTAAAGAAATTGACAATAAACCAACTTGACTTGAGGTAGGGGTGTAAATAATAATCGAAACGTATCGATATATCGCAATATAATCTGACTTGAATCGAATTGAATCAAATCGCATCGTATAATGGGGCATTCTTAAGTATCGAAAATAATCAAATCACTGACCGCTGCCCAATGCCCTAGCTCCATAACATAATAGAAGTGGAAAAGGAATTGGAAAAAAGTCTAATGGAATCGTATTGTATCGTAGCGTGGGGCATTCTTAAGTATTGAAAATAATCGCATCGTATCGCATCGAGTAATGAGATATCGATATTGAATCGTATCGTAGCGTGGGGCATTCTTAAGTATTGAAAATAATCGCATCGTATCGCATCGAGTAATGAGATATCGATATTGAATCGTATCGTCATGGAATCTGTGATTTACTCCCCTACACGCAGGGCGTCAGCAGTCTGCTGAGGGAGATCGGCTCCGCTACGGCGGTGGTGCCCGGCTTTGCCCCGAGAGCCGACGGGGCGTCCGACCCACTGCCTGTGATGCCACGCAGCACCTCTGCAGGTAAGGGATGGACAGCACGCACGCACACGCGCACTATGCACGCACACGCGCACTATGCACGCACACGCGCACTATGCACGCATGCACGCACTATGCACGCATGCACTAGGCACGCATGCACTAGGCACGCACTAGGCACGCACTACGCACACACTACGCACACACTACGCACACACTACGCACACACTACGCACACACTATGCACACACTATGCACGCACGCAGGCATGCAGGCATGCAGGCACTACGCAGGCACTACGCACACACACGCACACTTCACAGCATGGCACAGCACAAAATGGCAGCATTAGCTCCACGAACATTGCGCACACATACTATACTGTACACACAGAAGCACACACTGACACTACATTAGAAACGCACGCACGCACGCACGCACGCACGCACGCACACACACACACACACACACACACACACACACACACACACACACACACACACACACACACACACACACACACACACACACACAGAGTTATGCGGATAGCAGCACGCTCCAGAATTGCAATGGTTGCCTCCATTGTTTTTACATAACTCCTTTGCTGCCTCCTAATTGAGTTGGAGTGCTTCACCGCTCTCTTCTGGCTTTATTTCCCTTCTGTTTATTCATCCTCTAACACTACTCCGAAAAAAAAAAGAAATAGCTCTGGCTGAAATTGTCAGGCGTCTTATCAGTGCCAAGCAACAATTTCTAACAGCGAAATGTTGTCCGCCGTTGCCAAGCAACAGTTGTTGTCTCTCTCTGTGGCCAAGTTGAGTAAGACAGTGTTGGGGAGGGGAAAAGCATACCTTGAGTTTGATAGAGGATATGCAGGGGTTGGACAAAATAAGTGAGACACCTTTTTTAAGTGTGGAACGTTTCATGGCTCAAGTGGACCAGCCTGTTGGCCAATCTTCATTAATTGCACATTGCACCAGTAACGTGAAGTGTGAAGGTTCAATTAGCAGAGTAAGAGCAGTTTTGCTCAAAATTTTGCAATGCACACAACATTATGGGTGACTTAGAGTTCAAAAAGGAGACATTCTTGGTGCGAGTGTAACTGTTGCATCTTTGACTGAGACAGCAAGTCTTTGTGATGTATCAAGAGCCACGGTATCCAGGGTAATGTCTGCATTAGGGCTGTAACGATACACTCAACTCTCAATTCGGTTAGTAGCACGATTTTTGACCTACGGTTCGATACGCCCCACGATTTCTGAAATGTATCTCCACTGAAGTTTGGAAACACTATCACATTAAATCATAAGGTTGTTTTCTGGACTAATGGGTAATAAAACTAAGAGTGTATCACGATACTGCCTCCTTGTATCACGATACAGTATCGTGACTCTGTGTATCACGATTTCTCGGTTCGATACAATATCGTTACAGCCCTAGTCTGCATACCACCAAGAAGGATGAACCACATCCAACAGGATTAACTGTGGATACTAGAGGAAGCTGTCTGAATACTCTGAAAGGGATGTTGGGGTGCTAACCCGAATTCTTCCAAATCATGGTAAATTTAAATGTGCACCTCTACTCTCCTGTTTTCACCAGAGCGTTCCATCGAGAGCTCCACAGGGTCAATACACATGGCCGGTCACCCAAACACCCCTTTCAGACACAACAGTTGAAACCCAAATATCTCATGAGGAGAAAGATTGGTCTTGGAAGCAAGCCGCAAGCTGCAAATGTAAAAAGAGTAAGCAAAAAAAAAAATATTGCAAGGCAGACAGCTGTGTCTAGTTGAGGAGATTAGCAATGTGTGTGTGGCACTGAGCACCATTGAGGAGGGGTGAGAGGATGAGTGAGCGGGGAGAGGAGAAGAGAGAAGAGGAGTTGGACTGAGTAGGAGAGGGCAAATGAGGAGATGAGTGGAAAGGAGTCGAGAGGAGAGAAAAGGATATGATGGGAGAGGAGAGGAGAGAGGTTCCATAAGTGAAGAGGAGGGAGGAGAGGAGAGCATAGAGGACAGGAGAGGAGGAGGAAGGGAGGGAAGAGGGGAGGAGTAGAAAGAGTAGATAGGAGAGGAGACCTAGAAGAGAAAAGGAGAGGACAAGGTAGAGGAGAAGAGAAGAGAATAGAGGAGAGGGTGAGAGAAGAGGACAGGAGATGGAGAAGAGAGGGTAGGAGTTGAGAAGAGAGGAGAGTAGAGGAGGGAGGAGAGGTGAAGAGCTGCAAGCTCTTAGGGGAGGTATAAAATTATTCATTATCCCGCCAGACAGAAGGCGAGTAATGACAGAGAAAATGATTTTTCATTTTGGGAGCATTATAATAGGACTGTGTGTTCGGGTGTGTTTATGTATGGGTGTGTTTGCGCATGCATTAGTGCATTTTTATGCAAGCTTTACTATCTAGTATGCTTTAATTTGTATAATTTAATGTGTGTGTGTGTGCACGCGTGCGTGCGTGTGTGTGTGCGCGGCGCGCGCGTCAGTGACAGTGGGCTGCACTCCCATTACACCGTTTGCCAAGAATAGATCCTCCTTTCTGTCAGGAGTGATTAATCTGAATATTATACATGTATACATTTTGTCTTCCCTTATCCGTCTGTGCTTTTTTCTTAATGTTGTGGCTGAATGCCATGACAGGGTTAATGGCACGTTGCAAAGCTGTCGTAATGAACATTATGCGTTGATTATGCAATAATTATTCACTCTCTTATATTAATGGATGTAGGGCAAGTCTCCCAGACGCGGATTAGGAAGATCGACGTGGCGTGCTCGACTGAATTATGGTGTATTTTAGTGCGTTTCAAAGTGAATTTTTGGAGGTATTCAATAGTAATCCGGATTTAAGTCACGAAATGGCTCAATCCCATTACCACCAGGATGTGTTGACAACACTCATCTCATCAGGATTCATTTCACTTATTCTGCAGTAGATTTGTTCTCTGGATGTTTTTAATATGATATACAGTATTTTTAATGTGCCTTTTAAAAGATTTACTATATCTATCTATGTAGCCGGATGCCCATTTAGCCATCTAGCCATCTTTTTTTAAAGTATTTTTTGGGTGGCTTTTTAGCCTTTATTATTATAGGACAGTGTGAGAGTAGGCAGGAAATGACTGGGAGAGAGAGATGGGGCAGGGGCAAGGTCAGGAAATGGGCAATGTAAGCCCAAATGTGGGGGCCACAGAGCCCCCCTGCTATCTAGCAATTTATCTATCTTTTACAAATATGTTTTTTTCTCAAAATTTCAGGAAAACGTGTTGGTGTCAACTACTGATACAGGGCATAACTCTCCTCTCATTCTCCCCCCTCTTCACCTCTCTCTCTCTCTCTCTCTCGCTCTCGCTCTCTCGCTCTCTCGCTCTCTCGCTCTCTCGCTCTCTCTCTCTCTTCCTCTCCCCTTCTCTCCCCTTCTCTCCCCTTCTCTCCCCTTCTCTCCCCTTCTCTCCTCTCCTCTCCTCTCCTCTCCTCTCCTCTCCTCTCCTCTCCTCTCCTCTCCGCTTCTCTCCTCTCCTCTCCTCTCCTCTCCTCTCCTCTCCTCTCCTCTACCATCCCATCTCTCTCTCTCTCTCTCTCCCCTCCCCCCTCTCTCCTCCAGACTCAGGCCTGAGGAAGGAGCGGCGTCGTAAGAAGAAGGTGACCAACATCATCTCCTTCGACGACGATGACGACCACGACACAGAGGAGCAGCCGTACGAGGGCATCCGCAGCCCCCGCAAGGGCCTGGTGGTCACCACACCAATCAGCACCCTCACATCCACCCTCACAGCAACGCCAACGCCAACAGCCCCCGTGCCCATCGGCCGGCCCAGCCCTGAGGATGAGGAGGAGGAGGAGGATGGGGTGGGAGGGGAAGAGGCGGAGGATGGAGGGGTGCCCAGGCCGTCGCTTGACACTCTGGAGGTTAGATTTGTATGTATTTATTTATTTATTTTAGGGGGCTTTAATGTCTTTCTTTGAGATTTGACAGTAAAGACTGTTGCTGGATCTCAAATGGTGCACTTGTGCACTTCAGTGTTCATGTTTTAGTGTGTATGGCGTATTAGTTACGCACTGAAACATACCTGTAGTGCCTGAAGTGCACAAGTGCACCATCTGAGATTCAGCATGTGACAGGAGAGCAGTGGGAGAGAGAGAGGGGGATTGGGGGAGCATCAGGAAATGACCTTGGGCCAGAATCAAACCCTGGTATCCAACATGACAATACTAACATACACACACGCATGCACCCCCCAGGTCCTGGATGCCCAGGAGGCGTTGGACCCCTCGCCGTCCCAGAACGGGCTGCTGGAGCCGGGCATCGTGGGCTGGGCCACCACCCCTCCGGCGGCGCACAACGGAGCTCCACCGCCATCGCTGCTGGACACCAAGAGCATCGACAATGAGGAGGAGGACGATGAGGATGAAGACGTGTACGGGAAAGGCCGGACGGCACAGCTGCAGCAGGAGACGGCCAGCACAGACCAGTGAGTGGCGCTCTCTAGGGCTGCACAATCGAAATTAATAAAAAATCGTGATCAAATTGTGAAATCGAAGTCTTGTTTTGATCGTGATTTAATCGTGGCAATAGTGAACTACCTTTGAGAGCGTCCTTGAAGCCAGAACATACTGACAGGATGGTGTTTCTGGCCAGAAATCTGTCCACCGAAGTTTCATGCTATTGCCTTTACATAATTATTACAATTCATTTTATTTTGCTCATCCTGTATATAATTCATTCTTGGTTATATTTCATCTTGTTATAATTTTCCAAAAAATCTACAAAAAATCAATAATCGTGATTAATAATCGTGATTACGATTTTGACCAAAATAATCGTGATTATGATTTTTTTCCATAATCGTGCAGCCCTAGCGCTCTCCCAAAGTTGCACCCATAACCCATTACTACCATAGCACTACATTACGATGACCGTACACACACTTATGACTTGGTCATTGTTATTCTGGTAACAGGTAATTTATAACAGGGCTTGTGCCTTGCAGTGTTAATCCAGATATTGTGATATTTATGCATCTCTGTTCTCTCTCTTTGTCTGCCTCTGTCTGTCTCTGTCTCTGTCTCTGTCTCTCTCTGTCTCTGTCTCTGTCTCTCTCTGTCTCTCTCTCTCTCTCTTTGCCTTTTTCCTCTCCCTCTCTCCCTCTCTGTCTGTCCGTCTGTCTGTCTGTCTCTCTCTCTTTCTCTCTCTCTCTCTGCTCTTTTCTCTCCCTCTCTCCCTGTCTCCCCCCCCCCTCTCTCTCTTTCTCTCTCTCTCTCTCTCTCACTCTCCTCTTGTTAAGGATGGTGGTGGGCAGCCTGTCCAGCGTGTCGACTTGGAGTCCGAGGCAGCAGATCCTGACGGAGAATGACAACGACAGCTCCGACATCTTCATCCCGCTCGCCCCCTCCGAGGTCTACACACAGCCAGGTCAGAGGTCACTGACTGAAACTAGCTGGGATTTACATCTGCTCTGCACAGTGGTGCATTTCTGGAAAGGGTAGTTGTTAGCAGTTAGCAACTTCGGTAGTTGCCAATGGGAAATTGCATTGCAACCAACAAAGTAGTTAACATAGTTAGCAACTACGCTTTCCAGAAATGCACTCCAGAACTTGTTTGGCGTCACTGCAAAAAAGGCGAATCGGAGGAAGTATTGGTGGAGTTTTTGTTGTTTTCCTTGTCAAAGCAAACTCGGTCCTGCCTCTTTGCACTCAGCTGTGCACGAGAATAGCAACCAGAAATAGACCAGAATCTAAAAAGTTATGACAGATATGATTCGGTTTGTATCGATGCAGACAGTTTAAATATGATGCATCTTGATTTCGTATCGTATCACTTTTCTGATGCATAACGGTGAATCTTCCCGAGCCTACTCCCAACGCCCCTTTGACCTCGTCATAAGCCTGCCAACAACCCCTTAGCATTAAAAAATGAAATGAACTAATGCCCACGCATTTGCAGGTGAGAGCCCCCGCTCTCAGCTGTGTCCTCAACGCCCACAGAGGGCTCCCTAACGTCCCCCTGGGGGGCTGTAGAGCTCCCGTTGAGAAGCACTATGCTAATATTCGCTAACGTAATACTACATAGTTGGAAAGACCACCACTAGCAAGTAGTTTGTTTTTCAAACTTGATGCAGTGTTTATTACAAAACAATTTTCTGTGGTTCATAAATTACTAAACTGGGTGAAATGCAACTCTAAATAAGATAGCATGTTTGTTTTTGGTCCTTAATTTTGCCAATGTTGTTTCTTTAGTCACGTA
>NC_085873.1:29534657-29539657 GCF_034702125.1 Engraulis encrasicolus | reverse complement strand
TCGTTTTTAGGGAAAAGTGCTTGTACAGTTTTGTACAGCCTTCCTCTGACGTCTTTCAAAGCAAGTGTCCATAGTTACTGAGTGTCACGAAGAGTTAATAACTCTCACATAGAATCTCGTTGCAGGTTTGAAGTGCAGTTTATTTTGTGCATCCTTTTAATGCAATTTTTGTAGATTTACATATTTTTTTCAGGTTTTTTTTAGACTGTAGATATTTATTTTTCTGTGTTGTAGTTTTCAACGGATTTGTAGTAATATTATTATAATCTAATTTGATTTATTTAATTATTAATATGATTATTTTGCTTGTGTCATATTCACATAAGGTGATAATAACCATAAACATTGATGTTGATTATTGTGAGCTGGCTGCATTTCCCTTATTTGGCCAGTGGTGGCAGCAGAGACCTCTAGTTGAGCGCTGGCTGCAGCAAGGCCATGTGGAGGAGAGGAGAGGAGAGGAGAGGAGAATTGGAGGAGCAGAGATGAGGTCTGCTGCCTGCTATGGGCAGTGCTCTTACTACCCGGCTTGGCTGTCTCTTCCCTTTCCCCTCTCCTCTACTCCTCTCCCGAGCCCAGAGCCAAAACAGATAAGTAGCGGGAATAGGATGTTAATAAAGAATCCAATTTAAAGACGGGGGCAGATTGAAGCGGCGATAATCCATGGCGGAGAGACTGCGCCAGGCCAGGGCTGAGCTGGCAAGGGCTGACGAGTGGTTGGCGTCGTCGGTGGCATTAGCCAGGGCGGGCGTTGGCGTTGACCCCGCTGCCATGTCGTGCCGTTCTGTGCCATCTTGTGTTTTGCCATGCCAGGCAGACAGGAAGGAACATGGCGGACTGCTACCAGTTGAGAGTGTGCAAGCACTCATGATGAATCCTATGAAGGTGGTTACTAGTTTGTGTTCTGTTCTCATTGATATCAGTACTGACATAGATATGTGCCCCAACACTGATAGTTTGAAGCTATCTACTGTAGATCAAAGCATGACACCTGTAAAAGGCACAGACATTTTCTTACATGCCAGCACTTTTGCTCCATGTCAATTTTGGTCCAAGAACAAAGCACTACCACACCACACAACACAAATGACCTTTTACTTTTTGGTCAAGAATGACATCACCAGGGGGCGCTGGTTCGAGTGTGGCCTGGATCATGTCCCAGCCCTGCCCCATCTCTCTCTCTCTCCCACTCTCTTCCTGTCATACTCTCCACTGCCCTATCAGAAATAATGACACACATGCGTAAAAAAGCATGACATTAGTTTTTGGATTGGTAAAAAATAAAAAATAAAAACTGATGACAGTTTGTGCCCAGCCATAGTTCTTGTCTGTGTCTCCTTGAAACATTTGCCCCCCCCCCCCCCCGACCTTTTATTTTTATTGCAGACCTAGGTTTTATTGCAGACCTACCAGAAAACCAGCTGTTTTCGATCCCCATTCCATTATCAGGGTGCTTGTTCTCATATCCTTTAATACAGTGGTTCTTAAACTTTTTTTGAATAAACGCCCCCTTGACCTCATCATAAGCCTACCAACGCCCCCCCTTAGTAGTAAAAAATCACATGGACTAATACTCCCTAATGGCAACTAAGTACCGCCCCCTCTCAGCTGTATCCTTCTCAACCCTGGGGGGCTGTTGAGTCCTCGTTGAGAAACACTACTTTAATGTTTCCAATCCAGTAAGCCCCCTAATAAGATCAAATAGAAATTGATGCATTTCCCACATTATGAGATGTTACAGCGCCTGAAACAAAAAAATATATTATGCAACAATTAAATTAACACAAAAAGAAGTGTCTCAAGCAGATATTTGTTTTTGTCAACCTCTCTCACTGTATAAATCTGGGGGGGAAGAAAAATGAAATGTGTCCATTGTGTAAGCCAGTCGCTCGAATGCATGTAGATAATGAATCATTGACAGTGAAAAGGTGTAGCGTTCTGCTGTCTTCATCCTATGGATGGCAGTGTTGGCCTAGGGCCCGACTTGGAGGTCTGCATGAGGTGCCAGGGGAGGAGGAGAGAAGAGAAGAGTAGAGTAGAGTAGTGGGGACCGGGGAACCCTGGGGGGCTCGGCACAAGCGAGCGGGTGGGGTGGGTGCGGTGCGGCATGGGGGGTGCGGTGCGGCATGGGGGGGTTGCAGTGTGGCAGGTTGCCAGGAAAAGCATGGCACAACAAAGTGAAGAGTAAAGAATTTAATGAACTAAATAACTAACGTAAACCAAAATGAAGTAAAATAAAATAAGCTAAGCAATATTCTCTACATCATTATAATAATCGAATATTTGATAGTATATCCTAGTGGGGATCTGACACACCGACCTAGACTATGGTTGTGAAGGGAGGTGCGCACAGTGACCAGGACATGAGAGGAGGCAGTGGAGGAGTAGGATGTGGAGGAGGAGGAGAGGAGGAGGGGTAGGGGGTGATGAGACCAGGGAGAGGGAGAGCAGGGGGAAAGGAGGTAGCATTCGGGAGGGGAGAGGAGTGGAAAGACGGCAGGAGGAGGGTTTGGAGACAAGATGAGGGAGGAGGAGGAGGAAGGTTTGGACATATAATGAGGGAGGAGGAGGAGGGTGGTGACGAGGGACAGAGGAGAAGCATGAAGGAGGTAGAGGAGGAGAAGGAGAGAGGAGGAGGAGGAGGTTTTTTTTGGGGAGGGGGGGGGGTAGAAGAGATGACAGGGAGTTGACTGGGCTCTCTCTCTCTCTCTCCGATGAAGGAATGAACACTCTTTTGAGTGTGCGTGTGCCTGCGTGTGTGCTTTGACCAGGCCTGGGACAAAGTCATATGAAAGCCCCCCCACAATACATACAACGTCCTCTGTGCCCCCTCTGTTCCTGGGCCCGGGATAACTGACCCCTTTGTAGACCCCTGTCGGTTTCCGTGTGCGTGCGTGCGTGCGTGCGTGCGTGCGTGCGTGCGTGCGTGCGTGCGTGCGTGCGTGCGTGTGTGTGTGTGTGTGTGTGCGTGCGTGTGTGTGTGTGTTAAATCTACCAGGTCCCCTAATCCATTCATCAATTTTATATCTGTATTTTTGTGTGTATGCATGAGTGTGTGCAAGTTGTCACCTTAGTGTGTGTGTCAGTGTAAGGTCAGTTGATGAGCTCTGGCATGTCAACTCCTGAGTACTCAGGTTTTATGAGGTACCACTTTCGATGCACAAGGTGTCCGTGACCCTACTGCCCAAAAAAAAAGCCTCGGAAATGAATGAATCATGAATCGCTCAGACCCTGGACTCTTTTTTCCCCTCTTTTTTTCAGTGTGTGTGGTTTTTTTGTTGGATTACACTTAGTTCACTGCCTGCAGTGCACGCTGGTAAAATTGCTCAATTTTCTCACGGTGAGTGAGGCCAGGCATGGGCACTGAATGTACGAATGGAACACGATGTGCAGATGAAGACAAAAAGGCTCTCATCATCCCTCCTTGTTAGTGATGCTCTTTGATTTTTTTGCCAAGGGTTACAATTTGTTTTTACAATTTGACGTTTTTCTAGTGGAAGGACATATGACGTGATATTAGGTAGCTACATAGCTCTGACTCGAACCCTGACACTTTCGGTGTAGTGCAAGTACATAATGTTCTGTATGCTTTTGACACATTTTGTTACAATGTTCCTTCATTGATATAATATGGAGAAACAGATTGAATGATTGAACATGTTCTAGCACAGCATAGCAACCCTGTTATTAACATATATATTAAATATTAAACACATATATTAAATGTTCGGTACTGTAACAAGCTGGATTAGAGTTGCACCGCGACTCAAACCATGGTACAAAACCTGGTACTAAAACTAGGCACGAACTCTGAACGTCAGAGCACATTTTTATTCACTGACAATGGTGGCTCGCATTGAGTAGTCATGCGACCACTGTATTGTAAGACTACCGCATATTGAGTCTTTAAAAGATGAACAGAGAATGGTTTGGAAGGAATTTGTTTGTTTTTGGCAAGGACAGAGAAACCGTTGATATGGTAGAATGGTAGAAAGCCTTGGTCTCTGAAATCAAATCCAATGCAAACTCTCACAGGCCTAGTGATAGAGCTCACAAGGCTGTGTGGAAGAGAGATTCGGGCTTAATTGTCTGTAGAGTTGTAACTGTTCGTGTATACGCTCTGGACGTGATATTGACATGTTTGATTTAGCTAATCGCATAACGGCTGTGGCTTGACAGCCTGGGATGGTCGAAGATTTGAACATTCCCTTTGGTTTTCGCCAAACCGTGTCATAGCTCATTACAATAATATTAGCTGACTTTTAATCACTAAAATTAGCTAAGGTCTTCTTCTTTCTTGACGTTTATTGGTGTTTTTTCGCTCTGGTCACCCAATTTGTTTCTGCGGATGCTCACAACAGATGTGACAGAGTGGAAATAACAGTGTTAATATAACAGAAATAGTTGATAAGAGTTGAAAATAGTGGAAATTAACTCTGTTTGGTCCCACTCAAAAATATTGTTAATTTTACACTTCACTGTAACATTTTATTGAGAGTTACTTTTTCTGAATATTGTGGAAATATTAAGACCATCAGAGTTGAAATTACACTGGCAATCTGTTGAATTTTACACTGACGTTTCACTCTACCCCAATAATTTGACTCTCCAGGGTGTTGTGAATCTGGATTTTATACACGTTTACTCTGAAATATTTACAACCCATTTTTTACTCAATTTTTCCCCCATTACCCCATTTTTTATTCTGTCTCTAACTCCACCTAAAGTCAGTTTGGTGGTGTAGTCACGAGTCAGAGAGAGGAGAGGACGTGCTGCCTCTCTCATTAGCATTGAATCGGTGGCTCTCTTCATTGTCTGAGGAAGGGGAGAAGCGAGCAGCGAGCAGCAAGTGCCGAGCGATCCAGGTTGGGGCGAGGCGATACATGCATTTGCATAGCATTACGGCTCCCTCCCGTCCTCTGAAGATAACCTTTAATGCTGCGAGGAAAGTGAGCCCGCAGCTGTCCACCCTGTCTTTTTCTGGTTTCTCTTAAAGGCTT
>NC_085873.1:29524657-29529657 GCF_034702125.1 Engraulis encrasicolus | reverse complement strand
GTCAGGAGGCTGATGGCTAAATGGGTCCACAGTAGGAGGCTGAGAGAATTGACGCAGAGAGAGAGGGGGGGGGGGGTAAAGAACAGGAGAGGAGAGAAGAAAGTCGTGGGGGAGACGGAGGATGGAAAGAATTCCTCAGTAGATGCTGCCAGTCAGGCACCAGGCAGAAGGACATGAGACAAGGGAGAGTGCTAGAAGAAGAGAGGGACTCAAGAGAAGAAGAAGGAAGAAGAGAGGGACTCAAGAGAAGAAGAAGGAAGAAGAGAGGGACTCAAGAGAAGAAGAAGGAAGAAGAGAGGGACTCAAGAGAAGAAGAAGGAAGAAGAAGAGAGGGACTCAAGAGAAGAAGAAGGAGGAAGAAGAGAGGGACTCAAGAGAAGAAGAAGGAAGAAGAGAGGGACTCAAGAGAAGAAGAAGAAGGAAGAAGAGAGGGACTCAAGAGAAGAAGAAGAAGAAGGAAGAAGAGAGGGACTCAAGAGAAGACGAAGGAAGGAGAGAGGGACTCAAGAGAAGAAGAAGGAAGAAGAGAGAGACTCAAGAGAAGAAGAAGAAGGAAGAGAGGGACTCAAGAGAAGAAGAAGAAGGAAGAAGAGAGGGACTCAAGAGAAGACGAAGGAAGAAGAGAGGGACTCAAGAGAAGAAGAAGGAAGAAGAGAGGGACTCAAGAGAAGAAGAAGGAAGAAGAGAGGGACTCAAGAGAAGAAGAAGAAGGAAGAAGAGAGGGACTCAAGAGAAGAAGAAGGAAGAAGAGAGGGACTCAAGAGAATGACGTTGGTTGGGAGGGAAGGGGGAGAGAGGGGAGCCGGAGAAAGGCAGCGGCTCAAATTCTGTTTTCAGGCCGACCAGGACCCTGTTTCTCGACAGCGTCATTGCTAACTAGTTAGCAACTTAGTAAGTTGCCTATGGGAAATTACATTGAAACCAAGTAGGTTGCTAACTTAGTTAGCAACAACACTGTCGAGAAGCGGGGTCCAGAACGGTACCTGCGCCCGTACCCGCACCAGTCAGGTTCACAACTGAAGTGCTTACCTGCGAACCACCAAAACTTTTTTTTAGACAAAGTTGTCGTTGGTCTGAAAAGGTTTGGGAAATACCATGATAGAGGGATGAGTACTAGGCAGTTCTGTGGGCAGTTGTGGTGTAATTGTTAGGGAATTGGACTGTAGATTGCAGGATTGCCGGTTCGAATCCCGCCCTTACCTCCCCTACACCTCCATCCATGACTGAAGTGCTTTTTAGCAAGGCACCTAATCCCTCATTGCTCCAGGGACTGTAACCAATAGTCTGTAGAATCTGTAAATTGCTTTGTTAATGTTTGCTCCGTTAATGTTCACAATCACACACACACACACACACACACACACACACACACACACACACACACACACACACACACACACACACACACACACACACACACACACACACACACACACACACACACACACACACACACACACACATGGTTTTTACAGGTTGTCCCTGCAAAATAGCCAGCCACACACACACACACTCTCTCTCTCACACACACACACACACACACACACACACACACACACACACACACACACACACACACACACACACACACACACACACACACACACACACACACACACACACACACACACACACACCTTCACACAGGTTTTTGCAGGACTCCCCAATATTCTCCGTTGTCAAGCTCTCTCCTCTACTCTCCTCTGGTCTCGCTCGTCTCCAGTCTGCTTCGAGGCACCTCCAAGCTTACCTCTCACTTCCCACATACTGTCTACCTGCCAGCTCTCTTCAACCCACTTAAAAGCATGCCAGAAACGTCCCTCCAGTGGAAATGTGGAAATGGTTGTAGCCAAGCTTGAAAAAGAAGTCTAGTTGCTTACAACAAACCTCTCAGGATAATATGACTAAGAGGTTCTCAACCTTTTTTTTGAACAAGCGCCCCCCCTTGATCTCATCATGAGCCTTCCAACACCCCAGGACCTCCTGACAAGCCTGCAAGCGCCCTCCTTAGTATTAAAAAATAAAGTTATGTTAATGCCTCCCAATGGGAACAGAGCAACCCCCCTCTCAGCTGGATCCTTATCAATGCTCCCCGAGGGCTCCCTAACTAGTGTTGCACCGATACCAATACCAGTATCGGGTGGGGCCCGGATCTGCACTAAAATTACAGATGCTTGTATGACACTTGAACGCAGCCTTGAACTTGACACTTGAACGCAAATTATCATTATTATTTATTTATTCATTTTTTTGGTGTTTTTTAACTTTATTTGGAGGATAGTGAAGGGGGTGACAGGAAGCAAGTGGGGGGAGAGAGACGGAGAAGGGCCAGCAAAGGATCCGGGCCGGGTCTTGAACCTGGGTCAGCTGCATGGTAGACGAGTGCCCTACCGTTTGGCCACGGCAGGGCCACTTGAACGCAAATTAACGCAATTAATTATCTGTAGGCATACGTTCGTAAACTGCCACACCAAAAGCTCATTCACCCAGCTTAGGTGAAACCGAAACGTTCAAACAAAGTATTCATCAAGTGCATGCGGCCCTTCTCTCTCTCTCGTTATTGCTTGCAGAGTGGTATTGTATTGGTACGGTATCAGTATCGGCCGATTCTACTCAGCCAGATATCGGTATCGAGGCCAAAAAATTGTATCGGTGCAACACTATCCCTAACACTCACCTGGGGGGCTGTAGAGCGCCCGTTGACAAAAACTAAGTTAGAATTAAATTTGAGAAACATTCCTTGAGCTGTCAAAATAGAACACTGAATTTTGCCTCTCTTCATTTTGCTCATTTCGTCTGCATGGGTCCCAAGCTTGAGCATGAAATAGATGTTACTGTGGGGTAATGTGCATATTGCCTTATCTTGGACATGCCTGATGAATGCCTTCTAATGCAAGGGAGTGGTCAATGTGGCATCATGTCTGTATGTGTTGCTCATATTTATGTGTTGGGAGCACAGACAGAAGGAATAACCAACATGACTTTTACTCTTATTTTCTCAATCCAGTTTGTTCACCCCTGGTCATACCTACTCCAATAGACCCCTTTACTGTTTGTACACAGATGTGACATAATCGGCCTGCGCGCACATTGTTGGAGCAGAATGGACCATGTACCACATATTTGGAAAGAAACTATCCAGGTGTTTTTTCAGAATTAAGATAATGAATGGTCACAATAACTTCAGATATGAAGTCAGCGTAACAAGTGTACTTTTATGATCTCTATTTTTAACAACCGTACAAGCTTCTGGACGGCAGGTCTACTCTCTTTAAGGTCTGCGCTGTCTGTTTGTTTGTGTGTCTTTGAGCCAGCAATGTGCTTGCAGTCTATACAGCACTCTGGTCATTACGGACATCAACAGTTTCATGAGGAACCTAACGTTAGCTTTCAGTTCCTCCATGTTGTGGCCACTTGCGATGCATGTCATGTCAAGAAGTTCAGTTTTCTTTCCTATTACCGTACATCCAAGCCCATTTCAGATGATTCTGAAGACAGGATGACGAAAAAGACATGGGTAAAAGCTTCCTCTACCTATTCACTAGCTCTCCTCTCTCCTCTCCTCTCCTCTCCTCTCCTCTCCTCTCCTCCTCCTCTTATCTCCTGTCCTCTCCTCTCTCCTCTCCTCTCCTCTCCTCTCCTCTCCTCTCCTCCTCCTCTTATCTCCTGTCCTCTCTTCTCCTCTCCTCCTCCTCCTCCTCCACCAACACTTCCCCTTGGTAACATCTCAGCTCAGCATGGCATTGCGTACTGTAGCCTAGCATGTCGCATGTAGCGTTGCATGGAGCTAGATTATATCTCTGGTCCCCATGTAATTGCCTGCTCTTAGGGCTGCGAGCGGAGGTAATGGGGCGCATCACTGGGTGGCAGCACATTTGGAGAAAGGTCAAGGATATTTCTGGGCGCGTTTATGCCATGTGGTGTGGTATGCAATGGTATTTTTTTGTGGAGGAGAGTAGAATGGAGTGTGAGGCAGTTTCAAGGCTTTCTGTGGGAGATTTGTGTGTGTGTGTGTGTGTGTGTGTGTGTGTGTGTGTGTGTGTGTGTGTGTGTGTGTGTGTGTGTGTGTGTGTGCGCGTGCGTGCGTGCGTGCGTGCGTGCGTGCGTGCGTGCGTGCGTGCGTGCGTGTGTGAATGCAAACCTGTGTGAGTCACCAAGTGTTTTTTATGTGTGTATGGGTGCTTGTGTAAATGTGTATGTTTTGTGGTGTTTTTTTCTTCTCTTTTCACCCAAAGCACTTAGCACTGTTTATTGTTTGTGGTGTGGTGATAATTTAGGAAGGTTATGATGACGTGTCCTCTTATTCGAGTTGGTTGTAGTTCCAGAACATGACCAAGACACACACACACACACACACAGACACACACAGACACACACAGACACACACACACACACACACACACACACACACACACACACACACACACACACACACACACACACACACACACACAGACAAGCACAGTGGGCGTGTACGGTAATCGTGCAAGAATCATAATTGTCTAATGGACCCAATGAATTCACATTGTCTAACAAAGCCCTTTAAGTACTTGCTCATAAAACACTCATCTTTTTCTGCCACACACACACACACACACACACACACACACACACACACACACACACACACACACACACACACACACACACACACACACACACACACACACACACACACACACACACACACACACACACACAGTGTTATTAATAAGAGTGCATGAGGACCTAATTTTTGTCCTATTTTTGTGAAGAGACCCATCAAAAACAAGATGAAATATCCACGAGTGCTTTAATAACATGAATCAGCACTGTTTTTGTCATCTCCTGCCTTGTGTGAAGCAAAGAACATCAGAGATAACATGTCTTCTCTTTCTCTCTCATCTGATTTTGTCATAATCAAGGGAGAAGTGGAGGCCTATTTTTTGGTTTTATCTAACTGCTAAATCTGTAGATGTTATCCAGAGTTAGCAACTCTTTGTGCGAGTTTTATGTTTTCA
>NC_085873.1:29517157-29522157 GCF_034702125.1 Engraulis encrasicolus | reverse complement strand
TATTTGGAGGTTGAGGTAAAAGTGTTTTTGTGTGCCCTTTGATTATTATAATGGGAAGGCCACAGTCATGGGTTTTGTGCCTGGTTCTTGTATGAATGAAAAGGCTGACTGACATTGCTGGAATCACATTTTTGTGACTGCTGTCATTGTTATGTGAGAAAGTTTGGAGATGGGAATGTATTAATTCTTGGTTATTACACTACATGTGTGTGTGTGTGTGTGTGTGTGTGAGAGAGAGAGAGAGAGAGAGAGAGAGAGAGAGAGAGAGAGAGAGAGAGAGAGAGAGAGAGAGAGAGAGCACATGCATGCGTAAGTAACCCTGAATTATAATGAAATGGCATCAACATTTTTTTACATTTGAAACCCTTTCAGCGCTTTAATATTATTCATACTAATCAAAGAAAGAATATGAATGTTGTTCTGTGCCATTGAAATATGCCATTGACTGGAAAGACAAGTATCATCGCTGATTTTGTTGGCTGAATGCAAGCAATTTTCATCTCTGTAATACTCTGACTGACCCAGACACGCATCATTTCACACCATTGTAATGGGATCCACACAAAGACACATGCACAGATAGGTACACACATAGAATAGAATAGAATAGAATAGAATAGAGTAGAGTAGAATGAAAAGCCTTTATTGTCAGTATGCTCAGTACAATGACATTTAAAAGGCCTCCCTTCAAGGTAAACACACTGCAAAGTATATATAAAAAATACTGTGCTATGCTACACATGGTGGTCAACACAACACAACACAACACAACACAACACAACACAACACAACACAACACAACACAACACAACACAACACAACACAACACAACACAACACCACACCACACCACACCACACCACACCACACCACACCACACCACACCACACCACACCACAACACAACACAACACAACACAACACAACACAACACAACACAACACAACACAACACAACACAACACAACACAACACAACACAACACAACACACAACACAACACCACTTCATTACACCTACGTATGTGTGAGTGTGTGCATGCATTCATGTATTTGTGTGTGTGCGTGTGTGCGTGTGCATGTGTGTGTGTCTGTGTGTGTGTGTGCTGTTATTTCCGATGCTTTTCAACCAGGGAGTCAGGTTAGTTCTTTAAACACACAGACCATTTTGTTCCATTATTTTTGTTGTTGTTGTTGTTGTTGTTGTTTACTTCTTTTGCCTTTGTGCCTTTATTCCTTCTCACACACACAAAAACGCACAAATGCGCACACACACACACACACACACACACACACACACACACACACACACACACACACACACACACACACACACACACACACACACACACACACACACACACACACACACACACACACACACACTCTAGGTATTCTAGGTATTGACCACCACTAGCTCTGTCACTCTGCCTTAGTCAAGCAGAGGTATTCAGTTAAGCCCTCGCCTCCCCTCAGACCCACAGATCTGATCAATAGATACTAAAACAAGGTGTGTGTGTGTGTGTGTGTGTGTCTGTGTGTGTGTCTGTGTGTGTGTCTGTGTGTGTGTGTGAGAGAGTGTGAGTGTGAGTGTGTGTGTGTGTGTGTGTGTGTGTGTGTGCGCGCGTGTGTGTGCGCGCGCGCGCGCGTGTGTGTGAGGGTGTGTGAGGGTGTACGTGGGTGGGGGGGTGTACGTGTCTATCAGTATAGCGTGTGCTTGTACATTTGTGTGTGTGTCCGTGTGGCTGTGCGTCCTGTGTCTGTGCGTGTGTCTGTGCGTGTGTCTGTGTCTGTGTGTGTGTGTGTGTGTGTGTGTGTGTGTGTGTGTGTGTGTGTGTGTGTGTGTGTGTGTGTGTGTGTGTGTGTGTGTGTGTGTGTGTGTTTTGACTGCAGTTTAGAGTGTGGCTCACTGCAGGCCTTCATTGACTGAGCTTTTGTGTGCATTACAGACAGACACACACACATACACACACACATACACACACACCAGTGGTGGACGAAGTACACCAGTTATGTACTTGAGTAAAAGTACAGTTACCTTGCATTGAAAACTACTCAAGTAAAAGTGAAAGTATTCACCTCACTTTTTTACTTGAGTAGAAGTACAAAAGTATCTGCCGTCAAAAATACTTAAGTACTAAAAGTAAAAGTAAAAACTTAAAAATGAAGCCTTTGGTGCAATTTTAATATTTAAGTGTTGTAGTCCTAGTTTAGTCATATGTATCTAATTAAATATCCTCTGATTTGCATAGACTATACCAGCATGTTAGCACTAGGCCATAACAGGCCTCAGAAACACTGTGGAGTAAGTCCATGGATGTTATAGCATCAGAAGTTCATTTTCACCTCTCTAAACATTTAATACTGACCCTAACATGCCCAAAAGAACACATGAAAGGGCCATTAATATTAAGAATGATTAGGCTGAAATTGATTATATGCCTATTAGAACAACTACTACAATACACCCCAGCCGTAGGCCTACAGTCCAGTATAGGCCTACTTATTTGTGACAGCAAGGAGTTAGAGTAGTAGCCAATAAAGTACTTCATGTTTAATATTTGTTATAATTATGGTTTTGGTAGACCTCTTCTTCTTCTTCTTCTTCTTCTTCTTCTTCTTCTTCTTCTTCTTCTTCTTCTTCTTCTTCTTCTTCTTCTTCTTCTTCTTCTTCTTCTTCTTCTTCTTCTTCTTCTTCTTCTTCTTCTTATTATTATTATTATTATCATTATTATTATTATTATGTAGTGTTTGGTTATGTTAATGTTGACTTAGGCCTATGTATGGACAAACAGACTTCTTGCGATTCTAAGATACCATTAAAGATAGGAACATCTTCATATTCTTGTAATGGTCTCTATTTGCTAGATGCCAATGATTTGCAATAGCCTACTTGATACAACTTAATTGGAACACTTATCTGTCTGATCATGAAAAAGCCTGCTGTGCCTGTGCACATCACTGGGCCAATTTAGCCAAAGTCCACTTTTTTTTCTCTTTTTTTTTTACTTTGTTACTGTTGTTTTTTTACAACCTCACCTTGGTGGTATTGCCAGTGCTTTTCATATCCACTGTAGCCTACTGACCTGACTTAAGGGAAAGGATACATGTTGCAAGGATACATGTTGCATGTAGCCTCACTTAAGTTTGCAACATATGGTGGGCATGGCAATCCTCATGTAAAGATACAAACCCTTTACACAAGCCTCTTTTCCATAAAGTTGAAGCAAATCATTTTTCGGTGACAGGGGAGTCTATTAGACAAGTAATTGATATCCCCAACTACTTCAGAAAATACTGCAATGTGTTGAGGGGAAAGAACGCTATCACGGAGTTGTGCGCCTGGATGGTTTGGAATAAGCAGCATGTTTAGGCATCCTTTGTACTTGACTCAAGAAACTAACACGCTACAAAAGCGGCGATTGTGTGACTCTATTGTAAGCCATAACACAGATATAGCACAATAAGCAGTAGAGCCTACATTAAGTATCAATTCGCTGATTATTCAGTTCAAACGCAAAGCCTATCTGACAAATTTCGTCTTGTCAGGCGAGAGCAGCCTGCGAGCTAAACCTCTCCCCCCTCACACAACGAATACGACGTGCAGATTAATACACTCTAACAACGTTATTGTCGCCTGCTTTATTGTTTTGCTGTGCTTTCCGCATGTTACTAGAAAGTAGGCTACCGTTTCTTCTTATTTCAATTCGTCTCGTAAGTCGCAACAGTGGACACATCAGTGGTCTTGCTCTGCTCGGTTTCCTTCTAAAACTAATTCTGTACAGTAGAGCTTGTTGTCACGTGACACATTACAACCAATCACAATGGCGAATATCTGAGTCTGCCAATCGGATTCAGTTTCACTTTCTTCACACAAGCATGAAATCTCAGATTTCATTTGACCAGGGCATTAAAAATGAATTAATTCACCTGCCGTGTATCGCCTTAAATACAAAAAGGAACGAGTAAGGAACGAGTGTTTCTGTAAATGTAACGAAGTGAAAGTACTAAATTTCGCTTTGAAATGTAGTGAAGTAAAAGTATAAAGTCTTACCAAATAAAAATACTTGAGTAAAGTATGAAAGTATGAAAATGTGACTTAAGTACAGTAACGAATTACATTTACTTCGTTACTGTCCACCACTGACACACACACACACACACACAGATATACTTACATGCACAGGCACGAGTAGACATGCACACATACACATACACATACATGCATGCAACAAATAAGCAATTTGATCTTGGAAAAAGTAACTGTGGTATGAATTTATAGAGAATATATTACACTAAATTACAGTGAACATTATGTGTTCTATGCATTCACTTGTAAAGCAAAGAAATGTCTACAGAAAAATTGATTAAAACACGCATTTCTATGTAATAAATGTGTGACACGGGTTGCTTAGATTTCACTCTTCTCTCCAGTTTAAGTCATTTTGATGGGTAATCAAACCTTTTGTTCACCTTTGGCTGTTCAGTACTTACCTTTGTGGCATGTCAAGCTATTCAATAATCTACAATTACAATTATTGACTGGGAAAATTGCGGTGACACCCCAAACTTTTGAACAGTATTGTAGGTATTACATGCACGCAGGCATGCACCCACGCAGGCATGCACCCACGCAGGCATGCACCCACGCAGGCAGGCAGGCAGGCAGGCAGGCAGGCAGGCAGGCAGGCAGGCAGGCAGGCAGGCAGGCAGGCACACGCACACACACACACACACACACACACACACACACACACACACACACACACACACACACACACACACACACACACACACACACACACACACACACACACACACACACACACACACACACACACACACACACACACACTCAGGGAACAGAGGGAAGATTTTGTTTTGACAGGGGGAGCAGCATGGGGTTTTGCACTCTCAGCAGTGCACCTTCACTGTCACGACGGGAAGAAATGTACAATAAAAAGCAGAGTTTGGACAGCAGGACAGCTGAAGCCAACATTTTCAC
>NC_085873.1:29512157-29514657 GCF_034702125.1 Engraulis encrasicolus | reverse complement strand
CCTGGAGAAATATATCGCAAATGTAATGACTAACGCTGAAAGTTACTCTCCACAGGGGGTAACTAAGTGAATTAAGGCACTGCTTTTTTGACTACGTCACGAGTAATAAGCACACGATACTTTTCAAAAATAGGGGTGTTAATAATAATCGAAATGTATCGATATATCGCGATATAATCTGACGATTGAATCGAATCGCATCGCATCGTATCGTATCGTGGGGCATTCTTAAGTATCGAAAATAATCGAATTGCTGGCCCCTGCCCAGTGCCCTAGCTCCATATCATAATAGAAGTGGAAAAGTAATGGGGAAAAAGTTGAATCGAATCGTATTGTACCTTATCGTGGGGCATTCTTAAGTATCGAAAATATTAGAATCGCATCGCATCGAATAATTAGATGTCGATATTGAATCGTATCGTCATGGAGGCTGTGATTTACACCCCTATTCAAAACTTCCCCATCACTGGGCAGCAAGTTTATCTGGGTAATACATGATCACATGCGGGGAAGAACACAACCCGGTATGAACATGAGCAATTCGCTGCTAATCACTTTAGTATAGAGCTTACCTTGTTTGGGAACGGGCACCTTAGGGCAGAGGTGGCCTAAGTAAAACTAGAGGTAAATTTACGGTATAAGTACAATCCCCTAGCACAGTGGTTCCCAACCTTTTTCTTCAGGGACCCATATTTTTACCATTTTAAGCTTTGGTGACCCAACCGTGCGAGCACCCGCACGAGAGGGTGTTACATGATACTATGTTTCCTGCGAAGACTCATTAGTTATCATTTTATTCCACACTTTTTCTTCAGTGAAATATAGAATAAATATGTATCAGATTTTGTTGCTTCTATGCATATACTAGTTTTAATGCTTTGTCTTTTATTCAACATGGGCTATATATGGTATTAAAATTAAATCCCTCAAAATCAAGAGGGCTTCGCGACCCACTGTGGATCTTTGGCGACCCATTGGTTGGGAACCACTGCCCTAGCACATAATATTACATAGCGGATACACCAGTTATACCTTTGTTCTTAATGAGGTGGCTAAGCAAGTTACTGAAAAAGCCTAAAAAGAAAACCCCCAAATTTGATCCACAAACGCACACATACACACACACATAGTCTTTATCTTACACACTCAGTCTCTCTCTCATTATCACTCACACACACTCCCATGCAGTGCTCTCCGTCCTAATTTTAATGATTGCGCTCTAGACCTTTCTCCTCCATCTCCTCAAGCCTCCATCCCTCCTTTTCTTCCTCCCTTCCTCCCTTCCTCCCTTCCTCCCTTCTTTCCTCTGTCGTTGCCATAATGGTTGGCCGGCTGGTTGGTTCCTTCCATTATGTCGGTTGCTTGACATTTTAACCGGCTGCTATGCCCCCCGGCGCACCAGAGGGGGGGATCCTTGCCCCGATCTGGCAACCCTGGTGCCATGCATACTCATTAGAGCGACACGCACGCACGCACAAAGGCACGCGTACGCACGAACGCACGCACACGCACGCGCGCACGCACACAGAGAGATAACCATAGTCAGATGCGCATACACACACGTACGTGCACATGTCCCCTTTCTCTGTACACAGACCCTAATTTGCCTTAGGCCACTGGAACATGTGTCTATTTTAACACACACACACACACACACACACACACACACACACACACACACACACACACACACACACACACACACACACACACACACACACACACACACACACACACACACACACACACACACACACACACACACACACAGTAGTTATGTCCATAGTGTGATTAGCTGAGCTGGTCTTAGTGTTCCCGAGGGCTCTCTGAGGGCTACTGTGAACTGGACCATGGAAGTGGATCTTTCTTCGCCCCCTTGTTACCCCCAACCTCTTTACTGCATGCGTCCGTGCGTGTGTAGATACAAGTGTCTGTGCATGGGTGTACATGTGTATGCACACATTTGTGTGTTTGTGTGTGTGTGCGTATGTATAAACGTGTTTGAGAGTGTATGTGTGTGCGTGCGTGCATGTGTGCATGACATTTATGTCAGCATTTTGTGCGTCCGCGTGTGTATGTGTGTGACTGCGTGTGTGTGACATTTCTGTCTGCGTTTTGTGCATGTGCGCGCATGTGTGTGTGCGTGTGTGTGTGCGTGTGCGTGTGTGTGTGTGTGTGTGTGTGTGGGCACAGAGGCTAAGGAGTTCATGTGGTCCTCTGGTTGCTACTTTCCCCTCGTCATCCAATTCTCCTAATGGGCTCATGGTTATGGAATCCATTTAACCGCTGGGCTGTGATTCTCAGAGAGAGAGAGAGACAGAGGGAGAGGAGTGGGGGGGGGAGAGAGAATGTCCTCCTTCCTTTATGAATGCAGCTGCACAGTTGTACTGCAGAGTAAATCATACTCTCAAAGTGGTGAATTAACACTTAAAGTTAAATGTATCACCATTCTATAGTGTGTATTTATTGTAGCCTTGCTATTGACTTCTATGTGTTCTAT
>NC_085873.1:29499657-29504657 GCF_034702125.1 Engraulis encrasicolus | reverse complement strand
AGAAAGTCCTGTCAGTCCCTGCTACCACTGCCAGCAGGGCTGCTGATGGCTTTGACTGGGTCCCGGGCAAAGTCATCTGAAAGGGCCCCCTGCCCAATACATACAATGGAATACTGACCCAATTCTGGGCCCCCTCTCTCCCTGGGCCCGGGACAACTGACCCATCTGCCCCCTCCTGTCAGCTTCTCTGACTGCCAGTGTCGGGGTGCCTTAATGCCCCTCCAGGATGCCTTATGCCTGCCGCCTATTTCCAGCTCTCAGGTCCCTCTCTCCCTGGTTCTCAACTTCATCAGATGGGTTTTTTTATGACTTTGTACCACCACCACCACCATCACGACAACCAGAGGCAGGGAATGTCACCTGTGGTTCGTACTGAGACCGCTCTCTCCCTGGTTCCCAACTGGAGTTTTGTGCCTTACGCAATTTTATTGCCGGTAGTATTGGGGCCTGACGATTCCCTCCCACCAGTTTGTTCACATCACTAGATTTTATGCCTTTGCAATACCACCGGCACCACCATTCATCAGAAGCAGGAGAAGTGTGTGCCGTTGTGAATCACCTGTGGTTCACACACATGGCCTTCTCTCTTGCTTCCCAAGAGGTGGGTTTTATGTCGTTGCAATGCCGCCACCACCACCACCACCACCATCACCACCATCAGAGGCAGGGGATGTGTGTGTTTTATACCCTCCTTTCCCCCCCCCCCCCCCCCCCCCCCCCCCCCACCACCCCCCCCCCCCTCCCCCCCCCCCGCCCCCCCCCCCCCCCCCCCCCACACACACACACACACACACACACACACACAGGCTCTTCTCTCCCTGGTTCTCAGCTTCATCAGATGAAGTTTTAAACCACCGCTCTGAGGGTGTAAAGCACCTGCGGTTCTCACACAGGCTCTTCTCTCTCCCTGGATCTCAACTTCATCAGATGAAGTTTTAAATAGAGATGCACCGGAGCCTGATTTTTAGGATCCTGCCAGATACTGGATCCACTGCTTAAGATCCTGCCGGATCCGGAACCGGATACCGGATCCTACGAAAGGGTTGAAACACATAGCCTACTCACACACGTGGGCCCTTTTTGTCACGTTGGCTCAAACTATTTTGACTGAAAAGCCTCGGCTACCGGATCCTGGATCCTGGAACCGGATCCGGATCCTGTGAAAGACCCTATTATCCTGCCGGATCCGGAACCGGATCTTGGATCCGGTGCTTCTCTAGTTTTAAACCACCGCTCTGAGGGTGTAAAGCACCTGCGGTTCTCACACAGGCTCTTCTCTCTCCCTGGATCACAACTTCATCAGATGGTTTTTGTTAGTAGTGGGACCTGACGATTCTTTCCCGCCAGTTCGTTCACATTACTAGACTTCTTTTTTTAAAGTGTTTTCTAGGGGGCGTTTTGGCATTTAGTATTACAGTACAGGATAGTGTGAGAGCAGACAGGAAATGTTTGAGAGAGAGAGAGATGGGGCAGGGCCGGGAAATGACCCCGGCCGAGCTCGAACCGGGGTCCCCGTGGGCAATGTAAGCTCAACACATTACTAGATTTCATGCATTCGGAACACCATCACCGCTACTATCGGAGGAAGGTGACGTGTACAGTTGCCACAGTTGGCACATGGAAGTCTTACTTACTTACTACCGTCTCTCCTGGTTTTCAACTTAATTTGACAGGTTTTATGCCTTTGCAGTACCACTACTGCCATTGTCAGAGGAAGGGAATGTGCACATGTGTCATGAAAAATCGCCTTTTTCATACATGAAAAGGTGGGTCTTCTCCATGTCTGCCATTTAGAATTTCCAGAAATAGACATTTTTAGCTGCATAACCTACTGTACTTAGGCCATATTAGGACGGATTTATTTATCAAATGTCAAATTTGGCAATGAGCAGCATAGTTGTGATACCTACTCTGGCCTAAATCCCATGCAGTACACCTTTAACACCTTTGCAATACCACCGTCACTACTATCAAAGGCAGAGGATGTACGTACATAGTTGTGAATCACCTGTGGTTCCCACATGCCCTTCTGTCCTGCTTCCTTACTTCATCAGATGGGGTGTTAAGCCTCTGCAGTACCATATGTCAGTAGGGTGCGCACATTCAAAATGAACTCTTGCAGGTTCTAGAGAGTACCATGAAACTGTTGGTCTGCACACTGGATTCGTTCTCCAAAAAGCGTAAACTTTATTTCGTCTCAAACCTTTTATGCCTTTGAAACACCACCATTACCACTGTCAGTAGCAAGCAATGAGTGCAGTCGTAAATCACCCTTGGTTCATACACTTACTACTACAGGAGATTCCTCAGGGGCCATTTATCTCTCTGGGACCTATCTTTTTTTATTGAGTAGCGTAGCGTGGTTGGTAGGAACGCCGTAGTGGATGTTGGTGTGGTAACGGCAGACCAGAATAGATCTCGATCCACAGGGTTCAGTGCGCTAGGTTATGTGAACTAGAGCTACCGTAGTACCTCTGCTCTGCATGCATTTTGCTCTACAAAGAAAGTGGCAGCACATTATACTGTATATAGGTGTTAAGGTACGCAGAGGCTCGGTTTGCAGTAATGGCTAAATCACAAAACAATGAATTCTTAGAATTCTAGCTGTGTGACGGTATGTTTGAATGCTATTCTAGTTGTTGAATTATGTTTGTGTGCGTGCGTGTGTGCGTGCATGCGTGCATGCGTGCATGCGTGTGTGTGCATGCATGTGTTTTTGCATAGAGTATGTGTGTCCCTTGAAATTTACAGAAGGCACATCTTCTGTATCTCTTTTGTTTTCTCTCTTACATTAGAATACTAAAAATATGTCAATATACACATATATACTATAAGGGTACGGTATATGTATGTATATTCCTATGTCACTGGACACCTTAATTTGCTCTGGGATAAATAAAGTATACCTACACTACTACTTCTAGAAATGTATATTATAAATTAAATATACAGTATGTGCAATCAGCATATGGGGACTTTCTCTCCCCCGTGTGTGCTGTGGGAGCAGTGAAGCGGCCATTTTAAGACTTCCCCTGCCCTGTGCTGCGATGGTCAGTCGTTGCCAAGGCAACCAAATACAAAAGTCCGGTTTCCACAGTACCGAGGTCCCTTGTATGGCAGAGTGAGTGCTCTGCTTTGTCTGCTGTGTCGAGACATATTACTCATAGTCATGAAAGAAAAATAAATGTTTTCAAGCCATGTACAATGCATGTGAAATTACCATAGGGAACTCTGAAGAGAGAGAGGATGATGAAATGAAAAAAAAATATATTCTGCATTGTAACACCATGGATCAAACTTGTTCATCATACTAGTTTTTCTCTCCTCTCCTTTTCTCTCCTGTCCTCTCCTCTCTTGTCTCTCCTTTCTTCTCCTCTCTTCTCCTCTCTTCTCCTCTCTTTCTCTCTCTCCTCTCCTCTCCTCTCCTCTCCTCTCCTCTCCTCTCCTCTCCTCTCCTCTCTTTCTCTTCCAGAGAGAACGAGGTCCTGAAGGTTCAGCTGAAGAAGTATGTGGGGGCGGTCCAAATGCTGAAGAGGGAGGGTAACCAAGGCAACGACGGTAAGACACCCACCCACAAGGCCCGGCCGACTGACTCGAGTTCAGTTGCTCGAGTCCATTGTTAACGACACTGTACCATTTGCATTGGCTTGATATAATCGCCAGATCTCAGCTTTTCCCGGGTCACAGAGGCCTTGGATTATGGGAGCACCAAGGTTCTCATGGCTTCAGTCGGGTTTTTTTTGTTTTTTTGTGTCCTTTTCTGTTTGTTTGTCTTTTCTCATACTCTTTGGACTCCTTCACCCGCAGCAGTCCGAAGTCACTGTGGTGTGTAGACTATGGCAGCCACAAATCAGCTTTGCTTGATTTTGTGTGTTTCTAGCTCTCCTTTTTTTGTTTTTGTTAGCCTCCAGCAGATCCATACTTGGCGGTTTCATCTACAGCAGCCTAACATTTGCTTACAATATACACTGTTGTTGACGCTGTACCACTGCCTTTGCTTGACACGTCCGCCAGACCACAGATTTTGTCACAGTGTCACTGCGGTCTGTGCTATGGCAGCACAAAGGCAGCTTTGCTCTGCGGGTTTGTGTTTTGCTCTGTCTTTAACCTCCTGCTGTTTCACCCACAATAGCCCAAAGTCTATGTCTCTGAGCGTGGAAGTGATTCATGAGCAGCCATTTTTTATTTATGTTTTTAAATGTATTTTAAGGGGGGTTATGCCTTTATTTGATAGGGCAGTCTTAGATGATGGCAGGAAGCAAGTTGGACAGAGAGACGGGGTGGGATCAGGAAATGACCTTGGCCGGCCTCGAACCGGTATCCCTGTGCGCATGCAAGCCCAAATGTGGGGGGCTTAGCGCGCTGCGCCACAGCGCCCCCCATGAGCAGCCATTTCTATGTGCTTAGTGCTTACTCACGTCTTTTTCTCTCTGGTAACATTTGTGCATTTCTATTGGCACTTGTGGTTCAGTTTCTGAATAGTTGTGCGCTTTCAAAGTCAGGAAGTTACAGCACTTTACAGGTACATGCCCTGCAGTCCCGAATCAGATGACCTGTCTACTGTAAATGCCAGGGAATAACCGCCGACCTTGACTTCATAGTTAAAGATGGCTGCCCAGTTCTTTTGCTTCATAATCTTTGAATTTCTTCTAAATTATTCCTTTTTACATCATTATCAATTTGGCCTATCGCACATAAGAATACTATTACAACAATGAATGTTGTTCACGTTTAATTTTTTTCATTACACAAGGTCAGTCTATTTGTTACAGCTGAGATAATTACAACCCAGGATGAATGTTTCCTAGCTTGTGGACAGCAAGCCTTGCCACTTATCAAAAAAACCCCAAAAAAACAAAAACGCTCACCGGCCCACACTGGGTTCTCCGATAAGCCCGCGGCTCCTATCAAAAGCGACACCAAGTTAACACGACAAGATTTCAGCCAAAAGAATTAATCTCTAATTACACAAGGAGGGCGGAGAGGACGAGGTGGAGGAA
>NC_085873.1:29462157-29487157 GCF_034702125.1 Engraulis encrasicolus | reverse complement strand
ATAGGAGAGGAAAGGATGCTTTTAGGCGAGTGGATAAGGGGGGGGTGGTCGACAGTGGTGAGGAAGTAGGAGGAGAGTGGAAGGGGGGCGGAGAGGAGGAGGAGGGGAGGAGAGGATAGGGGATGAGGGAGGGAGTTTAGTCAGGACTTGGTAGTGGAGTGGAGAGGAAAGCCGGAGGATTACGAGGAGAGTAGGAGAGGAGGAGGAGAGTCGGGGAGGAGAGGAGAAGAGAGTGGAAGAGGGGAGGAGAGGAGGATTAAGAGGAGAGGAGGGTGGGAGAGGAGAGGAAGAGTATTAGGAGGAGAAGTGGGGAGGAGAGGAGAGGAGGAGGAGAAGTGGAGAGGAGGAGGAGGAGGAGAAGAGGAGAGTGGGAGAGAAGAGGGGGAGGATTAGGAGAGGAGTAGAGGACAATTAGGAGAAGGGAGAGAGGAGGAGGAGGAGAGTTGAGGGGATGAGGGAGTGCATAGTTATGGGGGCGGTCAGCGGGTGGGGTGGGGAGGAGGAAAGGGAACAATCAAGGGAACAGCTGTCCGCGTCTGCTGCCTGCTGACACCTGAAGTTGCTGCAGATTAAGCCGGGCGGCCCCCACAGCCCCCGCCATGACGCAGCAAAGCACTATGGGTAATGGGCCCCATGCGGCCCCCGACACATCGCAAACGCAACGGGCGACCAGACGGCACACACCGGAACTCACTGCTTATCAAAGGATATCTGAATTCCTGGCCTGCGCACATGCAGGCAGGCAGGCAGGCAGGCAGGCAGGCAGGCAGGCAGGCAGGCAGGCAGGCAGGCAAGCAAACAGGCAGGCACGCACGCACGCACGCACGCACGCACACACACCTCTCTCTCTCCCTCTCTCTCTCTCTCTCTCTCTCTCTCTCTCTCTCTCTCTCTCTCTCCTGTCTCTCTCTCTCTCTCTCTCTCTCTCTCTCTCTCTCTCTCACACACACACAATCACACACAGACACAGACACAGACACACACACACACACACACACACACACACACACACACACACACACTCACACTCACACACACACACACACACACACACACACACACACACACACACACACACACACACACACACACACACGCACACAAGCACACACAGCTGCATGCATGTCCTCAAGGGAGCAGATAATGAAACGAAGAACAAAACTCACAGTCAGCGGTATATCGACCCCCACCAGCCCTAACCAACTCCCTAACCCCCCTAACCCCCCACCCCCCCAATCACCCCCACCTCCAGCCCATCACCCCCCCCCCCCCCTCATCACCCCCAACCAGCCCTAACCAACTCCCTAACCCCCATCATCCCCACCACCCCCACCAGCCCTAACCAACTCCCTAACCCCCCTAACCCCCTCTCATCATCCCCACCACCCCCTGTAGTGCTGTACGTGTCTTATCGACTTCACAGGTGCGCGGCCTCGCATCTCGTCGCTACACGCACGGGCTAGCAGGGGTCCTGATCCTGACCCACGACCCACATTTTTTTTTCCCTAATTTATTTTTATATAACGATGACGAGTATGATCAAGGCTTTAATACGACCGATGATGGGTACTTACACAAGCACACGCGCATACACGTCTGGGCACGCACGCACACACACACACACACACACACACACACACACACACACACACACACACACACACACACACACACACACACACACACACACACACACACACACACACACACACAGAGTTCATACACTAATTTCATATCCCTTTGCACACACACACACACGCAGCACACAGATGTGTCTCATACTCACTATACACATGCACACGCACAGATACACACACACACACACACACACACACACACACACACACACACACACACACACACACACACACACACACACACACACACACACACACACACACACACACACACACACACACACACACACGCAGTTCATGCACTCATTTCATATCCCTTTGCACACACACACACAAACACACACACAGGCACACAGATGTGTCTCATACTCACTATACACATGCACACGCACAGATACACACACACACACACACACACACACACACACACACGCGCGCGCACACACACACAATCAATTATCCAAAATCTTGCTGGACCATGCGGAGTTTAAAGATGAGGTGCGCCGGCCTACCCGGGGCACTAAGTGCTGATCTGGATGATGCTGATCACAAACTAAGCCGACGGGCTAACGCGGTTACTTCAAGCTCTAGATAATACTGTACTTATGACAGCCTCCGACACACACACACACACACACACACACACACACACACACACACACACACACACACACACACACACACACACACACACACACACACACACACACACACACACACACACACACACACACACACAGTAGTCTTGTGTCCAGGGAGAGAAAGGGCCCAGAATTGGGGTCCCCATCATATCTTTTGTGTTGGGAGGGGGCCCTCTCAATTTTTTTGTCCTGTGCCGGCCAAAAGCCGTCAGCGGCCCTGCACACACACTCGGACATGCGTGCACGAATGCACACGCACACGCACGCACACACACACACACACACACACACACACACACACACACACACACACACACACACACACACACACACACACACACACACACACACACACACACAGAGTTCATACACTCATTTCATCTCCCTTATCGCCTCTTGCCCAATACCTGCGTATTTATCCGTGACTAAATCTTTGGTGTTAAGCTTGTTCGTTTGTTGTTGGATGGCAATACGGCATTTTCACACACAATATTTAACGGCTCTTGAGTGCTGTGTGTGTGTGTGTGTGTGTGTGTGTGTGTGTGTGTGTGTGATATGTGCGTATATGTGTGTCCGTGTGTGTGTGTGTGTGTGCCATGTGTGTGTGGCTTGTGAGCCATGTGTGTACATTCTTTTTTAGCTATGCATAGCTGTGTGTCCGTGTGTGTGTTAATTTGTGTGTGCATGCGTACGTGCCCATTTCTTTTGAGGGTGTGCGTGTCTGTGTCTCTGTGCGCAAGTGTGTGTGTTTGATTCAAAGATTAATAAAAGTTTTCGTACAGCCTCAGGGTCATATCTGATCTTGAGCTGCTTTTAATTTCTTGAACTTGCGCAAGGACACACACACACACGCACGCACACACACACACACACACACACACACACACACACACACACACACACACACACACACACACACACACACACTCACACACACACACACGCAGGAGGAGTCGGTCCCCACTCGCCACAGGGTGTTTGTCTAATGCACATACGCACACACAGAAGCATGCATGCACGCACGCACGCATGCACGCACGCACGCACGCACGCACGCACGCACGCACGCACGCACGGTCAGACTCCCTGTCTCTGCGGCAGCTGTGTGAAGCAGCTCAATGGATGCACTCAGTGGCTAATGTTAGCACCCTGTTGCGTGCCCGCTATTGATGAGTTCAAGGATGTGCTGGGTAACGAGGCAGCCACATACGCCATCTTTAGCTTCTTCCTTTTCTCTCTTTCTTTCTCTCCTTCTTTGCTACTGTCCATTCCTCCTCTTTTTCCTCCTCTCTAATCGGTCTGGCTACATGAGTAGGTTTCAAGGTAGTGTTGGGTAATGAGGTTTGTTTAGTTTGATATTTTTCTCTCTTACAGGTTTTTTTTCTTTTGTCTCTTTCTTTTACTTGTATATCTATCTCTTTTTCTTTTATCTCCGTCTCTTTTTCTTTTATGTCTGGATCATTGGCCTGGATTGAAAAGCATGAGTAGGCTTCAAGCATGTTTGATGATGTACTATATGCCGTGCGACAACTTTATGTGCCTTTTATAGTGGTTTCTTTTTCTCTCCTTATTTCTCTTACTCCTCTTAACCCTTTTCAAGGTCGTTGGTCTGTCGTTGGTCTGTCGTTGGTCTGTCGTTGGTTTGTCGTTGGTCTGTCGTTGGTCTGTCGTTGGTCTGTCGTTGGTCTGTCTGTGGAAAGACTGCATGAGCAGCATAGGTGTGCACAGATAGTGATGAGGAGGCGCTGGAGCACCTGCCCTCTTGCCCTCCTAGACAAAAAGTGCCCCTTTGAAAAGTTTTTTTTTTTTTTTTTTGCTGTGTATTGTGGTCTTTGTTGACATGATCATCTAGAAATGCTTGTCGATTAAAATTGAGTGGTAATAATGCCTTGATACAATTCCTATATAGGCTAGTAACGCAGCCAAAAGTTCAAAATTTCTCCCCAGCACCTGCCTCCCAAAATGTCTGTCCACATTAGTGATAAGCAGGCTTCCAGGGTTTGCCATGCTCTGTCTTTCTCCTCTACTGTTCATTGGTCTGGCTTGAGGGGTACATGAGTAGGTTTCAAGGGGGTGTTGGGTAATTATGCAGCCATATAGGGCATTTTCAGTTTATTTTTCTTCCTCACACTTATGTTGTGTTTTTGTTTTTCTCTCTTTCTCTCTTCCTTTTACTTGTATCTCTATCTCTTTCTCTTCTATCTCTCTCTCTTGGTCTTCATCCTCTTCGGACATTGTCCCGACTCGAAAATGTGTATGTGTAGGCTTGAAGTATGTAGGACAACGTGTTCCTTCCTCTTTCTTTTATTGTGGTTTCTTTTTATACTCCTCCTCTCTTTCTCTTACTTCTCTTTCTATCTCTTCGCCTTAATCCCTGTCTGTCATCGCTGTGGCTTGAAAAGGTACATCAGTTGGTTTTACGGGTTTGAAGTAACGAGACAGCCATTTCCTGTAGGACATCTTTAGCGTCTTCCTTTTGTCCCCTTTATAATGGTTTCCTTTTTACCCTCTATCTCTTACTTTTATTTCTATCGATCTTTTCTCCTTTGTCTTCATCCTCTTCGGTTGTTGACCCGGATTGAAAGGGTGCTTCAGTAGGCTTCAAGCATGTTTGACGAGGCAGCCATTTATAGGACAACTTGTTTCTTTTCTCCCTCTATATGTTTCTATAGTGTTTTTCCCTCCTTTTTCTGTCTCGTACCTCTCTCCTTATCGTACCATCTTAATCCTCCTCAGTCATTGGTCTGCCATGAAAAGGTGCATGAGTAGGCTTCAAGAGTGTGCCAGGGTAACAAGGCAGCCATATACTGTCATTTCAAGCTTTTTCCTTCTCTGTTTTGTATGGTTTCTTTATTTCTCTCTTTCTTTGCACCTCTCTTGCTCCTGAAGCTGTCCACTCTGTTCTTGATTCCTTGCCACATTCCCCTCTTCATCGCTCAGTGTTGTTTCAAAAGAGTATATGGGTCAAAGACATCTTTGTCATTCAGTGTTACGGATACCTTTCTCCGACTGTAACTGCAAAAAAAAATCATGATTTTTAAATTGTTTCAAGTGAATGGATGACAGCCGAGGCTTTCATGAATTCCCTGTAACAATAAATAAATAAAAAGAGTCATGTTTTTTACAGTTACAGTCAGCAGAAGGCATCCGTTACACTGAATGACAATGCCATTTTGCCCGTCTTTGACCCATATGCATAGGCTTTAAGGGTGCGGGCTGGCTGGGGTAGCCATATATCGTAGGACACTATGGCTTGTTCTTTTTTTTACCCTCTATCTTTCTCTTACTTCTGTCTCTCATCTGTACGTCATGATCCACGTCAGCCGTTGGCTTTGCTTGTAAGGTTACATGAGTAGGCTTCAAGTGTGTGTACAGGAACAAGGCGGCCATATACTGTACCTACTGTAAGACCTCTTAAGCTTGTTCCTTTTGTCTCTTTTTAGTGGGTCTACACCTTTTCTCTTTCTCGTATTTCTGTCTCTATCTCTCCATCTTAATTCTCTTTGGTCATTGGTCTTGTGGTGAATGGGTACATGAGTAGGCTTCAAGGGTGTGTGAGATAACGAGGCAGCCATATGTAATACTACAGTGGTTCTTAACCTTTTTTTCTGATCGCACCCCCTTAGCTGTTCCCAAGACAAGCGGTGCACCCCCATCCCAAATGTCTACACGTGTATACGCACCAAAAAAATGTTTATTTTAAGTGATTAATTACAATGATTTTTACTTTAAACATTAATCAATACTTTAATGAATTTACATGAGGATGAAAACATGTTTAAATTTGGTCTTAATTTGGCCTAATTATAATGTTTGGAAGCAGAATTTTGGTCACAACCTCAACACAAACAAAATTCCGCGCACCCCCTGAAATCTCTGGCGCACCCCCAGGGGGTGCCCGCACCCCAGGTTAAGAACCACTGTAATACTATACTGTATGTAGGACACCTATTTCTTTCTCTTTTTTTAAAGTGGGTTCTCCCCCCCCCCCCTTTTCTCTTGTCCTTGTCCTCTATTCGTCTCTCTCCTCGCCGTTCATCGATCTGAATTGAAAGGGTACATGAGTAGGCTTCAAGTGTGTGTGAGGTAACAAGACAGCCATATTGGACATCTCGTCTCTCTCAAGAGTGTGTTCATGTCTCTCTGCTTCTCTTTCCCCTTTGACCTCTGTTCATTTCTCCACATTTTCTCTTTCCTTTTCTTTCTTTCCTTCTTCTTCTTCTTCTTCTTCTTCTTCTTCTTCTTCTTCTTCTTCTTCTTCTTCTTCTTCTTCTTCTTCTCCTTCCTCTTCTTCTTCCTCTCCTTCTCCTTCTTCTTCTCCTTCTTCTTCTTCTTCTTCTTCTTCTTCTTCTTCTTCTTCTTCTTCTTCTTCTTCTTCTTCTTCTTCTTCCTCTTCTTCTTCTTCTTCTTCTTCTTCTTCTTCTTCTTCTTCTTCTTCTTCATCTTCATCTTCATCTTCGTCTTCTCTCAGTGTTTTGAAAGGTGGAGGTACTGGAGGGTGACTACTCGAGACGGCGGTATTGGACGTCTTAATTTTTTTAATTACTTTTTTTCCCCTCCTTGCTTTCTTTTCCTTGTGCCTTTACCTCCTCAGCATTTCATCCTTCTCTTCCTCCTTGATGCCCCTCGCTGTGTCTGAAAAGGGTACATTTGGCTTCAAGTGTGTAGGGTGATGGGGGCAACCATATAGGCCATCTTATAAAAAAGATGTGTGTGTGTGTGTGTGTGTGGGGGGGGGGTGTTAAAAATTATTTTTCAGATAAGACAGTGGAGGAGAGACGAGAAGGGAGGTGGGAGAGAAAGACAGGGAAGGATCGAGAACATGACCCGGGCCGGGAATCGAACCCAGGTTGCCCTCGTAGCAGTCCAGTGCCGTTAGAGCCACGGCTGGGCCATAGGCAATCTTTAGTTGGTTCTTTTTTCCTCCATCTCTTTTTGTGGCACTATCCACTCTCCCTCTTCCTCATCCTTACTCCTTACACGGCCTGGGAAAAGAAAACATAGTAACTATTAATACTAATAGTAAGTGAGTGTTGGCTGGTAACTTTTATCATCTACTAGCCAATTAATTTATAGCCCTGGTTATACATATTGGACGTACGGTATGTAGTCGCCTTTTTTCTCCTTCTCTTTTCCATTGCCTTCTTTTCCTCCTCCTCCTCCTCCTCCTCCTCCTCCTCCTCCTCTTCCTCTTCTTCTTCTTCTTCTTAGTGCATCTTGAAAGAGTAGAAACATGAGTACAGTTCTCCGGCACCTGTGTAGGGTGGTGACATCGTTAATTTGCCTTTTCTCTTTCGACTCTCTTCCGCTGCCAACTGGTACAGTAACCCACTGTTGTTAGTTGATGTGGTACAGTAACCCACTGTTGTTAGTTGATGTGGTACAGTAAACCACTGTAGTTGTTAGTTAGTGTGGTTCTGCAGCACTGCCAGATAACAAGTAAGGCTGAACAAGGCTGACGATTTAAGAGTGAATCCCCATACTTCTGCTGTTTTACACACACACCCTCTATTTGGTGTCCTTGCCACATTGTTGAATCGCTTTTCAAAAGGATCATTCTGTGACAGTGCTATTAGTACATCTGGCTTGGGTGTTTTTTGTTGCTGCTGTTGTTGTTGTCTTTATTTATTTTTTTGGTGTTCACTGCACACAATTTGGGCGTAATTGGACTCGTATGGAAGCAGCCACACTCGTTTATCCAACTAATTAGTTCTTCCCACATCTGTCTTAACAGCCTGGCCTGCTTTTACATCATCTTACGTTTTACTCTGCCACAACACGGCCTGTCAACTAGTCAGTGTTGTGTGAGTGTGAGTGTGAGTGTGAGTGTGAGCGGGTGTGCACGTGTGTGTGTGTGCGTGCATGTGTGTGCGCGCGCGTGTGTGTGCCCGCGTGTGTGCGTGCGCGCGCGTGCGCGTGTGCGTGCGCGTGCGTGTGCGTGAGTGCATGTGCATGTGTGTGTAGTATTCATTTGGCCTTTTTTTTACCCATATTTTTGTCTCCTTTCTCGTTGATGAAATTAAAGGTCCCTGCTACAAAATAAACAAGGTTTGTCATGGTGTTGATGTGTTGGATTGGATTTTTAATGAAGTGTCTCACTGGCTCACGGTTGGCATGAGTCCATGATTTGTGAAGATCTCTGTTGTTATATAAATGACGTGTTTCTTGTCGTTACGGTGAACCGTCTTGCCTGTAATATTTCCAAGTGTGCCTTCAAGAACATGACGGGAAGCTTTCAGCTCCCCAGTCGTAATCCGTGAAGCAGTCAAGATCAGAAAGCCTGCTAATGAAATGAGCTATTACAGGCCCTTTTATTTGAAGTGTGTATCATGTTGGTTTAAAAAAAAAAATCAGCAATCTCCCGGTTGTTTTTAATTCTCTCATTACGCCATGCCCCAATGTTTGCCGTTTTCTTTTAAAATATACTCGAGTGTGGAAATAGCTGCTTCTAATCAAGGCTATGGCGAATGAAAAAACACAAGATGATTATAGAAATCCACACAAGGCTAAATCTGTATCTTAATGCTGTTACTCCCCAAGGTCCGTATTACCGTCCGTTTCCTTTAGCCGTCCTCCCATGTACTTTACTAATTAATTGCGAGGGGTAGGTTCCCTTGAACTTGTTTCATGTATATTTTAGTTTCGTTCGCATAACCTTTTGACCCAACGCTGCTGTCAAGATACAAGTCCGGGCCTTTTGAGATCATACGATGGGCTTGGTGCGTTTGAAGGAAGACATAGAGAAGGAGAGAGAGAGAGAGAGAGAGAGAGAAAGAAATCACGAGAGAGAGAGGGGGATATAAACAGAAGGGTGGTGATATTTAATTAATCACTGGGATGAAGAAAGGGTCCTCTCATCCCTGTCTCCTAGAAGAAAGACGGCCTTCAGAGTCTGACTTTTTTTTTTGCTTTATACGCCTTTGTTTAACCCGTCCCATGAATACAACACACCCAGAGTCAGAGATGTTTTGCTCTGCTTCAGCCTCTTTTGTTTTAGCCCTGTCCCATGAATATGGCACATTGAAAGTAAGACATTTATTTTCGCTTCATACCCCTTTGTTTAACCTGTCCCATGAAGGCGACACGTTCAGAGTCAGACCATTTTTCCACCCTCCTTTAGCCTCCCTTTGTTTGCCCTCTCCACTCATGAAAATGACAGCCAGCATAAATTTCCGCACCGCTGTTGACACCGGCCAAACATTTCCCGCTCAGTCTGACACGGGCCTCCGACGCCGAGGGAACAGAGGGCCGCCAGAACCGATGCCACGAGGTGTCCATCATTACGGAGGCACGGATGCCGCTCAGGAAGACGACGGCGAAGGCAGCGGCTCACTTCCCTTCCGTTCTCTTCCCGCTTTGTTCTAGAACAAAAAGCATCACTTTGTAGACTCTTATTCTCTGCATGCACACACATGCACACTGATACTTAATGAACATGTGTACTGCACGCACCCGCACACACACACGCACACACGCGCGCACACACACACATACACACACACACACACACATACACACACACACACACACACGTGCGCACACGCGCGCGCACACGCGCGCGCACACACACACATACACACACACACACACACACACACACACACACATACACACACACACACACACACACACACACACACACACACACACACACACACACACACACACACACTCCTCCACCTCCTCCTCCTCCTCACAGGTTGGAATTATGCTAATGTTTGCCGTTGTACAGCAGGGAATGCGTTTTTCGGAGAGGTGACTCTTCAGAGGACGAACATTGATTGAAGCCCCTCATCCCAATCAGTAATTACGTAAACACTTTGTCAGCAGCAAGCCGAACCAACGAACGAGCGAGCAAGCGTGTGGGATCATATCTAATAGCAGTTTCCGCCGGAATTCTAATTAGACGCGCACACCTGATTAAATTAGATATGCAGACGCTGTATGATGTGTTTAATGCATGTTTACATGCATCCCCCTATTTTTTTTTCCTCGCGTGAAGAATGCCCACTTAATTCCCTTTCAACACGACGCCGTCCTCTTCCCAACCTTGAGAAGGAGTGTTTATGCAAGACAGCTGATTAACTTGACTTTCCTCCCATTTGCGTCATTGCGTTGGTTGTGGGAAAAAAAAAGAAAGAAGCTCCACTCCATAGATGGCAGGCTGGTCCTCCTCCACATCCATCTCCTCCTCATTGTCATGCTCAGGGCCGCTGACAGCTTCGGCTGGGCCCAGGACAAAGTCATACGAAAGGGGCCCCCCACCCCATACATACAATGTAATGGGAACCCAGTTCTGGGCCCCCTCCATCCCTGGGCCTGGGACAACTGTCCCCTTTGTCCCTCCCTGTCGGCTTCCCTGGTCACGCTAATGCAGTTTCGTATACGTGGCCCGTCCTGGAGACTTTGAATGCTACTTTAGAGCTTAGCAAGGAGGGACGGTCCACAGGGGGATAGCGTATCTATCCTTTAATCACGACTTGATCCTTCAAAGGGTTGATGAGAGATGTTCTTGCCACAGACTTGACACTTGTGGTGTGGTGCTTGAAAAACACCTTGATGCAAAGCAATCTAAGTTCCAATGATGATGACAATGTATTTAATATAATAATGTATTTGACTTTAAAAGTCTTTCAAGACGCAAAGTAGAACAAATAGCTTACGGCATGCTTTTACCAGAAACAACAGGGCGAAAGCGAAGACTAAGGCAATGGGGTACGCAAAACACTGATCAAAACCTATGGGTAACTCAGTGGCAAAGTCCCTCAGATGATGTAAAATCCTGATGCGGATGTGAAATAGACTGTGAGGTACAGTAGTTGTTCCTGCAGAAACAGTAAAACTCTGCAATAGTACAGAATATCATCCAACAAGAAGTAGATTTGACCAGGCACCCACAGTAACCTCACATTGGCCCAAACAGTGGACTGTATAGTAACCAATACCTACCGGTATCTACAGTAAATTACTGTAGTCATTTTAGATAAAAGCCTCAGCTAAGTGTAATGCGATACAATGCTGTGAATGTGGGATTGTTCAACAAGAGGTAACTTGGCAGAGCGAGGTTGGAGGTCTGAAAACAGCAGACCGCAAACAAGGTTACAGAAACGTGCTCTGTCGTTGATTGGACTGACGTTAATGTCCATTGAGACGATGTTATGACCTTCTCGATGCCTAATTTCTGTCGGGATATAATTGAACTGTCACTTGTAATTACGTCTCATTTCGCCTAACTGTGGGTGAGACACTTGTCCAGTGGGTACATTTTTTTGTGGACAATCATGACAAGCAACTTCGCACACAGAGAAGATTTTGCTCAAATTACCATACCTGTGCTTTTCATTATCTGGACAGCTCTGTGCTTCATCCAAGCGTGTGCTGTGACGGAAATTGTGTGGCCTTGTGACATGTAGAGAAAATCCGCCATTGTTTCCCGTCATATCATCTGCTGTTTCCAGCAAAGCCTGCCATCTCTTTTTGGCGATATCTTCATAACGCAGTTTGGAAGATGTGGGTGCCACTTTGCAACATGTTGTAATGGAGAGAGCCTGTAATGAGACTCAAGGGAATGAAATATTTTGTGTTAAATCGCTCGTAAAGACATTTCTGCCTGCACTTTGCGATAACCTTGCAGTCCAACCGGAGGAAACGGCTTTCATTAGGGACAGAGAGGAGGAAGAATAACGGTAGCAGTTGCACATTAGCAATGCTATCTGTTATAAAAACACCTTCGCACGGAATGTACACTAAGCAATCATGCCTTTTATGTGGGAGACAAAACCGTTAATGGAAAAAAAGTTTATCTGCAGACGTTTGCACATGGCTTTCTTTTTTCTGTGGACCAAAATGGTTGCTCATTTGAATTGTGGGCTTTCAATTAAATCCACTCAAGAAGCTATAGAAAGTTAGTGGCCTGTGTCACTCTCCTCAGCCGTGGTTAATGACTTACAGGGGCACCAAATGTTTCTTAATTGGAGGAAGATGAACCTTGATAAACCTCTGAATTTAAATGGAAAAACAGGAGAGAGAGAGAGAGAGAGAGAGAGAGAGAGAGAGAGAGAGAGAGAGAGAGAGAGAGAGAGAGAGAGAGAGAGAGAGAGAACATGGAAGGTGTCTCGTTATCAAACAGCAATATAGAGCATTGAAAGGGCTTCAAGACAAATGGCAGGAGATCCATTTTCAAGCTCCTTGACTTCCCTTTCCAAATTTTCGAACCTTTTTCTGACTTCTCTATGCCTCTCAAATAGCGAATAAAAAGGTTGTAGAGAAGTGAAAGCACACTCTATCAGCACATGTTGTCTATTTTTGATTTTCCTTGACTTTAACCCTCCTTGGCGCTTTAGTTAAAGGAAAATACTACTGTAAGTAAAATAAAAGTATGATAATAATGTTTCCAAAGTCATTTCAGTGTGTCATCATCATCAGTTCATAACGGGGTGAGCTGCACATCTGAATTTGCTTTTTGAGTAGTTGATACCGTAACTACACTGCTCTGTGAATTTCCAAAACCCGATCTCTTATCTGTAATTGGAAAGATTGACAGGACAAGATAAGCAACTCTTTCTCTAACCTTTAGGGTGACTGAAATGGTGCTTTGGTGTTACATTACATTATACATTACATTATCATTACTTTACATTGTAGATGATTTAATTGAAAACAACTTTTTGGTTGTTTTCAATTACATTTTTAAGTTATTTAGGTATAGGGTAGTAGTTAGTCCCTAGAATAGTGTGCAGTTTGTTGCCTTTCTCAGGGGCACGGGCCATGGTTGAGGGATCTGAAGAGCACCCGCATTCATCCTAGTACAGGATTTGAGCATGTAACTTTTTAATCACAAGACCAACTCTCTTACCATGGATTATGCCCATGATCTGCATAGCCAAGAATGTGACTCATTCCTGACAATTTTAGAGGAGGACCCCAAGAAGTGAACCCTTCCCCTAGAATGGGAATGTGACTTATTCCGGCCAATTAAGGGACTCCTCAGTAGTGACCCCTCCTCCTGGAAAGCTCTTCATTTCATAAGGTCTTCCATTTTACATTCAAAAGCAAAATCCACTGACGTCACACAGCTCACACAAGGTCAAACTGTCCTACTCACCTTACAACCTTTACAAGTTTTAAGACCCCCAATTAGTGTGAACAACTTGTACACGAAGCAGACCATCCTTATCCAGTATTCATTTCCATGAACTTCACATGATGCAATATTAAATTTAAATGTCCATGCAAACACTATGAGTGCAGCAGTCAGACGGGGGGACAGTGTCATAACCTCAGTAAGTAACCAAGCCCTGCTGAGCTGAGAGGGGGAAGAAAAAGACTTTGGATAGTAAAATTCATCATTCAGCTACTTGCGTGGTGGTGCCCTATTAGCTCCAAAGGGGCTTAAGGCTGCAAACCGTGACCAAGAAAATCGCTAATCATAAAGGATGAGGCCGTCCCCTAAGCCTGTGTGTGCCCCCTCTTTTCTCCACACACCATCCTGCCATCCATCTTAAACCGCAATCCCTACGTAGGAAGCTGAGTGCCATTTTCCTGGCCACAGCGGCTCTGTTTCAAATGTGTTTACAGGTCATTACCTGCTGCTAGCGCTCGCTAACGCAGAGCAGGCCGGCTAATCGGGCTGCAAGGGTCCCTGAGCCCTGGTTGGCTTATCATCTGGGACTCCTGCACTGGCCATTGTGGCCAATCTTTTCTGTGTAAATCTAGTCATTCGTTTTCCTTTGTTTCAGACAAGTAAAAGTTTTCTTTCCCTTTACCTGACATGGGTCCACCTAATGACTAGATTTCACAAGAAGACATGATGTACATAATACAGCTATTTTCTGGGTAACGAAGGCGAGAATGGACTTGAAGGACTGGGCTGCTTTTGCTGCTGCCCCTTGGCTGTCTAGGCAAAACTGCGTAAATTATCCCTAAAATGTCTAACTTTTTGAAACTTTTTTTCAGAATTAGGTTCAAATAACACTGAATGATATGTTTTAATGTTTAGATGCATGGGATGTAGAATGACCCACCATCTATTTTTAGTCGCATGCAGAGGCTCTATATGTTGATATGTCAGTCGATAGGTGGGACTGTGTTTTGGAAACGCCTTTGTATGGGAAGTCATGGGTACTACACGGTTAGGGCGTCAGACTTAAAGCCTAAGGTTTTCCGGTTCGACTCCTGACCCGCTAGGTTGGTGGTGGGAATAATTAACCAGTGCTCTCCCCATCTTCCTCCATGACTGAGGTACCCTGGGCATGGTACCGTCCTGCTGCACTGCTCCCCTGGGGTGCCATTGGGGGCTGCCCCCTTGCACGGGTGAAGCATAAAGGCAATTTCGTTGTGTGCAGTGTGCACTTGTGTACTGTGCAGTGCTGTGTCACAATGGCATCTCCAGGCCGTGCCCTCCTAGCGACACAACACCTTCAGCATTGCTTCTAGTCAGGCCAGGACCAATACAAATATCGTTTCTGAGCTCCAGAAAAATCGGGAACTCCTCCCACTTTGTCGGGAAGCAAACAACCAGTAGCAAACCAAGGGAGGCGAGTCAACCATGCCGTTTGGAAAATGTTTAATGTTATGCTCTTGGTCACACCAAGTCTCGAAGAGATTTGAAAGTCGATGATAATCAGGCTAACAATGGCAATGGGAGTTTCCCAGGTGGGCTTTCACTGGCTTACACTTCACGAGAGTTTGCAGAACCATTAGCTCTGTTAACCTTCTTTATGCATCTCTTAGGGCAGGGTTTCCCAAACTGTGGTGCGTGCACCCCTGGGGGTGCGCGGCCTGTCACCAGGGGGTGCCCGAGCTGAATAGAGCAGGGTGGATATGTGTGTTTTTTATCCAGTATGAATGAACGTCAGGTAGTTTTAATTGGAAGGATCCATCTGAAGTGTAATTTTTAACTCACAGACACAGTCATGCAATAAGTTCTATTTTAATTATGGCAGAAAAAAACATCAGATCGATTGGAAATCAGGATTATCCAAAATGTGCGGTGGTGCAACATTTGCTTAGGGGGTGCGCAAACCACATTGAAATGTGAAAGGGGGTGCGCAGGGAAAAAGGTTTGGGAACCACTGTCTTAGGGTATTTTCACATAAAGCCCCCTTCATGTGAACCAGTTTCCTCTTTAAGCGGACCAAAAAGTGAAGCGAAAGCAAAAGGACTCAGTTCTGTTTTTGCTCATATTGTGTATTGTTTGTTTGTATTGTTTTCATGTGTTCATACTTTGTTAATGTTGTATGATGAGTGTATTCCAAAAGGAACTGGTAACTCTATCTTTTCCACTTAGGCTTTTATGGGGTGTCTGTCCTCTTTTTGATCACTCTAGAGCGCTCTTAAATGATTACACCTAGTCACTATGTAACTCGTCAGGACTCTTCAGCGAACGGTACTGAGACCACGTCAACAAAGATCTCAGTAGGGTTCACTTCCGAGGGGTCTGGGTACACTTTGGAGTGTTCACATATTCGAAAAAATGCAGTCACAGGTCTGAGTTTGCTTAAATGGCTGAAAGGAACCAGGTGTGTAACTGACCTTAGTCATAGAAGGTATGCTAGTGTCTCACCATTGACTGTTATTAACCTAAATAGATCCGTTCAAGTGTCACTAGCATGGTTGCCAAGTGCAGAGACATCATAAAGGCATCATAAAGACCGTGGCTATGACGTCATAAAGGGATGCTGGAAGCCATGACAGTGCTCACCGCTGCCAATCTGAGGCGCTGTATATATTATGCATACCTGGGTATTTTGATAGAGTAACATTCCCCACGTTTACCAAAATATCTTCGTTCACCATCGGCAAATCGGGGGGCAACAGTCATTGTGACATACCGCCATTCCAACAGTATTTGATAGCCATTCCGAGCCATTCCGAGTCATTTAAACATTGTTGCAAGTACTTATAGGCGCGTGAACAACATTGCATAACTATGTTGCAGAGAGCTGTCATTAATATTGTGTGCGGTAAGGAGAATGCCATTGAAGTTTCTCTCTGTTTAGATTCAAACGTCTGACCAGAGATATTGTCTTGTCTTGTCTCGTCTCACTCTCTCTCTCCCTGTTGTTCCGTCGCTCCTTCTCTCTCTCCTTCTTGCTCACTAACTCACTCCCTCTGTTCAAGCCCCCAAAATAGGAAATGTCTAAATTACACTTGCTAATGGAATGCTGTGACAGTGATTTCTCCTTTTTTCTTCTGTCTTCTCCCCCCCCCGCTCCTCTCTTTACACCCCTTTCCCTCTCCCCTCTTACTCTCACCCACCCTGTCCTCTCTCTCTCTCTCTCTCTCTCTCTCTCTCTCTCTCTCTCTCTCCCCCCTCCCTCGCTCCCTCCCTCCCTCCCTCCATACCCCATTTCTCTATATCTCTGTCCATTCTCCTCCCCTTCTGTCCGGCATTTTAAAATTCTCTATCAGCGACTGAGCATATTTCATTTGATATGAAATGAAAGGCTTCTCTTATCGGCGTATTAAAGAAAAGGACCAAGCTAACCAAACCAAACCAAAGTAAAGCAAAGCCTGTGTTGATTAAGGGGTCCATCTGCTGTGCGGACTGGTTATGATCAGCGGTGCCGGTAAGGGGGGACAAAGGGGCCCGTTGTCCTGGGCCAAGGGAGAGGGGTCCACCAGAATCGGGTCCTCATTACATTGTATGTATTGAGCTGGGGCGAGCCCTTTCAGACGACTTTGGCCTGGGCCTGGCCAAAGCTGTCAGCGTCCCTGGTTATGATGGCAGGGAAGCTGACAGGGATGGACAAAGAGGTCTGTTGTCCTGGGCCCAAGGGAGAGAGGGGGCCACCAGAATTGGGTCCCCAGTTCATTGCATGTATTGAGTGGGAACCCTTTCCGATGGTTTTGTCCTGCGCCCAACCAAAGCTGTGTAATGGCCTGGTTATAAGGGTGGCAAGAGTGGTTTAAGGAGTCGTCTCACAGATGGATAGCACAGTCCAAAAGACACCCAGTTGGTGCCTGTTCACTGTTCTCTCTCTCTCTCTCTCTCTCTCTCTCTCTCTCTCTCTCTCTCTCTCTCTCTCTCTCTCTCTCTCTCTCTCTCTCTCTCTCTCTCTCTCTCTCTCTCTCTTTCTTGTATTGCTCATAGGGAACGAACGGTCCAAAAGACACCCAGTTGATGCCTTAACCCCCCTCTCCCCTCTCCCTCCTCCTCCTTCTCTCCTATTGCTCATAGGGCACCTCTGTTCGCCTTGGCTCGTCTGCAAACAGATGGAGATATCAATACTTAATGCGTGCGTAGCCTTCCCCCCTCACAGCCCTCCTCCCTTCGCAGGGCTCCCTCTTGCTTAATAAGCGGGCCGGCGCTCAAATTAAAAACCGGTCACGTCAGACTGCATCGAATCGCAAAGGAAGTCATAACTACTCTGATCAAATAAATTAGCACCACCATCTAGCCCATGATGTCTTGAGTCCTCTGAAGTTCTCATTTCGACTATGCCCATTTTAAACTACCGTATGGCAAGTGGTGCTGAAGCTGTACCAGTGGCAAGTTTATGTGTAAAAAGTTTGATCAATAGAGGAAAGGGTTGTTCACTTGTGAATTACATTCATGCTCTCCGAACATAGCAAAACTGGACACAAATAGTCGATTACTAAAAAGAATTGAGTTCGAAAAAAAAGTTGTTTCTTTTCAAAAGGGGAATAGGGTATGTGTTATTTAAGGATTTATCAATATGTAATTACATTCATTAAACCAGGAACTAGATTTGTCTGCATACATACATGCATGTGCTTGAGAAAATGACGAGGCCTATGTTTTTAAACTAGTTTGATGGATCTTGTTTTGAAAACTCCCCAAACTGCCTGACGTGTGCGTGCGTGTGCGTGTGCGTGCGTGCGTGTGTGTGCGTGTGTGTGTGTGTGTGTGTGTGCGTGCGTGTGCGCGTGCGTGTGCGTGTGTGTGTGTGTGCGCGTGCGCGTGCGTGTGCGTGCGTGTGCACATGTGTGCACGCTCACTTTTGTCTGTGTGCAGTTGTTCGTTAACACGGCACACAGTCTTGGCATGTCGCTCTTCTAGCGGTGATTAGTGAAGTTATTATTCTGACTTGGCCCCTCTTACTTCACATCACAGAAAAGCAGCACGTCAGGCCCCAGGCTCATGCCAAGACTGAGAACAAAGGGCCTCGGCTTCACCGACTTCCAACGAGCGTATACACTTTTAGTCTAGTCTTCTCTCTCTCTCTCTCTCTCTCTCTCTCTCTCTCTCTCTCTCTCTCTCTCTCTCTCTCTCTCTCTCTCTCTCTCTCTCTCTCTCTCTCTCTCTCTCTCTCTCTCTCTCTCTCTCTGCTGCACCTCTTTCAACGCGAACGACCACCTATAGTCTAGTCTTTCTCTCTCTTGCTCTCTCTCTCTGCTGTAGCTCTTCCAATGCAAGTGAGCACCTATTGTCTAGTATTTCTCTCTCTCTCTGTCTCTCTCTCTCTTGCTCTCTGCCGTGCTCTCTCTCACTCTCTCTCTGTCTCTGCTGCCCCTCTTCCAATTAGCGTACGTCGTACACCTTTAGTGTAGTAGTCTCTCTCTCTCTCTCTCTCTCTCTCTCTCTCTCTCTCTCTCTCTCTCTCTCTCTCTCTCTCTCTCTCTCTCTCTCTCTCCCCCTCGCTCCCTCTCTCCCTCTCTCTCTGCTGCAGATCTTCCGATGCGAGCAAGTACCTTTAGTCTAGTCTCCGTAGCCAGCTGTGGAGAGGCTCGTTTGGTCTGTCTTGAACAACACTGTACTTGTTAACACTCCTCTACCTCCTCTGTCTCCTTCTCATTCTCCTCCATGTCCTCCTCTTTGTCACCCTTCGCTCTCTCTGATGATCTGTGTCTTTCTGTCTTTTTGTTTCTCTCCTCTCCTCTCCTCTCCTCTCTCTCTCTCTCTCTCTCCCTCTTTTATTCAGTACCCTCCTCCTCCTTCTCCTCCTCCTCCTCCTCCTCTTCCTCCTCCATCTTCTCCACCAGAAATTGATGAGGGAGTCTTGTTCGCTGCCCTCTCCCTCCTGTCCTCTCTTCTCTTCTCCTCTCCTCTCATGCCCCCCTCCTCTCTCTCTCTCTCTCTCTCTCTCTCTCTCTCTCTCTCTCTCTCTCTCTCTCTCTCTCTCTCTCTCTCTCTCTCCCTCCCTCCATACTCCCCCTCTCATCCCTCTCTCCTCTTCTTCTCTTTCTTCTTCTTCTACCCCACTAGAGGGTGATGAAGGCTTACTGGCTCACTGGTTTGCTGCCCCCCCTCCCCCTCCCCCTCTCATCAACTTTTCCTCTTACCCTCTTTCTTTTTTCCCTTCTTCACCACTAGATGATGATGGAGCTCAGTCAGTTTGGCTTCTTTCTCCTCTCTTCTCCTCCTCTCCTCTCTTCTCCTCCTCTCCTCTCTTCTCCTCCTCTCCTCTCCTCTCCTCTCCTCTCCTCTCCTCTCCTCTCCTCTCCTCTCTCTTCCTCTCTCTCTCTCTCTCTCCATCTCTCTGTCTCGCTTTCCATGCCTCCCCTTCTTCCCTCTCTCTCTTCTTCTTCTCCTCCTTCACCACTAGATGATGATGGAGCCTCGTTGGCTGGCTGGCTTCTCCTTTCTTCTCCTCTTGTTTCCCCGCTCTCCTCCTCCCCTCCTCCACTCTCCTCCGCCTGCATCAGTCTCTCCCCGCAGACACAATCTTAATTGAATCATTGTGCGGACGGCCCTGTTCCCCCTTGTCAGAGGCGGTGGGCCGTGACCGAAGGCTCCTTTTTCTCCGCGCCCCGCGCCCCAGCCGTGCTCAGCAGCCGGCACCGAGTGGCAGATTAGCCCTTCATTGCCACCGCCGCTACTGCTACCGCCGGCCGCTATTGCCGACGACGCACACACACGCACATGCGCGCGCACACACAGAAAACACACTTGTGCATGCATGTACACATGCAGATGCGTACATACAGGCATGCATAGAAATGTGCATACACGCGTGTGAGAGTCTGTGTGTGTGTCCGCTTCCTCACAGACATATGCACACACACACACACACACAAACACACACAAACACACACACACACACACACACACACACACACACACACACACACACACACACACACACACACACACACACACACACACACACACACACACACAAACACACACAAACACATACACTCTCACTCACAGACATACACGTGCACACACACACAGACATACACGTGCACACACTCACAGACATGCACGCGCACACACCACTTTTTTACCATTCATATCTTCCGCTATCATCTACAGTCCCATCTTTACTTTGTACATCATCATCATTATCACCACCACCATCATCATCATCATCATCCCCGCCATCATCATATTGTATCGTATTGGTCGCTTTGGTCACTTAATGTAAGATCATCATCATCCTCGTCGTCGTCGTCATCAATATCATCGTCAACATCACCAGCCCCATGGTCTCAGACATTTTACAGAAACACTTTTTCCAGCCAGCCATGCATATCGTCTCTCCATGCCCCTCTTCTAACTTGCAATGCCCCTACCGCCGGGGCTGGAGCGTGGAACAGGTCAAAGGACACTGTGAATTTTTGACAGCTCTCATTAACTATGCCCTGCAATTAACGCTGACCGACAGCTGTAGTTAATTTGGGCACAAACTGAACATTGACAACCGGACATCTCCCACCCACCCCCAATACAATTCAAATTCAGGACATCCGGAGTGGTTTCAGAGTCACATTTTTTATCCATCACGGCGTCGTACCCACTGCCCATGTGCACTGGAGTCCATCCACTTGTGTCCTCAGGCCACGTATCTGTACTACACCATGGCCAATGCATTTTCCCGGCCAGTAATCGTTCATCTCCGATCTACTTTCTTTGGTCTGAACCACCTTACTCCTACTCTTGCCCCCCTTCTCCTCCCATCCCTGTTCAGCTTTTTGGTTCCTTCCCTTTGTGCCATTCTATCACTTTCCCTTTCCCCCACCCGTTGCCTTGGTCTTTTCCTTTTCTTGTCCTTTTCCCTGTTCCCTCGCTTCTTTCCCTTTCGCTTCCTCCCCTTCATTGTCATTGTTTTCTTCTTCCCTCTACTGTATCCCTCTTCATTCACCCCTCCTGTCCCTGTCGTATGTCTTTTCTTACCCCCAGTTCTCTTGCTACGAGCCTTTCCTTCCTTTCCCTTCCCTTCCCTCCATTTGCCTTGCATTCAGGGCCAAGATTAAGATGGCTTGGGGCCTCTATGCCACAGGTTGCCATGGGACCCCGTGGAAAGTAAATTTCGCAACAAATTTACATAGACAGTGTCATTATTTCGAGCTTGGGAATTAAGGATAACATCTCTACCGACACAGCTTTTGACCAATCAGGTAGGTGGGGGCCCCTAGGCTGCAGCATTACAGGTATGTGGTCTGTGCATTAATCCAGCCCTGCTTGCATTCTTCCGTCTCCCTTTACCCCCTTCATCACTCCCTCCCTCACTCCCTGAAGTCAGTCTTCTCCTAGCCTCCCTGTTGTTCCCTTGCTCCTAGCCTTCCCTTCCCTTCCATTCATGTGCCTTGTATGCTTCTCTCTCTCCTTCTGTTTCCTTCCTTCTCTCACTCTCTCCCTCACTCCCTGCAGTCAGTATTTTCCCATCCCCTGTTGTTCCATCGCTCCCTGCGTTGCTTTCTCTTCTCTTCTCTTCTCTTCTCTTCTCTTCTCTTCTCTCCTCTTCTCTTCTCTTCTCTTCTCTTCTCTTCTCTTCTCTTCTCTTCTCTTCTCTTCTCTTCTCTTCTCTTCTCTTCTCTTCTCTTCCGTTATCTTCTCCCATCTTCTCTTCTCTTCTCTTCTCTTCTCTTCTCTATTCTTCTCTTCTCTTCTCTTATCTTCTCTTCTCTTCTCTTCTTTTCTCCCATCTTCTCTTCTTTTCTCCCATCTTCTCCTCTCATCTCCTCTCCTCTCCTCTCCTCTCCTCTCCTCTCCTCTCCTCTCCTCTCCTCTCCTCTCCTCTCCTCTCCTCTCCTCTCCTCTCCTCTTGTATTCTTCTGCCTTGTATCCTCCCTAACCTCCTTCTTTCCCTCACTCCCTGCAGCCAGTATTTTCCCATCCCCTGTGTTCCCTCTCTCCTTGCCTTGCTTTGCCCTCTCTTCTCTTCTCTTCTCTACCCTGGTATTCTTCTGCCTCCCTTTCTTCCCTCCATCCCTCCCTGCAGTCAATGTTTTCCCATCACCTGTTGTTCTTTCGCTCCCTGCGTTGCCTCTTCTCTCTTCCCTCCACTTCCCTTGTGCTCTCCCTTTTCTCTACCTTCTCTGGTTTAAGTCCCTCCCTTCCTCCCTGCCTACCTGCAGTCTTTCCCCCTCCCATCTTCTCTTCTCTTCTCTTCTCTTCTCTTCTCTTCTCTTCTCTTCTCTTCTCTTCTCTTCTCTTCTCTTCTCTTCTCTTCCCTTCCCGTCCCTTCCCCTCTTCTCTTCTCTTCTCTTCTCTTCTCTTCTCTTCTCTTCTCTCCCCTCCTCTCTTCTCTTCTCCTCTCTTCCTCTCTTCTCTTCTCTCCTCTCCTCTTCTCTCCTCTTCTCTTCTCTCCTCTCTCTCTTCTCTCTCTCTCTCTTCTCTTCTCTCTCTTCTCTCCTCTTCTCTCTCTCTCTCTTCTCTTCTCTCTCTTCTCTCCTCTTCTCTCCTCTCCTCTCCTCTCCTCTCCTCTCCTCTCTTCTCTTCTCTTCTTCCTTATTTCTCTCCACCCCCCCCCTCCCTCCCCTGCCGCTATACTCTTGATGTTGAAATAATTGATTTGACCCACTTTAGTGTTTTGTCGTTAGTCAGTGCTGGCTTTATCATGCCCCCGCTCCACGTTTAATTATCACGGGGAGGGGAATTAATCGTCTGTGGGCCGCACGAGTCCTTCCTCCTGGGGAGGGACAGTCCACCCACCCCCCCACTTAACCCCCTTACCCCGTACCCCCCACTCCCCTTATTTCAAACGCTCGTCAGGACTATTAACACAATGACGCGAGAAGCAATTAGACTTTTTTTTTTTTTTAAATGGCAGTCAATTTATGTCGGCTGAGAAAAGAGGGGTGGTGGTGGTGGTTGGGTGTGCGTGTGGGTGGGGGGGGGGGGGGGGGGGGGGGGGGGAGTTGGCCGGTGTTCTTGGTGGGGTTGTCTTATTTGTCGTTCGTGTGTGTGTGTGCGCGCGCGCGCGTGTGTGTGTCTTTGGGAGGAGGGGTTGACAGTGTGTGTGTGTGGGGGGGGCTGATGATTAAGTGGTTTCTCTTCCTCGTCCCCTGTTGACAGCGGGCAGCGCAGATTCACCGACTAGCCGTGTGTGTGTTTTTCCCTTTTTAAACAAGTCTTTTAATGTGGCTGTCTATTGAAGTGGAACGTGCTGGGAGTGCAGATGTGCACTGTGTGTTGGTGGATGTGTGCAGCACTGCAGCAGACCTTTACCTCAATTTCCAGGGTTATGCTTACTTCGTCTGCTGTATGTAAAGAAGAATAATCTCATTGACATGACAAGATATGACACAAATTGAATTCTACTGCTATTTAAGGGTGTACAGTCTTGGAGGAGAAATGCAAGCAAATACCATTTCCATATACTCATCGTTTTTGAAGCACTTCTCCACTCCACAAGTACTGTGGGCCACATTGTCACTTGTAATCTCCAAGCACAGTGTCTTTAATGTCTTCATCTGTGACTGTACAGCACATGGAACTGTGACCCCCAAACTCATCGTTTTTAAACTCTTTATTTTACCGCTACATCCCTGGTGCGTGGCCATCAGTGGGGAACGGGCATGGTCGAGAACTTGCATAGGGGCTGAGCAGGTTGCTACAGTAGGTGCCAGAGATTGTGGATTGGGATGTTCTGGTCCATGTCATTTGTAACATACGTACTGTAGGTCAAGAAAACGGGCAAAATGGCGTCACCACCCATTTTCGCAATCAGAACCAGGTATGAGGGGATAGCTAATTCTGATATTCTTTGCAGAGTAGAGTCGATTTTCTGTATTGATCTCGAAGGAAATTCAGCAGCAGTTCAGCAGCATATGATATTTGACCATTCACATGAAAACATGTTTTAAACATGCCTTTTGTTTTTTTCTCTTTTTTTGAAGTCTACAAATTCTTCAGATATTTCCTGATTCCAATTTGTGAGGCATTATCTCAGAATCTATGACTAACTCAGTATGCCCCTGGGCCTTCTTGTGGATCTACATTGTGAGGTGCAGTGTGGTACTCCAAGTGGAAAGCGCTTTTCATAAAGGTACTCACTGTTGTAGTAAGGTGCCACGTGGTACTCAGTTCATTCAGAAGATTGTCTGGAGCAGTGGTGCTCAACCATATTTAAACAATCGCCCCCAAGCCTCCCAATGCCCCCTTGACCTCATCATAAGCCTGCCAATGCCCCCCTTTGTATTAAAAAATGGCACCCTCCCTCCTTCAGCTGCCTCCCTCTGAACGCCCCCCAAGGGCTCCCTAACGCCCCCTGCGGGGCTGTAGAGCCCCCGTTGAGAAACACTTCTCCTCCAGTGCAGTAGGTAGTAGTGAATAGATTGTCCAATGTTATGAAAGAGTTCTTCAGTGCACTCGAGTCCTCATTGAGTTTGATATACATGTACGTTTGCTTGCTTGTGGTGCATATTTTATGCCTTGGGTTCGTTTTTAAATAATTGCTTTGATCATGATGCGAATCGTGAGGATTTTTCAATTTCTGTCAAGATGCAAACAAACAACCTCTTGCTCATTCACTGTCTCGTGGTCTCTGCTTCTGACTCACTCTGTCTTCCTTGAGCTCCGCACGCACG
>NC_085873.1:29444657-29449657 GCF_034702125.1 Engraulis encrasicolus | reverse complement strand
AACGTTCTTGCTATTTCATCCCTGAAGTCTGTACTGAAATGTATGTGCAGTACAATAATTGTATAATCCCCAAGATCCCTGGCTTGGGTAGTCATTTCAAGAGTGTTGTGTCATCACTTTGTATTTAAAAGTTCCCTGTCTAGTAAAGGCTCTATGGACCAGATGAAATGGATAAACGAGCCACATGTGGCCCCCAGGCCTGAGTTTGCCCACCTCTGCACTACATTATGAACTACCAACAAAGATATTCGATATAGTAATCCAAGATAATGTGTAGCGTGCGTAGCCAATGTAACAAAGTGAGATCAAGTCTGGTTTTCTAAATGGGCATGGTTTTCCAATTGAACTCCTAGACTCCTAGTTTGCTAAAGGGGCATGGTTGTCACAGGATGGCAGCTCAGAACCTTTTCGTCATATTGATTTCAGAAGAAAACCCTTACGAAGCTTCTCTTCCATAGTTATCTATCTTCTCTGCTGGCAACTTGCCTGGATCATTTCCCAACCCTTCCGCATATCTCCCTCCCGGTTACTTCCTGTCAACCGTTCTGTCAAATAAAGGAAAAAGTGCAAGAAAAAAACTATAAAAATATAAAAAACAACTTTTAGACTTCACTTAAATCAAATGTCAATTTCAGCATTGTTAAGCACGGTTGGGGAGGTGGAGAAAAAAGAATAATGATAGGTAAGGGTTGTCTGTGATATCAAAAGAAGTTTTTGAAGAGGTCCTTTGAAAAATAATTGAAGTTATTCGGAAAGCCCTCTTTTATTACAATTCCCCCCGTAGGGAAAACTTAATGAGGTTTGTTACACAAGTCTGTCTATTTCTTTTTTAAAGGAGACCTAACCTAGTGGAGAATTTTTTTTTTTTGAAACTTTATAATAGACGCTTACAAATGAGTCTATTGCACTCACAACGAAATAGCACCCTTTCCATTAGTCTGGACCTTTCAGACCAGAATTGTTCACTGTGTTGGTGTCTGCCGTGATGCTATACCAGGGCTAGACTGGGCCCGAAAAACAGCCAAGGTATTTTTGGCATAGACCAGCCCCACACACACAACCCCCTGCTTTTCGACAAGATTATTATTAGTCCACGTTTTACAGTAAAGGAAGACCAATAGGCCGCCCTGTCTAAACTAAGGGCTGTTCTCTAAGGAAAAACCAACCAAACAAACAAACAAAAATCAACAGCATAGGCCCACTGGGAAAATGCCCCGTATGCCATATTAGCAGTCCCAGCCCAGTGGTATACCATGGTAGCCCCCCCACCATCCCCTAACCCACCCTGTCTTTAGGATTTCTTATTTTATTTGGGTTGAAAGCATTGTTAATTAGCTTCACTGATACAGAACAGTACTGGGGATGACAGCGTCGGCATGTAGCTCTGCTTAGTGAGAACGAAACCCGATGGATTTGAACTGACAGGGCCAACGAGAACAACCAACTGTTAAATCAAATTGACCGAATCCCGGGAGATGGAGAGGGAGAGAGGGAGAGGGAGGGAGAGGAGGGAGAGGAGGGAGAGGAGGGAGGGAGGGAGAGAGGGAGAGAGAGGAGAGAGAGAGAGAGAGAGAGAGAGAGAGAGAGAGAGAGAGAGAGAGAGAGAGAGAGAGAGAGAGAGAGAGAGAGAGAGAGAGAGAGAGAGAGAGAGAGAGAGAGAGAGATCTTCGGGCGCAAGGATTGACAGAGAGGCTGAGATGGATTGAGAAATCTCGAGAGGACCAGAAAGACGGAGAGACCGATACAGTAGATAGAGAGACATTCTTAAGCTCCCTGCAGCGGAAATAGATGTCTGATGTCTGCGTCAGCAAGGCTTGATCTCCTTTCATAAAAAATGATAGACGGTATTTATTTTATCATGGAAGTGATATGTCTTAAGGCATCCTTTTGTCACACAGTCATTCATGGCTATTTAATTTTCAATTTGATGTCACCAAAACGGATTGCTGTAATTGACAGCCTAGCTGTAATGTGTTAGCATTTCCCTTATAACAAAAGCCCCCATGAAGCCAACATTTGACATTTGGCACGTTTTTGTTGGAAGATATAGCACTTGTCATCATTGCTACATTTTAAAACAATTCTCAGGCTTACACTCTTTTAGCTTTTAACACTTCTGAAGGAGCTGCAATGAATTTGACCATTTTGGAAAACAAAAGGACCTGGTACGGCGTGTCTTGTCTTCAGCACCACTTTTGTGCGTCAGGCACTTGCACAATAGCAAGGCAACACCAAAAAAACAAACATGACTTTGCTTATTCGACTGGCTCAAGAACCATAGTCATTACCATGGCCAGACGTATTTGCAAAGAACCTCTCTGGAGTGCAGAGCTGTGAAGCCGAAAGTCCCCCCTGTCCCTATCAACAGTCTGGCAGGCAAGGCAGCATGGCTTCCTGCAAAGTTTTTGTGTTGTGTTCTAATGTAATGCAGTGCAGGTTCTTTCACGAAAAAAGAAATACAGCATAGCCTTTCCAATTTAGAGTAGAGTAGAGTAGAGTATCATTTATTGATCCCAGGGGGAAATGAAGGTGTCAAGTAGCATACACACATACATACACACATACGTACACTTAAAATAACCATATATAGCTCACTGTTACATACATTTAGCCAAGGCATCTCTCTCTCTCTCTCTCTCTCTCTCTCTCTCTCTCTCTCTCTCTCTCTCTCTCTCTCTCTCCTCTCTCTCTCTCTCTCTCTCTCTCTCTCTCTCTCTCTCTCTCTCTCACACACACACACACACACACACACACACACACACACACACACACACACACACACACACACACACACACACACACACACACACACACACACACACACACACACACACACCAAAATATAAAGTGTTAAGTGTAGGGCAACTTTTATGATCAGTAGGGCCACGTTTTTTCATCGCCACCATCGGAGGGCCAAATGACCACTGCAACTGCCAGAGTTAGAAGTGCAGTTGGTTGCTCACTGACTGCCCGTTTGGAAGGAATAGACCTTATACTACACCATTGGCCAACAGTATTATTATAGCAGATTAAGTATAATTGATTAAAAAAAAATCTGGTCATTATTTTTTTTTCAATTTCTGCTTTTATGCGGTTCTATGGGCCACACTGAGTGAGGAGGCGGGCCGCATGTGGCCCCTGGGCCTCCAGTTGCCCATCTCTGATCTACATACCAGCTTTTCTGTTGGTAGACCTTCAGACACAGTGGGAAATGATGCTGCTTTGTCCTTGGCCGTGGCTTAATTGGCTTTGGTACCGCACTGTTGCACTGGGGGACCCGGGTTCGATTCCAGCCTGAGGTCATTCCCCGATCCTTCCCCATCTCTCTCTCCCACTGCTTTCCTGTCTCCGTCCCGTCTCAGATAAATGCATAAAAAGCCAAAATAAGCAAAAAAAACAAAAACATTTCATTGTTATCTCATGACACCATATGAACAGCCGACTTGCAACACAGCAATCGCAACGTGCAGTGAAACTGCTCAGCTAGCTCAAGAGTTTCCTGCGGTGTGGGCTATTACCAGTGCAAGAGCGTGCAGCCATTATCTAACTAATGGACAGTGGCTGCTAATGAGTCTGAAAAGTGATGTCATGATTGTATCTGTCTCAGACGATGATGGAAGGCGGAGAATGAGCAGGGTTGCCATAGTTACTGCATTAGATGGAGTGCACACCAGGGCAAGTGCTTATTTCCTCCTTTTTAACATTTATTTTATTTTATCTTACTTACTCTATTTCATTTTATTTTATTTTATTTTATTTTTTTTCAGTTGAGTGACAACTTTGCTTCCTTGCCATGTCTCTGCACATTTGGGCTAATTGGAAAATGATTGTGTGTATGTGTGTGCTTACTTGCACCAACCTAGGTGGTTTAGAGAGAGAGAGAGAGAGAGAGAGAGAGAGAGAGAGAGAGAGAAAGAAAGGGATGACCCTGGATAATGAGCTTGAGTGTGAATAATTCATATTCATATATTTCTTTAATGAGTTGTAATTCTGCTTATGTTAGGGGGAAAACTCTTCTTGCACATATTAATGTATTTATGTATAATGTGGGTTTTCTCTTCGGTACCCAGAGATCCTCATTAATTTATGTGTTTGCTAGCGCTAGTGGTTTTCTGACATTCCCAATTGAGTCAGTGCGAGACATGGTGCAATGAGGTAAGTTCCGGAACTTTCCGAATGACGACAGTTGGCGTCTGCACTTCCTGTGTAGGGGCAGGGAAACAGGTTGGCTTTTTTTGCAGGGTTGTTGGGGTAGGCTCTTTAATATTCATGAGAGAATTTGGTCATGTCTGTTTCGGGGTAGCGCTAGGTTTGGTAAATGTAATAAATAGCGTTTAGCTTTGGTTCGACCTTACAAGCTAACATTTCTTTAGCAACATCACTCTAATCAAGACCTTTAATCCTAAACCTCACCCTGGTAATAATACTTTCATTATGAAATCCCAATTTTATAGTTCTTTTGCACCCCACTGAGATACTGTATTGGAGAGGTGATGTCTGTCACGTTTAACCAACCAGACAAGTTTCCTCAACAAAACAGTTTAGAGGCTACCCCCAGCCACCCTGCAAAACATATTACAAACAACCAAACAAACAAAAAACACACCTGCCCTATAGTCCTCCAGCTTCCCATGATGCTTTGGGCCCCCACACATCACCCTAGAAGCAAACGGTGTAAGCCATCACCTCCATAGAGGCACCACTCTCCCATCCCTCCACATATTGAGACGCTAAAGGAGATCAAAATAAAATGAAATTGAGGCGTCTTACCAGTAACCCACATCTTAGAATAGCTCTTAAAAGGATGGGAGGATGGATAGACAGCTAGATAGATATATAGATATATAGATATTCATCTATTTTTGGATGTGGGTGAGGTGGAGGAAGAAAGAATGATGGGAGGGCAGGATTTGTATTGGGAAAGGGCTTCCCATTCGCATCGATTGGTGTCAGAAACTTCATCCCTCTCCTCTCTTAAGTTCCAGCAGGGCTATTTTAAG
>NC_085873.1:29427157-29432157 GCF_034702125.1 Engraulis encrasicolus | reverse complement strand
GGCCATGGCTGGATTGGCCATAAATTATACAGGGCATTTGACCAGTGGACTGTTGATCATTTTGGTCTGGTCCTCCCCAGTTTTACTGTATGTCCACATGTTCTAAAACTGACATCCATTCTAATCCAGACACTGCTGACTACGTCACTCACTGGACATTCTCCTGGAATTCAAATGGTTGTTAGTGACTGTTAGCAGGACTCATAGCATACAGTAAACCTTAGACATCAGTTTGAGACTTGTGACGGCAAAACATTATATATCCGTTGGGAGGAATGAATGAATGAAGGAAGGAAGGGAGGAAGGAAGGAAAGAATCAAGGCAAGAAAGAAGTAAGGGAGCAAGTAAGGAAGGACGGAACGAAAGAAGGAAGTCAGGCAGACGAGAGGCATCAGCTGGTCCCGTCGTCACGGATACAGTAATGTTCCGCTTGGCCACCTCTGCTGATGCGGTCCAGTCAAAGAGCGCTGGGGAGAAATGTCTGGTCTTGCACTTTGCCTCGCATCAGCGGCAAGGTGCTGATGGGTTGTTGTGACCCAACTGACCCCTCTCCCCTCCGGACACACATGTTATTACGCACAAGCACTTTATTCCGCACATGTACAGACGCATGCACACACACACACGTACACACGCATGCACACACACACACACACACACACACACACACACACACACACACACACACACACACACACACACACACACACACACACACACACACACACACACACATTAGAGATATTACATGTGCACATTATGCACATAGGCACCTAATTGCAAGCGTAAACATAACTGCACATACACACACATCAGTACACATAAAACATGCACCCACATTACACACACAAACATGCAGACACATATTACATGCACGCACATTACACACACATATAAGATATATTACACTTGCACATTATGCACATTGGCATGCACAAACATTCAAGCACAAATATACAAACACATCATACAATCACACATAACTGCACATACACACTCATGCATACACATAACACATCTTCATACACATATTACACAGACATGCTTATACATCTACACACACACACACACACACACACACACACACACACACACACACACACACACACACACACACACACACACACACACACACACACACACAGACATTACATGCTCATACATCTACATTCACACACACACACACACACACACACACACACACACACACACACACACACACACACACACACACACACACACACACACACACACACACACACACACACACACACACACACACACATTACATGCTCATACATCTATACACTCACGTTAGATATATTATATATGTGTACGTTACACACACAGGGAGACACAAATGCATGCCCAAGCATACTCACATAATTGCGTTCACATAACACATACACACACACACACACACAGAATCTCAATTTGCAAATGCATGCACGTACACCCCAGGTGTGAACCTTTACAGGTAAATGCTAAAATCCACCTGTCCCTCAAAAGAACATTTTAGTCTAGATTGGAAGAAAAGCCTGGACATTTCCATATTTTACCAGCAATTTCCATATTTTACCAGCATTTGGCTGGTGGCTCGTGCATGGTGCGAACGTCCATCCCAAACTCTCTATCTCTCTCTCTCTCTCTCTCTCTCTCTCTCTCTCTCTCTCTCTCTCTCTCTCTCTCTCTCTCTCTCTTCTCTCTCTCCCCGGGTGGATTGACATGGTTTTGGCCGGAAATCCCCTAGAGTGTATTAATTATTGACTGAAACAAGTGGAGGAGCGCTACTTAATTATCTCAACCCGTTAGCTCTAAGACAAAGACAGAGGCACAGCGCAAATGTTATTCTCCATCCGCTCAGCGGCAGGTAAACAAGGCTCTCCGCTGTGGAATAATGAAGATAGCATTATTTGTGGTTGTGGTTGTTGTTGTTGTTTTAAACACTCTTGCATTCATTCATTCATTCATCGTTCATTTGTTCGTTCCTTCGTTCATGCCTTTGGTTATTTATCTAGTTCTTTGTTAAGTTGTATTTTTGACTTATTTTATTTAGTCAATTACAAAACAGGGTTGATTGTGTGCTGCATGCTAAGTGGGTTTCAGCAGATCAATTAAGAAATTTATTTATTTATTTATTTATTTATTTATTCTTTTTCGTCATTGTCATTCACCTGAACCTTTCCTGGTATAGAATAACCCATCCATATGCATATGATTATTACTGTGCTGTGCTGTGTAGTATTTAGCTCATTTGCATAGTAAGCACCTGCGGTTGACGGGTGCATCATTGTGATAGAGAATTGAGAGGGGTCTGCTTCGTCTCCTTTTCGAATGTCAGAACCAATTAATGCTCGCTCGTGAAGCGCACCACACGTGCAGTGCACCTGGCCTTTTGTTTCACTTGCAGATTTATTTATTTGTTTATTTTTCATTATTTATTTATTATATATACATTTGTTATTGTTTATCATTTATTTATCTATATATGTATATATCTATTTATGTATATATCTATGTATTTATCTATGTATTTGTTTTCCTCTGTAGTGGGGAGGTTGGGACGGTGCGAATGAAAGTGTCGAGCACTAAGTGGGTTTCACCAGCAGTCTATTCACCTGACAATTAGTCACCTTATTTATGCACTGAGTGTGTGCAGTGGAGGGTGATGGAGGTTGAGTGAGTGTGAGTTGTGAGGGTTGTTGCATCCTAGCTGTGTTTCGCCCGGCTCTATGTCTTTATTCACAAACATATTATCTTTTCATTTATTTACTGGGCTGTGAAGGGCTGTGGGGGTGTTGTGTGCTGAGTGGGTCTCTGTAGGGGTGCTGACAGGGGGGGACAAAGGGGACAGTTGTCCCGGGGCCCAGGGAGAGGGGTCTTCATTACATTGTATCTATTGGACAGGGGGCCCTTTCACATGACTTGGCCCTGGGTCCGACCAAAGCTGTCAGCGCCCCTGGGTGTCTGGAATGTTGGAATCCAGGGATCCTCTTGGATGTCAGGTGGATGCCCACAGCCTTCCTCACTATCTTTTATTCCTTCATATATTAATTGATCAAGTTATTTATTTCCTGGGTAGGTAGCGTTCTTGGGGTCTTTGGGGTTGGCAGGCGCTAAGTGGGTCTCACGTATGCTGGAATCCGGAGCCTGCACGCATGCACGCACGCACACACACACACACACACACACACACACACACACACACACACACACACACACACACACACACACACACACGCACACACACACACACACACACACGCACACACGCACACACACACACACACACACACATACACACACACACACACACACCAAGAGAGCACAGCAGTGACAGGGCCCTCGGTAATGAGGCGTGATGGCATGTCGCAACAATGGCAGCCTTTTGCCTGCTCAAGCAAATTAGAAGGTCGGGAGTCAGAGAGAGAGAGAGAGAAAGAGAGAGAGAGAGAGAGAGAGAGAGAGAGAGAGAGAGAGACAGAGAGAGACAGAGAGAGACAGAGAGAGAGAGAGAGAGAGAGAGAGAGAGAATTAGTGGTGGAGGTCTGGGGTTAAGAGAAAAAAATGACAGTGAATGGAAGGATGGAGAGGGCATGAGTGGATGGAGGGATGGAGGAAGAGGTGGTGAGAGAGAGAGAGAGAGAGAGAGAGAGAGAGAGAGAGAGAGAGAGAGAGAGAGAGAGAGAGAGAGAGAGAGAGAGAGAGAGCGCACCTGCTGTGCTGGAGTGAAGGAGTCAGCCAACAAAATAACAAACTGATTAGCTCTCTCTGGGCAGGAAATTAATTGGCTTTCCGCACCGCGATTAAAATGAATTTTCCCTATTCCCGCTGAGGAGGGGGCAACGAGCAAGAGAGGGAAAAAAAAGAAGAGAAGGGAAGAAAAGGAGAAAGCTAGAAGGATGGAGGGAGCCTCTCCACCAAGTCAGGGGCCACAAATAAATAAACAGGTCTATGATGAATGTGTTAGCCTGGCGGCAGGTGCACAGAGGACTGTTCCGGGTGTGTGCGTCCATAGTTGCGTGTGTGCGTGCCGAGGATTGGGGATGCTACCTGCAAGTCATCCCTCATAGTGAGCGCTAAGGACTGATTAGGGAGCTGTGGCCTGGGCCTCTGCTGTGTACCGTCTCCGAGCGTCGGCAGAGAGAGTAGAGAGAGAGAGGTTCCATTTACCCATTGTTTCCTGGTTCTATTATTGGGGGGAAAATCCCCCTTTAGGCAGACCTAGGCAGACCTGAGGACTGTTCTATTCAATGCTAGGAGCATTATGACACGCCCCTTTAGGCAGACCGGAACCTGGTCACATTAGGTGCCCATAGAAACCTATTATGTTGGCATATCTCTATACTTAAAGAATCTCTGGCGTCGGCCTTGGATGTGCTGTTTACTAGCCTAGTAAACTAGATTAACCAGCCTAGCGGCAGACACATTTTTCCTGGCAATTTGGTCTTGGACTGTGCCCACTGACATAATCCAAAGGACACAAGAATAGTCTGGGATTCCTATTTTCAACAGCATTTCCTCTGTTCACCTATTGATGTCGGATGCTTCACAACAATGAGTGTGTTTATGTGCAGTTCAGTATTCCCAATATGAGTCTCATCTTGGTTATGATGAAATCCGGGATAAGGCATTTATAGTCATAGATACAGTCATGGACATTTTCAACAGTGTAGGTATTTTAACTGCAAAAAAAACTACTACTACTACTACTACTACTATTACTACTACTACTACCACTGATAATAACAATAATAGCAATAACTAGACGCAATCAGAGAGAGCAGACCTCCGCCAAGGAAGCTGCTTGATAGAACATTTGACTATGTTACACCAGAAGTCTTTCTGCCTTCTTTTTGAGCAGTTTTAGGCTCACTAGGGTCGCCTAGATATATAGGCCAGCAATGGTAAAGAATCTATTACATTACATTACATTACATTACGTCACACTTCGCTGACACTTTCATCCAAGCTACTTATACATACTGTAGGTATTTACA
>NC_085873.1:29419657-29424657 GCF_034702125.1 Engraulis encrasicolus | reverse complement strand
GGTGATGCGAGCAGCTGGTAGCTCTGCAGTCATTTAAAGACGTGATGTATTACGAAGTGATTAGCTTATGAGTAATGGTGATATATGATGAATTAAATATCCACCAACTTTGCCGCCATGTAAATGTTATGCTAAAAAGGAAACACTACATAGATTTGTAGGTGTTAAACAACACATGCTGAATGGACTACGTGTGATTATTTTTTTTATACTTTATTGTATCAGACATAGTAAGTACATTTAACAATCTTTGTCTGATTAATCACACACACATTTTTTTCACCCTGTTAGTGGGTCAAAAGCTTGAAATCATTAACAACTCAGAGAAAAAGAAAAAAAGCAACATAGGGGAAAAAACATAAAATTAATATTAATACTAATAATGGTAACTTCAGCTTAAAGGTGCACTGTGTAGGATGTGGCCATAGCTGCCTATTGCCAAATATGATCTTTCCATGAATATCTACAAAGTAATAAACTAATATTAACTATGGCCAAAGTACAGTCTTTTTTTGCAATTAAAATGTATATTTCTGTAAATTCAAAGTGACGGACCATGGAGAAGATGCCCTTTTTCCATGTATGAAAAGTGCATTTTCCCAGTCATAATGCATACTTAGAATTTGATGGTGGATTCATGAAAAAGGTAACATTAGTAAACTACCAAAAATCTTACACAGTGCATCTTTAAGTTAAGTTGCAAGTAATAATTAGCAGTTCTATGTTTTTGTCGTCATTAACCATACATTCAATTGGCACAAAAAATGCCTGGGGAAAAAAAACCCATTAAAAGTTACATGGTGTTTAGACCAGAAACACAGGAGTGAGTTTCTCCATCCATGGTCAAGCTTCCACGACCTGACCCTGAAGCATGTGTGTAGCTGGGTGTAGCTTTCTCGACCCCCAAAGCATAACTGTGTACTGTGTGTGCCTCTAAGATATAGAGCAGGCCGTGACTGGAGAGATATGGCCCTTGTTTAGGGTGAGTGCACAGCTTTCTGCTCTACCGCCTGCTCTCTCGCTCTAACTGCCTCGGTCTTATCTTGTCACATTCTGAACCTGGACGCACGCACGCACTCAAGCACGCACGCACACACGCATGCACTCAAGTAAGCACGCACGCACTCAAGCACACACGCACGCACCTATGCACTCAAGCACCCACGCACGCACGCACACACACACACAGCACCACCCACTGCACATCCTTCCTCCAGTGACAAACATTCTCAACTCATACAGACACACACACACAGAACCAGCTAAGGCACATTTCCCTCTGAAACTTTCTAGAAGGGCAGGGTCGGCGCTGTCTAAGAGGCCTCATTTTGCGCGTGTGCGTCTGTTTGGGAGCCTGTGTGTCTGTGCAATGTGTGTCCGTGTATGCACATGTGTGTGTGAGAGTGTGTGTACGAGTGTGTGTGTGTGTGTGTGTGCGTGTGCGTGTGCGTGTGCGTGTGCGTGTGCGTGTGCGTGTGCGTGTGCGTGTGCGTGTGTGTGTGTGTGTGTGTGTGTGTCATGGGGCTGCTGCTGACATAATTCACTTGTCATGCAGGCCGGTGCGCGGCCCAAATGCGCACTGACACTTCATTTCCATAAGCAAATGAATAGAGGCCACAGCTGCCTGGCAGGCACCCCAATGCTGCCACCCTTGCCACCCCTGTCGCCGCTGCCGCCCCCCCTGCCTGCCTCCTCTACACTTATTGACAGCCAGTCGTCTCCCCGTCGCTGTCATTTTGCCACCCTGACAGCTGACGTTGAGCGAGCACAAACCAAGCCCCCCCCCCACACACACACACACACACACACACACACACACACACACACACACACACACACAAACAGCCCCGCTCCACTCAGGCCCCTCTCCTCCGCCTCCAACGTCAAGCTGTCTGCCAGCACTCAAATGCAACATCCGAATGTGGAGGAAGAGAAAGGGAGATATGAGAGAGAGGAAGAGGACAATTAAAGGGAGGAGGAGGAGGAGGAGGAGGAGGAGAATGGATGGATGGATGGATGGATGGAGAGTATGCTATGTGCTTCATAACAGCATCCGGATGCAACATCCGGATGTGGAGGAAGAGAAAGGGAGGAGATATGAGAGAGAGAGGGGGGAAGAGGACAATTAAAAGGAGGAGGAGGAGGAGGAGAAGAAAGAGGAGGAGGATGGAGAGCATGCTATATGCTTCATACCAGCACTCAGATGCAACATCCGGATGTGGAGGAAGAGGAAGAGAGGAGAGGAAGAGGACAATTAAATGGGGGAAGAGGTTGAACAGGACTATCTCTTCCGGATGTGAGGGGAGAAAGGAGGAGAAAGCACAGGACAATTAGCTATTAGACGGAGGGAGAGGAGGAGGAAGAGGAAGAGGAGTACACTACGCATTCCATTTCTGCACTCAGAATTGCGGATGGGAGAGCAGAGGAAGGCAAAGGACAAGTAGATAGGAGGAGGAGGGTGAGGAGGAGGAGGATAGGACATGAAGGCAAAAGGAAATTGTATGGAAGAAGAGGAGGAAAAAAGAAGGAGAAAGAAGAGGAGGATAATGTGCTCTGGGCTCCATGCTAGCACTCAGAAGTTACCTTACGGTAGGGACACATAGGAGGCGAAGCAAGCGAAGCGAAGAGAGGAGAAATCCAACCGTCATCAGGTCGTCGCGGCGAATCAAATGGAATGGAACAGTTATGTTGTTGATTTGATTGGGCCGCGGCAGGCGAATTCGCTCCTCATTTGCATAACATTAAACTTTCTTTTATAATTTCGCTTCGCTTCGCTCCTGTTCGCTTGCTTTCGCTTGCCATCGCTTGCCTTCGCCTCTCTCATAGGAATGAATGGCAAAGTTCGCAAATTCGCGTGAATGTGTCCCTACCGTTAGGATGTGAGAGGAGAAACAAGGAAGTGGAAGGCAGGAGGAATGAGGATGAAGCAGAGACACTTTATACAGGAGGAGACGAAAAACTTCAAGGGTCCATGGAAATGAACGGGGTCAATAATTAGAAAGTGTTACTTTTGTATATATGGCCAATCACGGATAGCCATTATAATCTGGCTTTCATTGTGAATCCAACCATATGGTTTGCGTATTGCTGAGTTGTCCCATTACTGCTTTTCTGAGATGCCCATGGTTTTACTAATCTGAAATAACTGCCCTGAGGCTGCTAAGTGAAGGGACTTATGGGAAAAGACTTTGGATGAAGTCAACTTCTGGGTGGGATGGGATGAAGTGATGAGGATAAGAAGGATAGAGAAAAGGAGTAGGTGAAGAGATGAGAGGAGAGGAGAGCTGAGGAAGGAGGCGGCAATAGAGGATGAGGACACGCACGCACGCACGCACACACACGCACGTGCACGCGCACACACACACACGCACACTCTCTTTCTTTCCACCACCCCTGTTTCACCTTGTATGGACCCTGACTTACAAAAAATAAAGTGAAGTTTTGTTTTTTTAAATCTGTGGATTAGCAAATTTCCCTCCTACTCTCTCCCCACCAACACCCCTAAAACAGACATTAATCCCATATAAGGCAGTTATCCGTCCGACGGTGATTTAAAATAGTTGTGTCGTGACATAGTCTGACAGAACTAAAAAGCTGCCCCTTTTAGCAGAGTCACCTTCTTAAGTCTCAAGCCAGCACACGCACGCACGCACGCACGCACGCACGCACGCACGCACGCACGCACGCACGCACGCACGCACGCACGCACACACACACACACACACACACACACACACACACACACACACACACACACACACACACACACACACACACACACACACACACACACACACACACACACACACACACACACACACACACACACACACACACACACACACACACACACAGGAGAGGAGAGGTGACAGAAACTGCTTCCACAAAACCTGATAGACAGAGCTGACTCACTTTCGCGCACGCACGCATGCACACACGCCCATACACACACACACACACGCACACACACACACACACACACACACAGTTTTAGATAAATCTTGCTGAAACGGAGCCAGGGAAAATCTTAAGTTCTCAGCTGTGTGAAAATTATGTTTTTATGTACAATAAATAAATAGAAAAGTAAACAAAAGATAGAAACATAGATAAATGTGTGAATAAACACATCAAAGCACTGTCATCTCCATGCGGACAGGCAAGGGACAAACACTTTGTGTCTAAATGGAAAGCGTCAAAAGGTTACATTATACAGTTTTAATTGCCCACTTAGGGATACCTCTTGCCTCTAAATGTCTCCTGCAAAACAGTTATTCTGTGTGCATTACGAGATCTTGCATGGGGAGAGGCTAACCGTGTGCTGTGTGTGTGTGTGTGTGTGTGTGTGTGTGTGTGTGTGTGTGTGTGTGTGTGTGTGTGTGTGTGTGTGTGTGTGTGTGTGTGTGTGTGTGTGTGTGTGTGTGTGTGTGTGTGTGTGTGTGTGTGTGTGCTTTTTTTTATTGGCAGGATTTTTTGCGTTATGTGCCTTGCATGGGCTTGAGAGTCACTGTTTACCGTGCTCTGTTTTCGATCGTTCTTGCGATTACCAGATTTCTGTCATCAGATGTTACATTTTTAACTTCACTTTGTGACAGAGATCTTGCATTACATCGGGAGAGACTTAGCCTGGGAAATCCCATGCTGCTTTGCACAATCGTTACGATCTGAAAGACGCCATGGATTCTATTCCTCAGCGAGGGTTCCAGATACTGGATTCCAATCAGAGAGCGGGGAGGGGTGGAAAGGCATGACTGTAGTTTGTTTGAATAGATACAACTGACGCGATTGGCTATGAGTATACGTATATGCCATTCATAACGCCCAATAAATGGCCATGTGCAATCGTGAACCACACCTTTCCTACGAGAAATTGCATAGGTAGCCTCCAGACTCATGTCAATCGTGAGATCGCCCGGTGTTTACCAGGCAAGGAGAGAGTAGCTGTGTACTGTGCTATGCGTTTCATGCACTAACAGCTAATGTTGCACCGATAATTTTTTTTG
>NC_085873.1:29412157-29414657 GCF_034702125.1 Engraulis encrasicolus | reverse complement strand
AATTCATGCTGCCCATTCACTAATGTTACCCTTTTCATGAATACTTACCACCAGCATCAAATTCTAAGTATTCATTATGACTGTAAAAATTGCACTTTTTATACATGAAAAGGGGGATCTTCTCCATGGTCCGCCATTTTGAATTTCCAAAAATAGCCATTTTTAGCTGCAACAAGTCCGACAGGCGGACAACAGATGCGTCCGTCTATGCCCGTTCTGAACCTTTTTTGCCCAAACGCCCCCTTGGCCTCCTCATAACCTGTCAAGGCAATTTATCAATAAGCCTACCATGTACTGTATAAGCCTGGATTTGAAAAAGTACCATAGGATTTCAACAGTGTTGGGCAATTTACTGAAAAACTGTAATGCATTGCTGATTACATGTTACTGTCTTTTCAAAATAATCCCTTACACTACATTTAGCAATGTGGGGACCTAAGGCGAATTTAGCTAGGGGGGCCATCGGTCCATCCCATATCACATTTTTTTTAGATGCGTCCCAGCATCTCTATAAGAGGGTCTGTCTGTCCGTCCGTCCGTCCGTCCGTCCGTCCGTCCGTCTGAAACGCATTCGTTCAATTGTGTCTGAAACGCATTCCTTCAATTGTTCCTTCATGTGGCCACAAGGCGGCAGACTTGCCATTTTGGACCGGAGCGAATGCGTGCAAGCATAGCCTTTCTAACCGGATGCTAACGTTGGCGAAAAGTAGCCTAGCCACAGGCTAACTGACAAACGTGAGGCCAACAACTCAGCCGATCGTGATGTACGCCACAAATAGACCAATCGACCTCATATTTAGACACTACAATGTTGATTTCTGCCTTCGATTTTCATCAGTTAAGAAATCTAGCGTCGGATTAACACATTATTAAGGTAGTAAAGCGAGTTGGCGCCATGTTTGTTTTCCAGAATCACCCGGGTACAGAGCTCACGTGCAGCATTCTGGGTAATTGAGTTTCACTGCTTTGTGCCTTGACGGTGAAGCTGGTATTGAAAAAAAGTCCATAAGCGCATGATTCACCCAAACGGTTTTATTTATTTATTATTTGTCGATGTTTAGATTCTTTCCCACATGCACATACTGCTGAAATGGCGTGATACTAAAGGTTGTTAGGCCTAATACATGTCTGGTAATTTGTAATGTTCACTTCATCTAGGCTATGTGAAATTTCAAATCATAGCCTATGGTTCTTTTCCAAATCCAATAATGATGATACGCTTATTATACCCTAAACTGCAAAAAATAAAGCCATGTCTCGCCATTTTGCTGCCTTGCTGCCTGCCACAATATTTGGAGTGTCCATGATGACCAATAAACAAAAAGTACATCCTCGGGGGGCGTTGACAGGCTAGTAGGAGGCCAGGGGGGCGTTTGGGGGGGGGGGGGGGGGAATGGCATAGTTGGAGCTGACATAGAGGGACGCATCTGTTGTCCGCCTGTCGGCCTTGTTTAACATAAAATCTCTATTTGTGTTAGGCTATTTTTTTTTTTAATCACGATTTTTTATTTTTAAAAAAAAATAATAATTACAAACATAAAAAACAGGCAAACATTACAACCCTTTCTGGACAGATTTCAATGAATAGGCTATTTGCAATTTTGCATAGGCCTACATTAAATAAACTAAAATGTGAAATTCTCTTTTCACTTTAATATGAGAGCAGTGATGTCCCCCCCTCACTGAAGTGTTATTTCATGTGTCTGCATGATGCTGTCACCTATTTGAAGTGACGTTGATGTTGGATTTCATGGAATACTTTTAAATGCCGCTTTGGGAAGAAAACAGAGTAGGCGACAGGTGAACTGTCTTTCTGTCAAAACAGTGGTTTGCAATCGTTTGCGTTTTCACGTGGATATTGTCTTCGTGGACCGTAACAGACAAACCGTAAGTTCCATAAACTAATCAATGAGACATTGGCTACGTGTACATGATGTTTTTAAGTCCGATTTAATAAATGCGATTTAAATAGATCGGATTAAGAGTTATTTTGCGATGTGTATACATGGCACTTTCACTTAAATGCGATTAAACGTCTGGGGAAAATAAAGCATTGCGATTGGACTGAGGACGCACGTGCTGAGCGAGCCAAATAAGGCACGGGGGCGTGGTTCAATGCCACCGAGATGCAGGTCATCTTCCCCACAAAAATCGTTGCCTCAGGCGGACTGAAATCACAACATTTCCCCCTTTCTCCCTGGATCATTTACAATGCTACATTAGCTACCCTGTTAGCATAGAAAAACGAGTGGTCAAATGGTAATGTGGAGTAACTTTGTTGTGCTTCATTACTTCGTGGGGCACTTTTACATCAATATATTGAAGCCACAACATTTATAGTCGCTTAGGGACTTTAAATTAAGCAAAACTTTCATGTGAAAATCAACAGGAAGTGCCGCCATGTTTTTCTCACTGGCAAAGAGCACGGTCTCTTGGCCGTAGATGTGTACATAGGAAACGCTATCTGCAAATGTCTCATGCCTTCCTATTTCATGGCACA
>NC_085873.1:29399657-29404657 GCF_034702125.1 Engraulis encrasicolus | reverse complement strand
TACCTCCCATCCACTGCCCCTCCCAACCCCTCAATCATTCACCCCCTCCTCGCCTTCCTCCCCGCCACCAACCTCGTCACCACTGGCCCCAGATCAGTCCTAATGGGCCAAGGTGCAAGCGATTACTGTGTAGATCCTAATAGCCTTCCCTCCCCCCCCATTTGCAAGGCAGCCACCACACACAAGGCACCACAGGCACGAGCTAATGGGCCTTAATGACCTGCAGTGTAGTACCGGGGTGGCTTTGTCGATCTCCAGTCCAGCACATACAGTAGCCTAGGCTGTAAGGCACCTGGTGCACAGACAAACGAGTGTTGACAGGGGAATCTATACTGTTTTGTAATAGAATAGCGCTAGAAGGCCTCTTGTTGTGATTATACATGTTTCACTGTATGTATGGGCTAATGGGCCTTAGTAGCCGCTTGTATTGGGGTGACTTGTCTCTCCAGTCCAGCTTTTTTACCTTGGGTTGGACAGCATCTGGTGCACAAGCCAGAAAAAGTTGACAAAGGAATGTAATTGGATATATTTGTGCAGAACAGTGTAGACTTTTGTTATGTTGTTTCGAAAACGTCCGGCCAGTGCATACCTCCATTGACTTGCATGTGTGGTTTTTGATCAATGTGTGGTGCGGTATGTGGTGCAGAATGGTCTATATCAGTGGTTCTCAAACTTTTTGTGTGAAGTACCACCTGAGAAAATGTTGAGCTCTCCGAGTACCACCTTGACAACCAACATTAGCATATCGCAGTAAAGGCCTTCCATATTCACTTTTGCCTGTCAATACAGGAGAGGTTCATAATGGCCTCAACAGCTACGGTCATATTCAGTGGAAGTCCAATACAATTCAACTGCAACAACTTTATCAGCCTTCAAATCAATGCATAAAATTAATTCTTCCAAGTACCACCAGAGATGTCTCAAGTACCACCAGTGGTACGTGTACCACAGTTTGAGCACCACTGGTCTACATGTATGTATGGGAAGCACTGCCTTCCTTTACGGTATACCCATTAGCCAGTGGGTCAGTTTTGATCCAGGCATGTGTGCGTGCACGTGCGTGCGTGTGTGCGTGCGTGTGTGTTTGTTGTTGACTACCCATTTGAGTATTGTTTATTGGGTCTGATGTGGGCCCTGAACATTAGTGAACATTTCTTGTGGGCCCTGCAAGTTGGGAATTATCGTATTCATTATCATTATCATATTCATAGAGTGGTGCTGATGTGTCAATCCACTTGGGTTTGTGTGGTGTCATGTGCTTTGTGAGAGGATACTGTATGTCTCGTCCTGTGATTGACCATGTTTGTTTCTTCTTTTTTTCTCTGTGTCTGTCTTTCTCTTTCGCTCTCTTCTTCTGATTATCTCTCTCTATTGTTCCATGTTTGGATGAAGATGCCTGGGGACTTGAGCCAGACATCCGACGACCCCAGCCTGTCAGACTTTGAGACGTAAGTACCTTATTTTAAACTCTTGAAAAATCACAAATCCACCATAATATCCCCAAAAAAGTTATCATACTGTTTATTTATATCTTCAAATGGATGCTTGAAAGACTCCCGATTCAATGGACTACACAAGGACATTGCACTATACTTTATATAGTGACAGTAAATGTTTTTACTTCCGAATGTCTGACCTTTCCTATTTCTGTTCCACCCAGCAGCACTTAGCGCACACTTTATCGTTTTTGTTAGAGTACATTTGAGTTGGCACATGGTACAGTACATCAAGCTATAAAGCAGAAAGCAGTATACCAAAACTTAGCGCAGCCAAGGTACAGGGCAATGTTGGGTGAGTGAAAGTTATTTAGTCATTTTGGTAGCATTTTATTTGAAGGGGGTTGACATGTAAATGAAATGACATGACACATATCAGCAACATTAATGACACATGATGTTTATGACGGCTGACATGTTAGCCTGGTTTTCATGATGCGTTTAATTTAGAATTAACTCAAGTGAATTCTGAATAATGCTTAATTCCGCTTTGAAAATGTCATGCAAACACTTCACAATTTGGAATTAAATTAAAGTTCAATGTAAGCTCGACAGAGCTATTTAATTCTGAATGATTAATTATGAATTAGAAACATCATGTAAACATAGCCATTGTGTCATTTATTTTTTTGAGTGTGAAGTTGTTTGTGTGTCATGACATAACTTCAGAATCTAAAAAACACAAATTTGAGCTCTGAATCAACTGATGATAATGAGCAGTGCTCTAAATTAACTGTATTCATCCCTAGCCAAAATTGCTAGTAGATCGTTAATCTTGCTAGCCAAACACACCACTCAAAGTGGCTAGCAAGTTGGTCTTTTCTACCAGCCAAACCGAAATTTCGCTAGCATTTGGCCATTTGGTTGGTGTTAATTTAGAGCCCTGATAATGAGTACTGAAGACAGGTAGACAAGTTATTCAATGAAGGCACCTGTGTTGGAAGGAAACTGTGGTAGGGTTTTAACTTTCTGGACCAGGTTTGTGACAGAGGTAACTAAAATGAGCTGTTCATATCGGCACACGTATCAAAAATATGGGAGTCAAGCTGTCACAGGGTCGTCTTCTTTCATATCCTGTCTCGTCACTTCGAATGGTGTGTGTGTGTGTCTGTGTGTGTGTCTGTGTGCATGCGTGCGTGCGTGTGCGTGCGTGTGCGTGTGCGTGTGCGTGCACGCAAGTGTGTGTCTGTGTCTGTATCTCTGTGTGTGTTTGTGTGTCTGTCTATCTGTCTGTCTGCATGCGTGTGGATGTGTGTGTAAGAGTGGGTGTATCTGTGTGGGTGTATGTGACATTATGTGTGCGTGAACGTGCGTGTGTGTGTGTGTGTGTCGTGTCATGAGGTGCTAGTTTTCTCGTTTGAAGGAGCTGAGAAGACACGTTGTGCCTGTGGCGTCCAGGTCCCCTGTGTGTGTTTGTGTGAGTGTGTGCGTGTGTGCGTACAGTGCGTGTGTACAGTGCGTGCGTATGTGTCTGTTCTTGAGGGGCAGGATCACAAACCTCACCCTGACACACTGCCAGACTGCTAACAACCCAAAATTGGGGACAGTGGGGGTGGAGGCAGCAGCAGCTGTGGTGATTGAGAGAGAGAGGGAGAGAGAGAGAGAAACAGAGAGAGAGAGAGAGAGAGACAGAGAAGGGAGAAGGTGACGGTGAAGGTGGTGATTGGAGAAGAGAGAGAAGGGAGTTGGTGGAGGAGGAGGAGAGGAGAGTCAAGGTGTGCTGAAATGACATCCATTTTCTCCTCTTCCTCTTCCTCCTCCTCTTCTTTCTCATCTTCTTTCTCCTGAGCCCACTAGCTAGTTCCAAAGGTCCCTGACCCCGCACCATCTCTGCTGTCGTTTTGATGCTTTCAAAGTGACACGGCCAACCCACTTTGCTCATCCCAACAGATTTCTCTCTATCCGGAGTTGCTAATTTACTGCAGTGAAGCCTGAAGGTTTTTACAGGGTTGGGTCTTTTTTCTGTCAAAAGCTGTAATATTTTTAAAGGAGAAAATTGTCCCTCTGGCACAGCCAGTGCAATGTTTTTTTTTTGGTGGGCGTTTAGTCTTCAAGGTGTTCCCACCTGGGCCATTTGGGCAAAAGCAAGAACGTAGAGAATGTACACATCAGTGGTACAGGTGCTGGACAAAATAAAGTAACTGAAGTAAAAGATAGAAGTCCGCGCAACACTGTTAATGCACCCAGTGATCTATTTGCACGACGTTTCGGACCTTCGTCCTTTTTCAAGTGCAACCATTTGGGCAAAAGCAAAGTGCCTTAACTACACACATTTTTTCGGACTGAAAATCTCTTCCTTGCACCTCATTAATCTTGTGACAAAGCTTTATGGTCCAAATGCGTCCCGTTTTAGTGATGTTGCCATGTCATATTTCCAGTAACGACAATATCAAGGCTTTGAAGGAGTTTTTCCTCAGTTTCATTGTTGGCATAGTTACTGTTGGCGTAGCTACTTTGCCTCTGTGGGGAATTCTCTACCAGAGATGGTGTTAAGGTTTCAGAAAAGAAGAGGAAAACCCTTTGTGGATGTTCACTTTTCAATTTAAGACAATTGTTTCATTTATTTGGTGTTTGTATCACGGTCTATAACCCTCTGTTTACTCCATCAGAATCAATATGAGAATGCCCCCCAAGTGCACAACACCCCCATCCCAAACAAAAACACACACACCTAACATACTTGCATGTGCACATGTGCGCAAACACACAGCAAACTCCATCAACTGTCGCATCAGTACCTCCCCCCCCCTCCCCACACACACACACACACACACACACACACACACACACACACACACACACACACCCCACACACACACACACACACACACACACACACACACCACACACACACACACACACACACACACACACACACACACACACACACACACCAAACTCCATTAGCATCAGTATAAGTATGCCCCCCCCCCATACGCAAACTCATACACACACACACACACACACACACACACACACACACACACACACACACACACACACACACACACACACACACACACACACACACACACACACACTGCCATCACCACCACCACTTGCTACCACCACCACTACCAGCCTAACACTGCTTTAGCGCAATTGGATTAGTAGGGTACTTCTCTACAGAATTATTGGATTCCTGAAAATCCTTTAGCATGTTCTTACGGGCTTGGCTCTGGCAAATCCTATTAAGAGCACAAGAGAGGAGCCCCCTGATTAACATATATACTATACTGTACCGTGGGCACCTCTATCACATTCTCCACCTCACGCTCTCTGGCTCCAGAATGCAACACTAACACCCATGTTCACACGCTATACTGTATATCCTTGGCTGTGGCATCAGCCATGGAAATAGCATGACATCTTCTCGGTTGAACAGCGAGGCAGTGGTGGTGATGATGATGGTGGTGATGACGACGACGATGATGATGACGACGATGATGATGATGATGATGATGATGTTGATGATAATGGTGGTGTGGAATTCTTCCCAATTTC
>NC_085873.1:29387157-29392157 GCF_034702125.1 Engraulis encrasicolus | reverse complement strand
TCATGTGTGTAACAAATGAGTGGTTTTGAGTACTAGACCAGTCAGCAGATCATTGGATTGTTCCTTGTTCCTCCTCAGTCGTTCGTCAATACATATAATTTTCTTCTTGCTCGCGTCCAGGGCCGCCGACAGCCTTGGTCGGTCCTGGGACAAAGTCATTTGAAAGGCCCCCCCACCCCATACATACAATCATAAATTAACTTTTTTCATCACCAGCCAAAATGGCTAGTCGATGTTAATCATACTGACCAAACACACACTCACCAATGGGTCAAAGTGGCTAGTAAGTTGGTCTTCTCTACCAGCCAAACTGAAATTTCACCAGCAATTTGGTCAGTTGGCTTGTGCTCATTTAGAGCCCTGCATACAATGTAATGAGGACCCAATGATGCCCCCCCCCCTCTCTCCCTGGGGCCTGGGACAACTGGCCCATTTGTCCTCCCACCGTAGGAGGCTTCCCTCCTGGCGTCCGCTGAGCAGCCGGAGCGCTGGTTAGTGTAATGGATAATGTCCGACCAGATATCTCGTTACGCTGAGTCGCACGGATGAATGAGGTGGGCGGTGACTAGCTACGGTACACAGTATGACCTTCAATGATGAGTGAAATTGAATTTCATCTGCTTTTTTCATGTCCATTTATTCCATATATCGGATGCCGGAAAGGTCAATACCCCCCTGTGTTGTCACGCCATGTAGCCATGCAAAGCTGAGCCCTCACAGGAGACAATTAACTTTCAAATACAAAGAAACCAATTTGTTTAATTTGTAATAGTAGTTTTTTTCACAGGCGGGAATGCTGCTGGAATCGATTAGAATAATGTTGGGCAAAGAGAATACCTCTGTCATTCCTTCTTTCCTTCCTCTCTCCTGTGGTCTTTGTTTTTTTTGTTACTTAAGCTTTCTCACTTTTTATAGCATTGTGTCTGCTAGTTTATGAGGTTGTTGGTTCCCCGACATTATTTGCTCAACCGTGGACGTTACAAGCGGCATGGCATGAATTCATGATTCATTGCATTTATGTATTACCTTGACTGGCAACATTGTCATATTAAGGCACAAGCCCAACTGTTTTGTATTCATTAATGCACCCAATAGGCCCGTATTCACTGTGCTGTTTCTACATCACAGTCATTTCAATTATGCAAAATGGATAGCCATGTGTGGTAGCCACAACTGTGTGTAAATTATGATTCCTGCCCAGAAAGCAGACATTGTGTTCTGATAAATCAGAATTTGTGTTTTACTAGAATTCTGATAAATGAATGTTGAATAAAATTAGGATTTTATAAAACCACAGCCTTATCTAGAGGACACAAAGACCTCTGGAAAGAAGTTCAGGGATAAATTGCTCTCAAAATCGATTCAATGAAGTGTCCATGATTTCTAGAGTTGTTTTGCTAACGAATTAATAACACGCACAAATCAACACCGCCAAATGCATAACCTGCTGGGCAGAGATTATTATTATCAAGCGACATCACGTGTTATTATGAATGACATGGAGGAATTTAATTAAAGCTATCACGGGTGAAGCCCACAGTCCCTTGTCACATAGAGAACAAGTGGGGGAGCTATTATGAGTGTATTCCAATACGCGACCTTGCGTCCTCCACTTGTGCTTGTGGCCTCACGTTTTGCTGATACCCTGCCTTCGTGGAGAAAACAAATTCGTTTACCCGCTGTCAGCCTGGCCAAAACAATTTTTGGGGGACTATTCTTCATTCACCATCCAGTTTGCAAATGAGAAAATGACTTTACAATTGAGCTTTTGCAAGATATTGAAATATAATCCTGTTGTCAGTGATCATCATTACTTCCTGGTACGAGGCCACAAGCACAAGTGGAGGACTCAAGGTCGCATATTGGAAGTCACATCCAGGCAGACAAACTAGGATATTGCCTAGTAGGGCTGCACGATATCAGAAAAAAAACGATACTCGATAACAGCATGCAATACCTGGATAAAGATATTTAAACAATATTTCGAAATATAAACGAGTGTTTTTCTTGTCACTAATTTGTCGGTCTGTGTGGGGGGCGTGGCTTTGGTCATGGTGGGCTTCTTGCGCATTTGTTGACATTCACCAAGTGATTGGACTGCACAGAAATGTTTTACATGTTTGCGATAATTAAGTCATTTTCGCGATACATATATCACCACTCTTTATGTCACGATTTCGATACATTTTCGGTATATTGTGCAGCCCTATTGCCACGGACCCCAGCTGAAAAGGGCGGTAATGTCTGGTTATGTAATTGTAATCAAATGACAGCAAAATGGCCAAAGTCCTTCTCGAGGGGGCTCCTCCCCAATAATTTCAAGAGAAAAAAAGGCGCATTAAGTCCATCTTTGCCTAGGGCCCCCAAATACCTTGAAACATCCCTGTATATAGCACTGCTTTTGCCGTTGCTGTTGCCGCTGCCTCAGCCTCTTCAGTGCTGCTCTGGCTTCACAGTCAAGCCCATTAGAGAATGGCAGGGAGCACAGGAAGAAGGCAGGAGGAACAGCTCTGTGTTGAACGCTGGAGGCTAGGGGGGGGAGAGAGAGAGAGAGAGAGAGAGAGAGAGAGAGAGAGAGAGAGAGAGAGAGAGAGAGAGAGAGAGAGAGAGAGAGAGAGAGAGAGAGAGAGAGAGAGAGAGAGAGAGAGAGAGAGAGAGAGAGAGAGAGAGAGAGAGAGAGAGAGAGACATCGAAGGAGGCAGGGAGTGACTGAAAAGGGAAAAGTGAGTGGAAGGATAGAGAAGTGGACGAGGGAGTATTGAGAGAGAGAGAGAGAGAGAGAGAGAGAGAGGTATGATATTGAAGGAGGGAAAGAGAGGGAGTGACTGAAAGAGAAAAAGAGATGGTAGAGCGAAAGAGAGAGAGAAAGAGAGAATTGGTGGGGGCACGTGAAAGGCGCAAGAGATGGAGGTACTGATGTGAAGGAGGCAGAAAATAAGTGAGTGAGTGAGTGAGAGAGAGGAAGAGGTGGAAAAAGCAAAAGGGATGGAGAGGTAAAAAGACAGGAGCGAGGGAGAAAGAGAGGTGGCGGGGGGGGGGTAAGACAAGGAGACAGAGTGAGTGAACTAGTGTATTTATGACTGAGTGAGTGAGTGTATTTGTGAGTAATTGTATTTGTGAGTGAGTAAGTGAGTGAATGAGTGTATTTGTGAGTGAGTGAGTGTTTGTGGTATGAGTGAGTGAGTGTATTTGTGAGTGAGTGAGTGAGTATATGTGTGACATTAGTGAGTGTATTTCAGACATTAGTGAGTGTATTGTTGAGTGAGTGACTAAGTGAATGAGTGTATTTGTGAGTGAGTGAGTGAGTGAGTGAGTGAGTGAGTGAGTGAGTGAGTGAGTGAGTGAGTGAGTGAGTGAGTGAGTGAGTGAGTGAGTGAGTGAGTGAGTGAGTGAGTGAGTGAGTGAGTGAGTGAGTGAGTGAGTGAGTGAGTGAGTGAGTGAGTGAGTGTATTTTTGAGTGAGTGAGTGAGTGAGTGAGTGAGTGAGTGAGTGAGTGAGTGAGTGAGTGAGTGAGTGAATGTATATATTTGTGACATTAGTGAGTGTATTTGTGAGGGAGTGAGTGAGTGTATTTTTGAGTGAGTGATTAAGTGTATTTTGTGAGTGAGTGTATTTGTGAGTGAGTGAGGGGTGAGTGAGTGTATTTCAGTGAGAGTATTTGTGAGTGAGTGTACTGTATTTGTTGTGAGTGAGTGAGTGAGTGAGTGAGTGAGTGAGTGAGTGAGTGAGTGAGTGAGTGAGTGAGTGAGTCAGGAGTGATGGAAGGAAATAAATGGATTAGAGGGAAAAAAACAAAGGAGACAAAATAGGAGCCAGGCTCAGCAACACAACGCACAGCTTCTCTTTTCTTCCCCGCACTAGATTACAGCCTATAATGGCGGCTGGGAAATTGCCTGTGTTTTATTTCCCCTTTGCAATGCTTTTGCATTTCTCTGATTCCTGCCCCTTTCGCTCGCCTCGTGCTTGCCTCGCTCCTCTCTAAAATGACTCCCTGTAAAAGGTGCCGAAAGGGAATTGGATGCCTGTGGCAACTAAAAAAGAGAGGGAGGAGAAGGGTTGAGAGAGAAGCAAGAGTGAGATTCAGTAAATGAATGGGGGGCAGAGAGAGAGAGAAAGCGATCTTCCCCCCTTATTGTGGTGCTTTTGTCACGTTTTGTTGCTTGAAGGCAACTGTGTGACTCCACCTCTCTTTCTCTTTCTGTTTCTCACTTGCTCTCTTGCTCTCTCTCTCTCTCTCTCTCTCTCTCTCTCTCTCTCTCTCTCTCTCTCTCTCTCTCTCTCTCACTATATCTCTCGCATCACTTTTCCCCATTAATCCCTCTCTATTGTTCTCTAATGAGGAAATATTGCAGGCGTTGTTACCTAGAGGGGCTTACGTTACCCCTGCGCCCCACATAGAAAAATTGGGAATCCCTAACCCAAAGCCTCGAGCTTGTCTCCATCTCCCCCTCTCTCCGTCTTCCCGCTCCAAAGCTCATCTTCTGTAGTTGTTTTCCCACCACAGCAAGAGTGGGTTGTAGAAAACGGAGCACATTTTCCTTGTGCTGTGCTCGTAAATAAAAGAAACGCAAAGCGCGGAATCCCAAACTTAAAGCCTGAAAGCATGTCTTTAGTCTTCTCTGCACTCCAGCTAAATGTTGGAGGGTCGTCATCATCACCCCTTTGGAGAGGAAGGAGCACATTGGCTTGGGCTGTGCTTGTAGCAAAGCCAGAATACCAAACTTAAAGCCTGAACCATGTCTTTAGTCGCCTCAAGTCGTCATTTTCACCATCTTTGTAGAAAGGGAGCACATTGGCTTGTGCCGCCCTTGTAGCAAAGTGGGAATCCCAAATTCATGGTTCAGCCTGAACCGTGTCTTTTTAGTCACATTTATTTTCCCCATCTTTGAAGAAAGGGAACACATTGGCTCGTGCTGCGCTTTGTAGAGAAGAGGGAATCCCAAACTTAAAGCCTGAAGTGTGTCTTTAGTGTCCTCCGTACTACAGCTAAAATATGTTAC
>NC_085873.1:29349657-29379657 GCF_034702125.1 Engraulis encrasicolus | reverse complement strand
CCAATTACGTGCCACGTTAATGACTGACTTACGATTGACCAGAAAGATATATGGAAGACGGGCATTGGATGCATGGAGGTGCCCAACCACACACCTGTATAGGTATGTGTGCCCAACACTAAACTCGCGCACCCACCAATCGTGTACACCCTCTTTGAGCGAAGTGGTGGTGGAATTACGACGAGGAAGTGCCTTGCTAATCGGCAAAGCTAATCAGCCAAATCCTGACCCCCTGGGTAGAACCATGGTAGGGCATCAGAGACCGTGTACAAGTACAAGAACACTTCATGATTAACACAGGCAGAAGCCTTTTTACACGTATGTGTGGATATTTTTCATCAGTTTACATATGCACACGACATGTGGTTAAGAATAGAAACATCATTGTGACAGGTAGGTTTTACTAGACCGTATTTTTACCACCAAAGTTTTAAAAGGAGACTTCTAAAACTGTTAAGTTCTAAACAAGAGGACAAAACTGTTGTGTTTCCAAAATATCCACACACTACGTGTAAACGGATTCTTAGCTGATGAGAGGAAACCTGCAGAGAATGCATATTCCAGAACCTCTGCAATGTACAGTACAGCACAAGCACACTTCATGATTTAACACACACAGGCAGAATTTAGAGTAGAGTAGAGTAGAGAAACTGTATTGATCCCCAGGGGGAAATTCAGGTGTCAATTAGCTACATAAATAAACACAAAGACACACAGACACAGACACCACACACACACGTCAAGAGGTTTCCCGCAAGAGCGTCCATAGTACATTCATTGGTCATTGGGGAAGAAGATGTACATGGTTAGCGGTGGGGGAAAACCTGCAAGCAGTACACATTTCGGCACGTGGTTCATCCACAGTGATGAGATCCCCGGCAGTGTACAGCACGGGCACATTTTGTGATTTAGCACACAGGCAGAATTTTAATTTTAATGTGTGCATACATTGGGGATTGGGGCAGAAGATTAACACATTTAGCTTATGACGCACACACACACACGCACGCACACACACACACACACACACACACACACACACACACACACACACACACACACACACACACACACACACACACACACACACACACACACACACACACACACACACTTACAACTTACAAGCACACACTTTACAGACACACACACGACCCACATGCCATGCATATTCCAGAGAGTTAGAGCCTAGACAGTTTTTGGTTCATTAGCAGTGGGGATCCACATTAGGCGTATTCTGTTGCACGTTCCCACACCTAATCTTAAACCGGTCGGCTTGATCACGATGCAATTCTGAGCTTGCAGGAACCAGAAAGTTGGTTTGTGATGCGAACAAAAAAAAAGACCTTTCCCCCCTGCCAACCATGACAACATGGACCATGTGTACAACTGTACTCTCTCACTTCCTTGACATTTGTGCTGATACGTCTACGATAGTGGTTCTAATTTAAATGACGCGAGTGTGTGCATAATATGCATAGGTGATTGAGGCAGAGGATGAATACAGTTATGGTTGAAAACCCACAAGCCATGTATATTCTAGAACGTGGTTCATCCATTGTAGGGATCTGCATTCCAGAATGTTCTGTGATGGTGGCGGATTCTAATGATAACATACACTTCAACTTCAACATAGTTAGCTGTGGAAAAACACAAGCAGGTAATTGGAGTGCTTCTGGGTCTTCACCTTTTTTTCCCTTGGTGCTCATCAGTGTAGGGGCTCTCAAACTTGGTCCAGGAAGACAGATGCTGAGGCACTCAAGGTTGCAATTTTTTTAAACTTTTTTATTTGGCTACAATGGACATAGTTAGCTGTGGGTCGGGACCAGGGCCCGAACTTCCAAAATCGCTAGTAGATGTGAATCTTATTAGCCAAACACACAAAGTGGCTAGTAAGTTAGTCTTTTCTTCCAGCCAAATTGAAATTTCACCAGCATTTGACCGGTCGGCTGGTGTTAATTTTAGAGCCCTGGTCGGGACCCACAGGGCACGCACGCACAGTTTGGAACGTTACAACCTACAGAGTGGATTGCGGATCCAATTTCCAGAATGGTGGCTAATCCATGGTAGTGTACTGCAGTCTCCGGCTTACTTAGCATTTGTGCTGATACGGCTGTGATGGCGGCGGTATAATGATCGTCACAATGAGGCGGTGATGATAGTGATTAGCATTCTAATGAGCGCCATGATCATCTGAAGTCGCATAATGACGGCTAGTGCCATGGGAGTTCTCTTATTAATTGCAAGGAGTTGTTTTTTTCTTCTTCTTTCTTTTCTTGCCTCCTCCTTGTCTGTCTTTTATTATCTCTCTCTCTTGCGTTTATGCTCAGGGGTGCCTACTGGCTACTTTCCACCACTTAGCACAAGCAGTCTGTTTTTGTGCGTGTGCGTGTGCGTGCGTGCGTGTGCGTACCTGCGTGCATCTGTGTTTAGGGGGGCACTGTTTGTTTGTGTGTGTGCGTGCGTGGATGCATGTGTCTATGTGCCTCTGTATTTGGAGGGGAAAGCAGATTGAAAGTGTTTGTAGAAAATGTTTTTTTCTCTCTCTGTTTTTTTTCCCTAAAACCTCACACAGAGAGAAAAGCCTGTGTGTTCTTCCGAGATTTTTTTTTTGGCACGTTTCTTGGAAAGTCCCCACAACTTCTGATGATGAGGACAGCATTTGGCAAGAGAAAAGAGCTGCTGGCAATAGCAGCAAGCTTAGCATCGACTACACATGGAGATAATTAATACTACACAATGAAATGCGATGTCTTCCACATAATCCTGTGGCACTTGTACGATGAAGATTCCCAACGAAACAAACAGCGGATAGTAATTATAATGAGAGATGTGTAAAGTGTATAATTTTTACCTCGCTCTGTCAGTTACTACTACCTGTTCTGTGCTCACATACTGTCCTCCATGAACTTGATGATGATGATAGTACATTTGGGAACTCTGTTTTAGCATGTAATTAGATGCTTTTTCAGTCTTAGGTTGAAAATACACAACATTGAGCTGAAAGAAAATCATCAAGCTAATATCCCAAGCTTCCGTTGAACTGTGACAAGGTCTACCTTTAAGCCTACCTAACCAATACATGGCAGTGGATAGTCACACAATTTCACCACTCAATATATGCAAGAACGACCAACATATGATGGTATTTCATTGAATACCTTGTGTGTAATTGTTGTGGTGCCCTGATTGAAAAACCAAAGATGTTAAATCCAAGAAAATGGCTAACCAACACAAACCTTGGGAAAAAAAGAGCACACGAAATATCATGAAACCCTTTGAGACCAAAACAAAACCCCCACACACACAGCCTTGAGCTAAAAAAAATCCTCAACCCCAAGGGCTGGCCCATCTGCCTCCAAAGCCGCCGTGGGCATGTTAAACTGGCGATGGCAAACGCGCCATTCTGCAGTCGAGGCGGGGAGGAGCTGTGAAGGCCACATGAGCAAGACAACAAGGCTGGCATATTTTCCGAGCATATCTTCAAGCCTGCCCTGCGAGTCATTGGCATGGGAAGGGAGGTTGTGTTGTATAAGCACACACGCATGTATGCACACACACACACACACTGCATGCACGCACACACACACACACACACACACACACACACACACACACACATGCATGCTCACACGCACACACACACACACACACACACACACACACACACACACACACACACACACACACACACACACACACACACACACACAAACACACACTCACTGCACACACACACACACACACACACACACACACACACACACACACACACACACACACACACACACACACACACACACACACACACACACACACACACACACACACACACACACACACACACACACACACACACACACACAAAACACACACTGACTGCTGACTGCTTTGGCCCTGCCCAGGACAAAGTCATCTGAAAGGTCCCTCCTCTTCCTGCAGAAGACAAGGCTGGCATATTTTTTGGAGCCTGTCTTACAGTCTGGCCTGCAAGTCATTGGCATGGCACAGACGGCTTGTACCACACACAGTTAGGTCATCTTGTAGGGGGGCAGGGAGGGTGAAAGGGGTTGGGGGTGGGGGTGTGGGGCGAGGGAGGGAGGGCGGGGGCATCAGATGCCCACAATGTGGATTTCATCTGCGACGCATATGCTGCCTCACCTGGCCGAGAGAGAGAGAGAGAGAGAGAGAGAGAGAGAGAGACAGAGACAGAGACAGAGACAGAGACAGAGACAGAGACAGAGACAGAGACAGAGACAGAGACAGAGACAGAGACAGAGACAGAGACAGACAGACAGACAGACAGACAGACAGACAGACAGACAGAGAAAGAGAGAGAGGGGGGGGTGTTGAGAATATCACGTGTGCCTTCATGTGTTCATTTGTGCCAATGCAATTGTGAGTGTGCATCTCTCCATGTCTGTTCGGTTCACTGTTTGTGGTGTTGTGCATGTGCATATGTGCCCTTGTGCATTTTGTGGCAGTGTGTGTGTATGCGTGTGCCTGAGCATCCATTTGTTTGTGTTGGTGCCACTGTGCATCTATAAGTGCGTGCGTGCGTGCGTGCGTGCGTGTGCGTGTGTGTGTGTGTGTAAACTTAGCTATATGGTAGCTTCTATACTGTAGGTGTACACGTGTGTATGTGCATGCGTGCTTGCGTGTGTGTGAGTGCATATGTGCATACGTGTGTGTCTATCTCTATATATGTGCGTGCATGTGTGCGTGCGTGTGCATATGCGCACACGCGTGTGTCTGTCTCTGTATGAGTGTGCGCATCTGTGGTGCTGAATGCACAATCGGTCGGCCTCACCCACCGCCAGCTGCAGCTGCCTCACATTATAACGTCCAGCAAATTTCAGGCCAGGGCTCTCCGTAGCCCGCCCTCATCCATTTTTGATGGTATTTCAACTGGGAGGCAATCTGTATGGAGCCCCATTTAATATTTGATGGGGGAGGGGTGAGACTCAGCCAGAAAATCTCTAACTCTCTCTCTCTATTGCTCCTTTCGGACTTTCTCTCTCACTTCCTTGCTCTCTCTATCACTCTCTCTCTCTCTCTCTCTCTCTCTCTCTCTCTCTCTCTCTCTCTCTCTCTCTCTCTCTCTCTCTCTCTGCCCCCCATTAAAATGTTCGTTTTTGTCCCTCCAACTTGAGGAAAAAAAGACACGAGTAGAGCCTGAATTTGTGCTTCTGCGTGTGCTTCTGCATCGTTTTTATCTGACACACAGACAATTTCTATGCTGTCTGCTCTATCTCCAACTTCAACAAGGCTGTCCTTTTTTTTCTTTCTTTTTTTCCGCCCTTGCAGTACTGATAATCCGTCCTGTGATGGGTGAAGTGTAGCGGCTGCTGTTTTTCTTTTATTTATTTCATATTTCATGTTGGGTTGTTTTTTCACCTAATGGTGTGGGGCCAGGTTGTTGGAAGAAGGCGCAGGTTGTTGTGCAAGGCCATTTAGAGCTGAATGTACCGCACCTCTCCCACCACAGTGTAGCTTTTTTTTATTCTTCAGGTCACTGCTTTCACAACAAGTAGGTCAGCCAGAGAGGCACCTCATCTTTTTCATCAGTGGGACTTACATGTGATAAAACCAACCACAGACAAAGCAACCAGGGTTGGGAACTGTAACGGATAAAAAAGGACCCGGGCATTTTTGGCTGAAACTGGCCCCTCACACACATCTAACCTGTTCTTTTTCATTCAATTCACTCTTCATCTCTATGGGAGTCACTCATTGGCTGACGACCTAGACGAGGATTTAGTAGAATCATTCCTGAAAGGTGGACATTTCTGTACTTCCATATATCCTGCTTGACTCCACTGTCTGTATTGAAAATGTACCAATGGGCCGTCCCCCTCAAAACTGTGGGCCAGTCACTAGGAAAAATAAAACCAAACAACGACCGCGTCGGCCCCTGGGGCCCAAGGCCCACCAGGAAAATGCCCTGTATGTCAGATCACCAGTCCAGCTCTATCAGCAACCATGCTTTGAAACGGAGAGAGAGCTAGTGAGGACTCTCTGCTATTTTCTTTTCCAAAGATACCTACTCTATTGGTACTGTATAAAGTCGACCCAGAAAGATGGCCAGATATTGAAGTTGAAGCAAAGACACAGAGTTTATGTCGGAGTTGAAAGATTTTTCCATGCAGCTTAAAGATGCAGATATTGATATATAAAAGCGGGTTACATGTGTGATCCTTTTTTTGTTGCATGATGAGGTGTAGTCTGTAACTGTCTTTGCGTGCGTGCGTGCGTGAGTGCGTACGTGCGTGAGTGCGTCCGTCCGTGCGTGTGTGCATGTGTACGTGCACGTTCGTGTGCATTGTGTGAGTAGTTAAAACTGTTGAACACGAATTGAGGGTTCCACAGTTCTACTCATAGTACGACGCTAGACTTTTCATTTTATAGTGTGGCTTGCCTGACTATAACTATGGCCTGGATAAACCGAGAATAATTACAGACCTTCAGGTCACTGATTTCAAACAAGTAGGGCAGAAGTAGTTGGAGAACACATCAGGGTTTTTTTTATCAGCACAACAGAGGCCCTGCACATGTACGTTTGGAAACTGGTGCTCTTCCAAAACATTTTCATCAACCACCAACGGAGAGTGCCTGGCATAAAAAAAAAATCTTTCTGCTCCATTTTTTAAAGGTTTCATCTCAGTTGGTGAAATGTTGACCCATATAGGAGAGAGGGAAAAGTTGCAGAGAGAGAGAGAGAGAGAGAGAGACCTTGAGAATCACAAGACATGGATGCTGAAGAAAGTACAGAGAGGACAGAGGGAGAGAGAGAGAGAACAGAAGGAGAGAGAGGACAGAAGTAGAGAGAGAGAGAGAGAGAGAGAGAGAGAGAGAGAGAGAGAGAGAGAGAGAGAGTGTAAACCCCACCATCCCCCGATAGAGGGACTCCCCTTATCAAACATTCAGAGATTTTCCTTCCACCAGGCTGGCGAAACAAGTCCCCCCTGGAGGTGGTGGGAGACACATACTGTACTTCACTGTAATGGAGCCCTCCACAGTCACAATGTCCTGACTTCACTGTACTGGGTTTTCCACAAGGCGCTGCAGGACCAGAATCTGTAAAACAGGGGTCCCCAAACTAAGGCCCGGGGGCCGGATGCTGCCCGCCACCCCCCTTTGACCGGCCCTCCACCTCTCTGCACCTCACCATTTAAACTGGCCCAAAGAAGCAATCCTATCTTGTCGTGAAAGTTTGTCACCTCACTGTAATATAAACAGGCCTACCATTTCTATTGTATCACTCCTAAATTGTCAAACCTTTGCTTGCTATTTTTACATGGTTAATGGAAATTAAAAATAATACCTGTGGTATTTCAAATTGAAAAATATGTGAAGTACTCACTTCTTTTGCAAACTTGTAATGATGAACTATTTTGTACCAGAAAGTATGGCTATAACAGGCAGTGGCCTAGTATAAATCCCACATGATTGATCCCAGCCCCTGATCCCAGTCAGGAACGATAATGTGGCCCCCAGAGAAAAAAGTTTGGGGACCCCTGCAGTAAAACATACCACGCCACAGTTTTTTTCTATTTTTATGGATGAAACACGCTATACACATGCGTAAGAAAGTAAAGTATCCTCCGCGCTCCTTTATTTCACTATCTGGTTCGTCACGGGAGAGGACTGAGTTATATATGAGAAGAAAAAGTTAACTGGAGCATCTCAGATGTGAAAGATTAATTTTTATTTAGAGCGCTGATCTGTGTTGATAAAGTTGTATCTACTGACTGTACTGGGTACTCCAAGGCGCTATCTGTGAAGCATGCAGATCCACAGTTCCTTTTTATGTATGAAATGTGCAGTACACATTCAGATTATTATGATTATGATAATCATTATTATGACTATCATTTGCTTATGTCAATAGTGATAGCGATTTTTATTATTTTTCTCAATCATATTCAAATTCTTGTAAAAATTTGTACGAGCTTAAAGTAGAGTAACTTATTTGATCCAGATGGAAGTTAAGATGTCCAGCAGCATACACAAGTACACAAATTATAATAATAAACATTGCACTGCACATTAAAGATATACTAGCATACAATCAGACATTGAGCATCAGACATTAGGTAGATCACAGAGTGAAATAAAAACACGTTGACAAGGTAATACATTTATTGAATGTTGTAATACCATTATACATGGGTTCTACATTTTTGTTTCCCCCTGGCTGCGCGTACCTAGCTGCACACAACTCAACCTCTGATTGTTGGAAACCGCTGTCGGTCAAAAAATTAGCTCACGTGGTTGGCTGCCAGTGTCTTGCCCCTCCTCATAACATCGTGTTTACAAACACTGCGAACCCATGCATATTATTTTTTAGCCAAGCACTGTGAGGTCCATTCCATATCACTCTTGCTTTAAAACGCTTGCAGTTCTTTTTTTCCCTCCCCCTCCATGGGCTCTGTCACTCAGCTGGGGTGGGTTGGAGGTGGATATCTCAGATCTTGCCCCGACTGCTAATAATCCATTAACCTCCGGAAACGAACACTGAATTGAAGGAACGTGTGTGTCACAGGTGCTATTTAAAAGCACTGCACCGCCATCACATCGCGGCAATTATTCGCCTTATCCTTACAAGGTAACACAATTAGCCTATCCTGGCCTCTCTCTCTCTCTCTCTCTCTCTCTCTCTCTCTCTCTCTCTCTCTCTCTCTCGCCTCCCACACCATTCCCCCCCCTTTTTTTCTCCTCTCATCTTTTGTGTTTTGTTCTGCCGCCCGCCTCTTGTTTCCTCCTTCCGGTCCCTTCATCTTGTGCTCTCTGTTTGATGCCGTGCTTGACTCGCCCGCTGGCGAGTGTGAAGTTCGCCGCCAAGACTGGCAGTGTGAGAGCTACACTTCCCTTTCTCTCTCTCCGTCTCTGTCTCTGTTTCTGTTTCTTTCGCTCTCTCTCTCTCTCTCTCTCTCTCTCTCTCTTTCTCTTTCTCTTTCCCTTTCTCTTTCTCTTTTCTTCCTCTCTTGTCTTTTTCTTCTTGTCTCCGTTCGTCTCCCTTCCTTTTTCTCTCTTTCTCTCTGCCCCCCCCCTTCTCTCCCGTCTCTTGTCATCTCCTTTTCCTCTCCTCTCCTCTCCTCTCCTCTCCTCTCCTTTTCTCTCCTATTGTCTCCTCTCGTCTTGTTTCCTCTCCTCTCCTCTCCTCTCCTCTCCTCTTCCCCTCGTTTCCTCTCCTCTCCTCCCCTCTCCTCTATTCTCGTCTCCTCATCTCGTCTCCTCTCGTTTCCTCCTCTCGTCTCCTCTCGTCTCCTCCTCTCTCCTCTACTCTCGTCTCCTCTCCTCTGCTCTCCTCTCCTCTCCTCTCCTCCCCTCTCCTCTTCCTCTCCTCTCCTCTCCTCCCCTCTCCTCCCCTTTCCCCTCCTCTCTTCACCTCTTGGGCTAAATCTGGCGATGGCTAGGCAGAGAGAGAGAGCGAGAGAGAGCGCGCGAGAGAGAGAGAGAAAGAGAGAGAACGACAGAGGGAGAGAGAGAGAGAGGCCATCTCTTCTTCCTAATGATGAACACCTCCACTCCAGCTCCAGACAGTAATTGCCCTCGTTCCTCCACTCCACTCCTTACACACGCTCACACACGCACACACGCACACACACACACACACACACACACACACACACTGACTCTCACACCCATACACACAGCACACACATGGATTCTCTCTCCCACACGTACGTATGCACACGCGCACGCACGCACACACACACACACACACACACACACACACACACACACACACACACACACACACACACACACACACACAGATGCCAACACAACAGACGGCTGGCAAACTACACATTCAGGCGTGTATACCCACACACATACACACACACACACACACACACACACACACACACACACACACACACACACACACACACACACACACACGCTCACGCGTGCAGATGCCAAGGCACCGGACGGCTGGACGGCCGGCAAACTAACCTGTGCTAACAGGATTTATTGGGCCATCTGCTGAGGAGCAGGGATCCAGCTGTCTTGCCCTCCACCAGATGCCCTCGCCGTATAGCCCAACCCTTTCACCTGCGGCACGGCAGCCATCAAGTGTGTGTGTGTGTGTGTGTGTGTGTGTGTGTGTGTGTGTGTGTGTGTGTGTGTGTGTGTGTGTGTGTGTGTGTGTGTGTGTGTGTGTGTGTGTGTGTGTGTGTGTGTGTGTGTGTGTGTGTGTGTTTGTGTGTGTGTGTGTGTTTATGGCAGGTGCCCATTTATTTCTCAGACAGTCTGGCTCGGCTATCGCTCCTTTCGGACTCTCGTTCTCGGGTTCTCTCTCTCTCTCTCTCTCTCTCTCTCTCTCTCTCTCTCTCTCCCTTCCTCCCTCTCTCTCTCTCTCTCTCTCTCTCTGTCTCACTCTCGCCCCCTCTCTCTCTCTCTCTCTCTCTCTCTCTCTCTCTCCTTCCCTCCCTCCCTCTCTCCATCCCTTTCTCCCTCCTTTAGTCCCTATGCCCATCAGTCAATCTGGCTATCGGTCCTCTCGGACTGTCCCTCTGCGTCCCTGGCTCGTCCTCTCTCCCTCTCTCTATTGAAAGCAGTCTAACTCTTCTTGGTCTCTGTCCCACTTACTCACTCTTATTCTGTGGCGGACCTACAACGCGTTGCGCTCCGGGGCGACATCCCCTCTGATGTCAAAAAAAATAAAAAAAATCAACAAAAAACGCTCATAGCCGACAACATCCACTGATAGTAATGTTATTATTACAACAATGTGGTAATAGTGTAGAAGCGATTAAAACTATTTTTTTAGTATGTTCATAACGACTGTTGCGAAATCCGTTTGGGGTGGGGTTTCGCAATGGGGACGGGTTTCGCGACAGTGCTCCCCCCTCTCAGGTGCCGCCCTGGGCAATTGCCCAGTTGGCCTGCCCTAGCACTGCCCCTACTCTTATTCAGTCTATCTCACCCCTTTGTCTCTACAGCCCTCAATACTCCAGTAGTTACAGTAGTCTGGCAATTTCTCCTGACGGACTCTCCCTCTCTTCCCAGTCCATACATTCCATACGTCGGGGCCCTATCGTAACACGCACAAAATAGAGTCGAGTTCTATTTTCAAGCTACCGCTTGCTGGCCCGCCCATGCTCCGCGCTTACACCACACTTTGGTGTGCAAGGATTTTTTTTTATTTCATGTTTTCTAACCGTTTTGGACTGATCACGGATACATTTGAACACAATTCGCCTATGCCCTGTGCTTGCAGTGTGAACGAGTCGTCACTCATTCTTATTCACTCTTTTCGTCTCTGTCTCTGAGTCTCTACACCTATCTGCTGTACTACTATATACTCTGTCAGTCTGGCTGTCCCAGCCCCAGGTGTCCCCATGGACTTTCTCTCTCCTCTCCCTTTGAGGAGTACCATCACAAATATGTGATTAGAATTTTGCCCAAATTTTGAGTTCTCATTATGATGTCATAAGGACTTTGCAAGATTTTTAACACAGACTTCGATGGGAGCAGTAGAGTGTTCAAGTAAAATTCTAGAAGAACCTGGGGAAAGTCCTTACTCCTCAAAGGGCTATACCAGAGATTCTTTAAGTATATAGAGATATGCCAACATAATAGGTGTCTATGGGCACCTAACATGACCAGGTTCCAGTCTGCCTAAAGGAGCGTGTCATAATGCTCCTACAATGAATAGAACAGTCCTTAGGTCTGCCTAGGTCTGCCTAAGGGGGGCCATAATAGAACCAGGAAACAATGGGCCAATGGAACCTCTCTCTCTCTACTCTCTCTGGCTATACTGTATGTCTGTGCCGCTGCCGTGACCCTGGCATGACACACAGACCCTTCCTTGCTCCCTCTCGCTCTCTCATTCACTCATATTGTCTAAAAACACACACACAACACACGTACACACACAATACACATTCTTACCCATTGTCTTTCTCTCTTTCTTTCTTTCATTATACACACACCCACACTCACACACACCACACAGCTTCTCTCGATTGTGCACACAGGCATGCACGCATGCACGCGTGCACATGCACGCACACACACACACACACACACACACACACACACACACACACACACACACACACACACACACACACACACACACACACACACACAGACCAACATTTAGGCGTGCGTGGATGTTAGAGCACCTGTCTGACTAGAAAGGTTAAGACCATGGGAATGTGTCTCTTAAAGAGATTAGAGAGGCTAACAACGGAGACCCACTGATCTGAGAGAGAGAGAGAGAGAGAGAGATGGGGGGTGAGAGCGAGAGAGAGAGAGACACACACACAGAGACGCACAGAGAGACACACAGAGAGCGAAAGAGGCCGCAGCAGGGGAGAGAGAGAGCAAAAGAGAGAAAGAGAGAGAGAGAGATGCTCGATGGAGCCTCAAATCCCTCTGGAGCCCTCTCTGTTGCCGATGTATCAGGCAATGTGACCACCATTCGGCTGTAGCTGTACGGTACTTTTGCATATCACTTCAACCTTCAGACTGAGAAATATGACTACATCCACTTCAACTCTGAATGGGAGATAAAGATATGCATGCTTAAAGCAACAGTGTTAAGGCATAGAGAGTGGATAAGAATCTCTGGTTAAGGAGTACTTGACATTTCACTCTTAACATGTATTTTGATTGCATGCGGTGTGGTCAGTGGGAGGCAAATGACTGGATCTCCTGAAAAGCTAAACATACGGTATATAGATGTAGGGCTGTGACATTATTGAATCGAATCGTGATTAATCATGATACGCAGTCACGATACTGAACCGCGATGCAAGGGCGCAATATCGATGATGTCCTTTCAAGTTCGGTTACCCTTTAGTCCAGAAAACATCCACATATTTTATTTTTGGTCATTTTTAGAAATTAGTCATAACCAAATCTGGATCATATGTGCCTTATGAGGATATTCTGTATATACTATATCTGCCCCGGTGTTTTCATGACGGAATAGCAATGCTAGAGGCATTTAAATGCAAAGAAACGATATTAGTCATAATGGCCAGCTCTACTCATAAGTTCACAGACGCTGTGTGTCTCTTGTGTAGAAATAAACCTGGCCAGGTGTTTTCATGTCTTATTTTTTTATTTTAAATGCAGAAAAATGAAATTAGTTTTAATGACTAGATCTACTCCAAATCATAAGGTTACAAACCCTATGTGTCCCTTGTGGGAGAAATAATATATCTTGCCCAGGTGTTTTCGTGTCTCCCTTCCCCAATTACGGCAGGTGTTAGTTACTAATGTGGTGTCATTAATCAGGAAAGGAATGTTGCCAGGTCTGCTCATTTTCACCATCTCCCAGTGTGAATGCCATGATTAGGTCAAGCTGTCAACACCACTGCTAGCAATTTGAATGCTACAGTCGTGATTCATGACATGTGCCTGTGCCATGTGCTTCTTTTTTTCCCTCTCTCTCTCTCTCTCTCTCTCTCTCTCTCTCTCTCTCTCTCTCTCTCTCTCTCTCTCTCTCTCTCTCTCTCTCTCTCTCTCTCTCTCTCTGCTGTATGTAGGCCACACATGACCAGAAAAAATATGTCACTGCCATCTTGGTGTCTCATTAATGGCAACCTATATAGTATGTAATAAAGCGTGTCGTATAGCCTAGTAGGGGATGCACATTGCATCCAAGAAGGGCTTTGGGAAGGTGCCAAATAGCTGAGGGAAAAAAAGAAAGAAAAAGGATTTTAATGTTTTTTTTGGAGGACACACTAAAGGAAAAAAAAATGCATTCCACTCATTTATTGACTTATTCGTTCTACCCTACCGTATATACCAGAAAAGTGTAATTCTGCATTTGTTTTGCTTCAGCAGAGGCTCATTTGACTCGTTTCTGTGCTGTAGGGAGATGCAGAAGAGAGCGTAATAGGATGACTAGATGCCTTTTCTACTCTGGGCGTTCGGGAGGCTCATTTCTGTGCCTTTGGTCGAGGTGATGAAAGCCCTTGTTTTTCCGCTTGAAAGCTGAAAAAGCGAAAGCGGAGAGAGGCCCAATGTCACCCAGAAGGGTAGTTGTACTTTCCACTGGCTCAGGGAACACCTGAGAGTCAGGTGTGCACCCTCGCACACACAAACGCATGGTCGCATCACGTGCACACGCCGCGCACACAAATTCACAGACATACTCTCTCTCTCTCTCTCTCTCTCTCTCTCTCTCTCTCTCTCTCTCTCTCTCTCTCTCTCTCTCTCTCTCTCTCTCTCTCTGTCTCTCGCTCTCTCCGTCTCTCGCTCTCTCCGTCTCTCGCTCTCTCCGTCTCTCGCTCTCTCCGTCTCTCGCTCTCTCCGTCTCTCGCTCTCTCCGTCTCTCGCTCTCTCTGTGTCTGTCTCTCTCTCTCTCTCTCTTTCACTCTCCAAAAATATGCACACACACACACACACACACACACACACACACACACACACACACACACACACACACGAGGAGTTGGTGACAGATGCTGCAGTTTGAGTACACCTAATGGAAAGCCACCCCCCCCCCCCCCATCACCCCCCCCACACACACACACACACACACACACACACACACACACACACACACACACACACACACACACACACACACACACACACACACACACACACACACACACACACACACACACACACACACACACACACCTCTACCTCTACCTCCCCCTTCCACCTCTCATGTCTCCCCATCCACCTTTTAGCCCCCGCAATCTTCCAAATGGAATCTATTTTCTATGCCTAATTTGCCAAATGTTGCGTCTCGGCAGACCCTGACAAGGAGACGGTGAACTTGACACGGGTGTCAAAACCACAAGGCCTCTTCTCTTCTCTTCTCTTCTCTTCTCTTCTCTTCTCTTCTCTTCTCTTCTCTTCTCTCCTCTCCTCTCCTCTTCCCTTCTCTCCTCTCCTCTCCTCTCCTCTCCTCTCCTCTCCTCTCCTCTCCTCTCTCCTCTTCTCTTCTCTTCTCTTCTCTTCTCTTCTCTTTCTCTTTCTCTTTCTCTTTCTCTTCTCTTCTCTTCTCTTCTCTTCTCTTCTCTTCTCTTCTCTTCTCTTCTCTTCTCTTCTCTTCTCTTCTCTTCTCTTTCTCTTTCTCTTTCTCTTTCTCTTTCTCTCCCTCTCTTCTATCCTCTTTCTCTTTCTCTTTCTCTTCTCTTCTCTTCTCTTCTCTTCTCTTCTCTTCTCCTCTCCTCTCCTCTCCTCTCCTCTCCTCTCCTCTCCTCTCCTCTCCTCTTCTCTTCTCTTCTCTTCTCTTCTCTTCTCTTCTCTTCTCTTCTCTTCTCCTTTTCTCTTCTCTTCCTCATTGTCACTTTGTGTCCTCAGGGCTCCGGGTTTTTAAAGTTTTCCTCCCCCTCAACTTTTCTCCTTAATTAACAAGCTTGGGGTTAGGTCGTGGACGGGCTGTAGAGAATGGTGGTTGTTATTTTTTGGACTAGATGTTCCCTGAGAAATGTATTTGTATGATACTGTTGGTGTAGGTTTTTTGTTATGTTTTGAGAGCTCCCTCTGAATACAAAATTATTGTGGACTGAGTAAGGGAGAAAGATCTGTAGTTTTGGGAATTCTCCTGCATATATGGTACGAGATGGTACTATCCTGCAACACAATCAATACGATGAAGGGATGCATGTCATAGTGATTTGTCGGTTGGTCTTAGAAGCATCAATTTAAAATCCTGGGTTGAATCCACTGAGGATGGCGTTTCCTTACCTGGCTCTTGCCAGGTGAAATGTGGTTCCGTTCCGCCTCACATCACCGGAGGCGTGGCTTTATCAAAAGTCCTTGCACCTGAATGGCGTAACTGCTTGAATGTCATTTTTAATGATATGCCTTGTCAACCTCTTACAGACTCAACAACACTGTCGAAGTTGCAGAATCCATGTCAAGGCACTAACGCGACCCACCATTATTGTCTGACACTGCTGTCCTCTTTTCGCTTATTTTCTCTTCTTCCAATCTACGTTCAACCTCGTTGACTGCATCATGTTTGTGAAAATCCTTCCCGGTGATCCTGATTGGTGTGTCAACTTCCAGGCAGGGGTATTTATACGAAGTGTGAGTGTTCACACCAGGCAATTAATAATTGGAAGAAATGGGCCCTGAGTGCTCACTGTATTAGCCATCACAGAGGACCATACCCATTCAATTACCCATGATGCAATTATCTCTGTTGGTGCTTGTTGTACTGGTGTGCTTATGCTGGGGTTGTTTATGATTATGGTACAGTCTCTCCTTCTGCTTGTCATGCTCTGTAGCTCTCTGTCGGTTGCCGTCTCTTTCCATTTGGCTCTCTTTCTCAGTTGTACTGTTGCTTCGCCTTTCGTTAAATCTCTCTTTTAAGCTGCCTTTCTTTCTTTCTTTCTTTCTTTTTTCTTTCTTACTTTCTGTCTTTTTTTCCCTTCCTTCTTTCTGTCTTTATTTCCTTCTTTCTTTTTTATTTCCTTTTTTCTTTTCTTTCTTTCTTTCTTTCTTTCTTTCTTTCTTTCTTTCTTTCTTTCTTTCTTTCTTTCTCTCTCTCTCTCTCTCTCTCTCTCTCTCTCTCTCTCTCTCTCTCTCTCTCTCTCTCTCTCTCTCTCTTTCTCTCTCTCCCCAGCTGATTGCTCTCTGTCTCATCACGATTAGACAGTCATTGTATGCTCTTCAAATGGTTTCCGTTGTCCAGAGGGACATCGTTTTATATTACTATTTCTGGAAATAAGCTAATTCCACACCTTGCCTCTAGTTAAATAATTGAGGTTTACCTTTCTCATGTTCGTCTAGCCACACTCTCTGAGTCTGGCGTCGCAATTTGTACCTTCAAGCTAATACGTGGTCCCATCTGGTCCATTGATACTGTATATGCTAGATTGGAAGTGGGAATCATATCACCAGACAGGAGAAAAGTAAAACTCAATTATTTAACTTGAGTGGAAGTGGGAAATGGTGGAGTATGCCTTTAAGGCCTTTTAATTGTCATTTTGAAGGTCATTGTTTCCGACTGGACTTGTGGGTAGAGGGGTGATAAAAGGGGGACATTTCCTGCCATCCTGCTGCCAGACTCCCTACAGTAAGTGACCAGTGGCTAAGTGGCTAGTCTCAGCCTAGCACAAAGTGTCAACAATTAGCACTTGTGCATCATGGTATCCATATGATGGCATGCAACATGTACACATGAATGAACACACAACACATATAGCCCACACACTCGATGTATTGTTTTTTCTTATTTCACGTTTAATGCTATAGGAATTGTGTTTTAATATTACATGTAAGTGTTTTTATGTTTTATGTGATGTTTTATGAGAATAGGTAGCCTGATCAGGGACTGGGGTAGCAAACTAGCCATCTGGCTATAAACCTTAGGTTTATAAACGTATAAATATAAACCATGTTTGTAATAAAGTGCACTGCACTGTCATTGTCAACTACAAATAAAATACTTTCCACACACTTGGATGCCAATTTCTGGCCCAATTACTAGCACTAAGTGTGAGTGCTTAGTAGGGATGAAATATATGGACAAAGGCTGTTTTTATTTCTATCCATTTCTCTTCGTTCAATGCTGAGGCAGCCATGACGAGAATGACTATATGTGTGAGGGAATGAGCGTGTGAGTGAGTCACAATGACTGAGCAAGTGCTTGAGTGTGAGCGTGTGTGTGTGTGTGTGACTGTGTGTTCACCACCCTTCAGGTGCACTTTTTGTGTCAGTAAGAATATAATGAAGCCCCCGTAAATGCTCTACGAATCTTGGCTAAATATGAGCATCCTTCCCTCGGCTGACATTTATGTCCGCTTCAAGATGAATCACGCGGCCCCGTCGGCCTTCTTTGTGCTTGCCCATTATTCTCAGATGAAATGGCTGCGTGGCTTTTCACTCCAATTTTACAACTCCTAAGTGGAGCTGTTTTGATTCCATCACCTTTTTTCCCCTCTTCTTTCTTTTCTTCCTCTCAACACTGCACACCTACAGAAGAAAAACATTAAATGGTTGTGCTTTTTCAAATTATGAGACGATTAAGGTTTTTTATGTTTTTACTGGGTGTCACGTCACTATGCAGTTGTTGTCTTTTAGGCCGTCTTTGTTCTAGACAGAAATGAAATTGAAGTTATTTTGAGTGCTCACACTGTTTATTCAGGAATGATGAAGTGACTGAACATTGTTTGATCTTACAAAATGTGTTACGTCAGGCACAATTTAGCTAAGTTGAGCTTACATGGATTAGAAATCAATTAGAATTACTTACCGTGGTATCGAAGTGCATATATGTGCATATATATAACAGTTTGTTTGGAATAAAATTATCTGATGCGATTAAAAATTGTAGTCTGTCTGCCACGTGTAGACTTTTAGTTCCAATTAAAGTTCCAACTACAAATATGTTCATCCTTTACCTGCTGTCTGTTGTTACCATATAACACATTGAATCATACTTGTAACTGTCATTTAAACTCTACATTTGGATTTTATTATCTGATTTGAGTGATACCTATCAAAAAGACATCTGTCTGTTAAAATTTTAGTCTATGTGTGTGTGTGTGTGTGTGTGTGTGTGTGTGTGTGTGTGTGTGTGTGTGTGTGTGTGTGTGTGTGTGTGTGTGTGTGTGTGTGTGTGTGTGTGTGTGTGTGTGTGTGTGTGTGTGTGTGTTTGTGTGTGTGTGTTGTGTGTGTGTGTGTGTGTGTGTGTGTGTGTGTGTGTGTGTGTGTGTGTGTGTGTGTGTGTGTGTGTGTGTGTGTGTGTGTGTGTGTGTGTGTGTGTGTGTGTGTGTGTGTGTGTGTGTGTAGAATATAATATGTGTGCTGCATGAATGTGTCATGAGTCTTTATAGTACGCTGGTTTCTATGGACCATTGTCTGGTCGTCTTCCCATATTTTTAAATTCACCATGACAAAGAAATGCAAATGATCTAATCAAGTGTTGCTCTTCATTCCAAACAAGTTAATTTCCAAAAAAAAACGTATTCCCCTACCACCTTTTAGATAATGACATAATTCATTTGCAATTTGTAAGGGGAGAATTGATCGCCTCTTTCGGGTTTGATGTGTTTCCAGAAATATCCGTATTAATGAGCACGGCCAAATTGGATTACGTCGCTTTTTTAATGTGCCAGGAGTGTGCATTTGATTTAGCAGATGAGGAAAAAAGTGTAAACTCTTGATTACGTGCGTGCGTGCGTGTGTGCGTAGGTGTGCGTATGTGCGTTTCCCAGTACGTCATGCCCTAATTCACAGAGCTGCTCTCCCCTTACCAAGCCTCAATCAATCATTGATAAAGATTTTCAACGAATTCATCAACTCATTATTTGGCACACCTGTGGGGCCTGCATACCTCCACACTACACGCACGCACGCACGCACGCACGCACGCACACACACACACACACACACACACACACACACACACACACACACACACACACACACACACACACACACACAACCCCCACATATATCTAAAACCCCCACAGTCTGCACCCCTTCATATCTCCAATATCCCCACACACAACTCCCTCCCATCCCCATAAACACACACACCTGAAGACACATGCACCACAAACATGCTTCACACACACACACACACACACACACACACACACACACACACACACACACACACACACACACACACACACACACACACACACACACACACACACACACACACACACACACACACACACACACACACACACACACACACACACACTCACACACTTCAAGACACATGCATCCCATACATCTCCAGTGACCCTCCACACATTTCCCCCACACACCCTCACACCGCCCCACATCCACTCCAATATCTCCCCCACACAATCCCCCCACACCCGTAACCCCTCTCCTCTGCTCTGCCAGTCGTTGATGAAAATTACATGTGGTACCCTTGATGGAAATGAAAACCTCCCATGTCGTCTCCCCCCTCCCGTCTCCTCTCCTCTCCTCTCCTCTCCTCTCCTCTCCTCTCCTCTCCCCTCCTCTCCTCTCCCCTCCTCTTCTCTTCTCTCCCCTCCTCTCCCCTCCTCTGCCCTCCTCTCCTCTCCTCTCCTCTCCCCTCCTCTCCTCTTCCCTCCTCTCCTCTCCTCTCCTCTCCTCTCCTCTCCTTTGGGGCTGAAATCGAAAACATGAGGGGGGCTAAAGACTACTCCACTCTCCCACCTTGTTCAACCCCCCAGTGAGAGCAGCTCAGGCCAGGCATAGTTCCTGTGGTGAACCGAATCTGAGAGAGAGAGAGAGAGAGAGAGAGAGAGAGAGAGAGAGAGAGAGAGAGAGAGAGAGAGAGAGAGAGATGGATGAAGAGAAGAGCGAGAGAGGAAGAGAAGTAAAAAAGGACAGAGTGTTTGCGAGAGAGAGAGATAGGGAAAGAGAGCGAGAGAGAGACGGAAAAAAGCGGAATAAAATTGGAAGTTGGAGTGTTGAGTGAGTTGGAGGAAGCGTGAAATCCCATCGGGCCCCCGGGTCAGCGGCGGAGAGCCCCAGTTCTGTAGTCTGCCGGGGCATTATTAAATATCTCCCACAAGTGGAGGAGAGAGAGAGATATGGAGGAGGAGAGAGAGAGAGAGAGAGAGAGAGATGGAGGGGGGAGAGAGAGAGATGGAGGAGAAGGAGAGAGAGAGAGAGAGAGAGAGAGAGAGAGAGAGAGAGAGAGAGAGAGAGAGATGGAGGGGGGAGAGAGAGAGAGAGATGAAGTAGAAGGAGAGAGAGAGAGGGAGAGAGAGAGAGAGATGGAGGGGGAGGGAGAGGGGAAAAGGGGGAGAGAGAGAGAGAGCGAGAGAGAGAGAGAGAGAGAGAGAGAGAGCGATAACAGGCCTCTACCCCCTACCTGGTGCTGCTACTACTACTGCTGTGCTGCTAGCCTCTTGGGGAATATTGATTCGTGTGTGTGTGTGTGTGTGTGTGTGTGTGTGTGTGTGTGTGTGTGTGTGTGTGTGTGTGTGTGTGTGTGTGTGTGTGTGTGTGTGTGTGTGTGTGTGTGTGTGTGTGTGTGTGTGTGAGGGGACCTGACAGGAAGAGAAATTCGACAGACAAGCTTTTGCATTAGAGAGTAGATTGGGGCTGACTGAGAGCACCTGCTGCCAGTCTGCTTCGTGTGTGTGTGTGTGTGTGTGTGTGTGTGTGAATAACTGTGTGTGTGTGTGTGTGTGTGCGTGTGTGTGTGTGTGTGTGTGTGTGAGAGAGAGTGTGTGTGTGTGTGTGTGTGTGTGTGTGTGTGTGTGTGTGTGTGTGTGTGTGTGTGTGTGTGTGTGTGTGTGTGTGTGTGTGTGTGTGTGTGTGTGTGTGTGTGTGTGTGTAAAAGTGCGATTGTGTGTTTTTCCGGAACATCAGGTTGTAGAGCTAGTTACATGGGTTCTATGTGTATGCTCCTTTGGGTGTAGGAAGATTTTGTATAGATTAGAATTTCAAATTTCTGCATATGTGGGTGCGTACATGCCTGTCAGTAGATGTAAGTTAGCATATACTGTACATGTATATTGAACAAGAAGGACTTTTCTCCTTTCTGTCTGATTTGAACCCTATCTTTCTCTTTTTCTCACTCTCTCCCTCTCTATCTATCTCTCTTTACTCTCCGTCGCTCTTTTGCGCTCTCTCTCCCTCTCTCTCTCTCTCTCTCTCTCTCTCTCTCTCTCTCTCTCTCTCTCTCTCTCTCTCTCTCTCTCTCTCTCTCTCTCTCTCTCTCTGTCAACATCAATGTGTCTGAGGTAATAGCTAACAGTGTGTCTTATTGTTGGCATGACAGGTAGAAGTGAAAACTTTCTGACTATCTGACTTACGGCCCATACCCACACAGATAAATTCCGCTCCGCTGTCATTGACTTTGAATGGGGCCGATATCGCGCTTGACAGCACGGAGGTGAAGCGATATCGCAGCGGGACGCGATTTGATATAGATGATCTCTCTATATCATGCAAATTTGATTGTCCAATAACCAATTAGATGGGCGTATGGGTAGCAAGGGCAGGAGTTACAATTTTTTTAGAAAAACATGGCGGCGATTTCTGTGATTTCCAACATCACGTTTTTGCTTAATATAAAGACCTTAAATGCTTATAAATGTAATGACTACCACCGATTGATGTAAAAATGCACCACAAACTTATGTAACACAATTAAGTTACCCCGCATTGCCATTTGATCACTCAATGTTCTGAGCTAACCGGGTAAGCTAACGTTAACATTTTACCAGAACCAGGCAGCTACAAGCTTATATTAGACTACTTCTGTGCTTCTATAATGATAACGGGGCTTAAATGTTATCTAGGACCAAAACACAATTGTATTTAAGCCATGTACACACTGTGTTGTGATATTGGATAAGTAATGTGTGCAAACAACCATTCGCCATTTGCTATCTCGCTCGGTCTGCCCGCTGTCTGCCGCGAGAGACAGGCCGAGCCGCGAAGGTTGAAAGGCGGGTGAGAAGCATAGTTAGCCCCCGGGGAGAATCTGATGGGAGTATCCGTGACCACACCCCCAGCGTGATACTGCGCACCGCGGATTCCGCCTGGCAGTTAACCCAGTGGGTACTAGGCGTGAATCATTCTGCGGTGGGTCGTGGGCCTGTATATGTTTATGTGCTCACATACGGCATTGGCAGGGCATTGGCTTAAGTTGGCAGGACAGGTAGCACTTAAAACATTCTGAATATCTGGTGTGCGTATGCCGTGCAGGCGTGCGTGCGTGTGTTGCTGCGCGCTTTCTGTGTATGTGTTATCAGGACGGGAAGCAAGCGATCATTGATGTCCATGTTAAACAGGTCTTCAGGTATGATGGTAGGGTGAGAGTGGTGAGAGATGAGTGTGTGTGTGTGTGTGTGTGTGTGTGTGTGTGTGTGTGTGTGTGTGTGTGTGTGTGTGTGTGTGTGTGTGTGTGTGTGTGTGTGTGTGTGTGTGTGTGTGTGTGTGTGTGTGTGTGTGTGTGTGTGTGTGTGTGTGTGTGTGTGTGTGTGTGTGTGTGTGTAATGTGTGTGTGTGTGTGTGTGTAGTGTGTGTGTAGCTCTGTAATTCGTCCATGCCTTTTTGATCCATCCCCGGGGGCCGTCCACGTTCATCCGTATTCATCCGTCCCTCCATTCCTCCATCCATCCTTGCACCCTTTCATCTCTCTCCCTCTTTGATCAGTTCGCTAGAAGATTGACGGGCAGGGGCTGCACGGAGTTGTATGTGGCAGAACTCAACCAGCATTCTGAGAGTGTGTGGATTCTTTATAATATCCTCCTAACTCCCGTCTTGCGTTGCTCCCTTGCCTGCTTGTGGCCACGTGATAATGATCTGTCACTGACGACAGAGATGTAATTTCAATATCTCACCAAAAGCGAACATTTAATTTCTTTTTCTCATTTGCCGGATGGTGAAAGAAGAATAGTCCCCCAAAAGTTGTTGTGGCTAGGCTGACGGCGGGGAAGCTTTATTGTTTTCTCCTCGGAGGCGGGGCATCAGTGAAACGCGAGGCCACAAGCACAGGTCAAGCACAGGATTCCGCATATTAGAATATTAGACCATTTATTACTTCCTCTGGAAGCTGATTCCAACGCTTTGCAGCGTATCAGCTCAAGGCGGCCTCTGCTAACTTTGTTTTGCATATACGCAAAGCATGCATTTTTGTGTTGAGCGATATATGTGTACACAGCAAGCACATTGCTGATGGTGCTATGCAGCTTGAAGTCAAACTTTCTGAGAGCAGCACACAACAAGCCTGAACTCACCAGACCATTAGTAGAGTAGTGATACCCATCTAGAAGGAGATTAAACTGTCCTTTTACATATACACAGACTCGCCTATCTTGCATTTTTTGTGTATAGCAATATATGTGCATACACATTACCTATAGTAGTTCTATAAAGAACATAAAGTATGTGTAGCTTTCATATCAGAAGTTTAAACTTATTACACTATTAGAGATACTGATTCCGAAGGAAATTGAAGTGTTCACTTATACGCATAGTACGCCTTTTTGTATAGCAATATACAGTACGTGATTTGAACGACTTTTCAAAATCAAAACCTGTTTTTGCCGCACTCTCAATAATCAGTGGTATGTGTGCGTAGAGGTACACCATACAGATTGAATGTAGTGTCGTAGTGCTGTGCAACTTCCAAGTCCAAGCAACACAAAATATGTGTATGTCGCATATGAGAAGCTTGAAACATTACACGTCATTAGAAGACAAAGAGTATGAAATTATGGAATTAATTCTAAAGGAAATGAAGGCGTCTGGCTGCATATACGCGACGCGTATCATTCATTTTTATCTCGCTGTGCAACTTCAAGTCCAAGTTACGTACTGCACTTAGAGAACATGCATTCTCTCTCTTTCAAAATTGCACACTGCAGTGCATTGTCTTCTTGCTGTAGAATGCTACGGCTTAATGTGCCTGTTACATCCATTATGCAGACTGTAGCAGTACATAACATTTCGCACTTACACTTAGGGTTGCGTAACATTACATATTGTTGCATGCATACACTAATGTACAGTACGTTTAAGTCATCTTCCATAGCCCAGTGGGTCCATAGCTCTGTGTGTGTGTGTGTGTGTGTGTGTGTGTGTGTGTGTGTGTGTGTGTGTGTGTGTGTGTGTGTGTGTGTGTGTGTGTGTGTGTGTGTGTGTGTGTGTGTGTGTGTGTGTGTGTGTGTGTGTGTCTGTCTCTGTCTGTCTGTGTCTCTCTGTGTGTGTGTGTGTGTGTGTCTGTGCCTGAGCCTGTGCCTGAGCCTGTGTCTGTGTCTGTGTGTTTGTGTTTGTGTGTCTGTGCACATATTATGTGCATATGTTGTGTGTGTGGGTGTAGTGTATGTGTGTCTTGGTAGTATCTGGGCTTTACTACTAATTAGTATGCAAAACGTATGGTCCAATACAGCTGTTTAAATTCAGAGTGCAATGTTTATTGGCTTGAGAGGAAGAGAGGAGGCCAACAGGTCTTTCCCCAATCCTCCTAGTGCCCTCTCTGAGATGTTAACAGTTGCAGCTAGACAAAGAAGGTATCTAAGAAAGCCAGTATCTAAGGTTTAGATATCTTTTTGTTTTTTCTTTTAGACTTTATTATGGACAGGACAGTACGAGAGGTAGACAGGAAGCAAATGGGGAGAGAGACAGGAAGGGGTCGGCAAAGGAGCCAGGCCGGGAATCGAACCCGGATCAGCCGCATGGCAGGCGAGTGCCCTACCGGATGGCCACGGCAGGGCCAGTATCTAAGTTTTAAAGGGTCCCAAAAGGGAGTGATGCAGCAGGATGTCTCATCCAATTGCAAGGGTCCAAAGCGATTCGAAATCAACACTTGGGGGGAATGGAGTAAAAACTCCTCATGCCCTGGGCCAGAAAACAACACAGACTGAGTTACTTCAATACAGAGATTGGGATACAAATAGTACAATAACCTTAAAATAATATGTGTTGAATTTGGGGACAGTATTCCGATGCCTTCTGTCTGCATTCAAAGACGGGCGAAAGTTGAATGTCTGCATCACATAGTCCACAGACTAGCTTGTGACCTGTAGAATTTTATATTTATTTTCAAATAATGGACGTTGTGGATAAATCATATTCTGAGATGTCATACCCTTTTACCCCTCACAATTTTTCCCCGTTCTGCTGCTGACAGAGAGGAGAAAGGTTTTTAGAAAGACCAAGTGCTCGAAGCACCTGTTGAACTTCCTGCATTGCCTTTTACAACAAGGGGTACTCATGCTGCTGTCACTTACTTACAGTTGACCATTGAATCTGACCATAAAAACATATGGGCCATACTTGAAATAGCAACAACCAGAACAATAAAACCCTTTTAACATCTCCAGCTGTAGAGCTTAGTAAGTGCTTACATTTTTTTTTTGCCTTTTACAACATTGGCCATTTGTGCTGCTACTGTGACTTACTCACAACTGAGCACCATTTTGTACATGACATAAAAATAACAAGAACAAGAAAACAACCATCTTAACATCTCCAGCTTTAGAGCTTTGTAAGTGTTTAGATTTTTTAGGACTAGCCAAAATTGCTAGTCAAGAAACCAGCCGAGCTTGGCCCTGCTGTGGTCTAGTGGTAGGATACTGGGTTGCTATGCTGGCGACCCGTGTCCAATTTTGACCAGGGTCATTTACCAATCCTCCCTCATTTCTCTCTCCCACTTGCTTCCTGTGACCAACTGTCTTCAAAATACATGTATAAAAAGGCCTAAAAAAATGTTTTTTTGTTTTTTTTAAAAGAACTATCCAAGCTTGTTTCTTTCTCAGAGGCAAAACCAGCATGAAAGTCAGCCGTGTTACAGCTAACAACACTTGAGGCCACCAGGCCCCCTGTGGTTTCACACCAAACTTCTTATCCTTGAGAAATGACTGTTTTTGGTCTTGTTATACAAGAAAGAGAGGGGGGAGAAAAACAGCCAGACAGAGAAACGGATAGATAAAGAGTAGTTTTCAATTTTGCTTCCCTGACATGTTGAAAGTGGACCTGTCTTTCAAAGAGAAGCACCAAGACCAGACAGCTGGCTCCGTCAACCTTGCTTAGTGTGGGTATGGTGCTCAGAAGTGCATTTCACAATGTTGCACAAATTGATGTTTTACTAAAACATTTTTTTGATCACAAGGTCCAAGACGCCTTCCCATTTCAGTTGCTTTAAGAGTCAAGATATTTGGCCTCAACATCTTTGTTGTTTTTCTGTTGAAAATACAGCAAAGGGTGTTGAGCAGAAGTACTTTAATGTTCTCTGATAAGTGGTCTGTGTGGACCTCCACGATAACTAACAAGGCTGCTAGACCCCCCCGCCCTGTTGTTTTCCTCTCTTTTTCTTATCCTTGAGTAAAGATTATTTTTTGTCTTCGTTACTCATGTAAGTAAGGGGAAACAAGAAAGCAATAGAGAACACAGGAGAGAGAGAGAGAGAGAGAGAGAGAGAGAGAGAGAGAGAGAGAGAGAGAGAGAGAGAGAGAGAGAGAGAGAGAGAGAGAGAGATGGATGGGGGGAGGGAGATCTGGAAAGAAGGAGAGAGGGCAAGGGTATTGAAAGAGAGCAGTAGAGAACGAAGGAAAGAGACATTCAAGAAATGATAAGAGAGAGAATGATTGAGAAAGAGAGATAGAGACAGACAGAGAGAGAGAGGGGGAGAGGAAGGTAGAAAAGAAGGAGCAAGGTCCCATCAGATCGCCACTCACACGTACACGTAAGCAGAGAAGCCGACAAGGGGGGCAAAGGGGACAGTTGTCCCGGGCCCAAGGAAAGAGGGGGCCCAGAATTGGGACCTGATTACATTGTACTGTATGGAGAGGGGGTCCCTTTTAGATGATTGTTCTCCCGGGCCTGGTCAAAGCTGTCAGCGGCCCTGCACGTAAGCACCAAGGGGGTGGTGAGTGTGTATACCCAAGACGACCTCGGCTGGCTCCCTCCGTCCCCAGCGGGTGCTACAGTATCATCATTATCAGTGGCCGTGGATGCAACGCCACCCCTGCCTGCTTTTTGCTCCCTTGTAGGCTTGCCACCCTCCCGTGTGTGTGTGTGTGTGTGTGTGTGCATGTGCGTGTGTGTGTGTGTGCGTGTGTGTGTGTGTGTGTGTGTGTGTGTGTGTGCGTGCGTGCGTGCGTTTGCGTGCGTGCGTGTGTTTGCACGTGCGTTTGCGCTGTGTGTGCGTGCGTGCGTGCGTGTAACTCCTTTTATTCTGTGCGTGCGTGCGTGCATTAGTGAGTTGTCTGTGGCCCTGGATGCTGCACGCTGGGTGCTGACAACATCAGCTGGCTCCACAGCAAGGTCCTCACCAACTGTGTGCGTGTGTGTGTGCGTGCGGTTGCGAGAGCAAGGTCCTCTCCAGCTGTGTGTGCGCGTCTGTGTGTGTGCGTCTGTGTATGTGCGTGCGGTTGCTAGAGCAAGGTCCTCACCAACTGTGTGCTTGCGTGCGTGTATGTGTGTGGTTGCGGTTGCTAGAGCAAGGTCCTCTCCAGCTGTGTGTGTGCGTCTGTGTGTGTGCATGTGTACAAGAGCAAGGTCCTCTCCAGCTCATTTCAGAACCGCTGCTCCGTGTCTCTTATTTAGCCTGCAGCTCCGGTGAGTCAAACACAGGGCCGCTGACCGCTTTGGCGGGGCCCAGGACGAAGTCCTCTGAAAGGGCCCCCCACCCCATACATTTAATGTAATGAGGACCCAATTATGGGCGTCCTATTTCCCAGGGCCCGGGACAACTGACCCCTTTGTCCCCCCTTGTCGGCAACCCCGGTCAAGCAGGACAGACAGACAGATGTGTGCAAGGCCGGTCTCTTTATTTTCCGCTCACACTTTTTCTCACTCTTTGCTGCCATTTCTCTCTCTGTCTCTTTCTCTTTTTCACACTTTCTTTCGCTTTGTTTCTCATTCTCTAGCTCTCTCTTTCATTCTGTCTCTCGCTTTGTTTCATTTTTTCTCTTTCTATGATTCTCTTTCTCTCTCTCTCTCTCTCTCTCTCTCTCTCTCTCTCTCTCTCTCTCTCTCTCTCTCTCTCTCTCTCTCTCTCTCTCTCTTTTTCCCCACTCTTGTAATGGCCCCGCTTGGCCTCCCTGGTCGTCTATCTGCCAAACAGCATGTCTGAAAAGCTGCAGGAATCTGTAGTCAGGGCCTCTGGTGACCATATGCAAAATGCCAGCAAGCCATCGCGCAGCAGCAAGGACATTTGTGTCATGTGTGCTGGTGTACTGGTTTGTGTGGTGTACTGTGCTGGTTTTTAACTATACATGAACTGTGCTTGTTTGCTCGCACCCCAAGACCTTGTAAGAAACAGTTGGGAGTTGAGCACACTTTCTAAAAAGACTGTGTGTGCTGGTGTACACAAGGCAGCCCAATGGCCTAATGGTTTAGGAGATGGGTTTTAAATCAGAGGGTTGCAGGTTCAAATCCCACCCTTCCACTCCCTACCGCAATCCATGGCTGTGGTGCCCTTGAGCAAGGCACCTAACCCCATACTGCTCCAGGGGCTGTAACAAATACCCTGTAAATAACTGTTAGGCGCTTTGGATAAAAAGCATGGACTAAGTCTATGTAATGTACTGTAATGTAATGTAATGCAGTGTAATGTAATGTTTACGAGTTTTATTGTGACTTACTTCATGTTCACCTAATTGGTTTTGATTGTTCTGCTTTGTGTTCTGATTGTTTCTGATTGCTCCGCCTCTCTCCCTCCCACAATTGTTCTCATTGGCCCACTCCTTACCTAGTCTCCTAAACCTCCGTTTTTGCTTCTCAGTCTCCCTTCATGTTCTCCTCATTGGTTCTAATTGGTTCTACCCTTCTCTCTTTCTCCTCCTTGTGTTCTCTTCTCAGGTCTACATCCGCATCAAGGATAACGAGTGGAACGTGTACCGGCGCTACACCGAGTTCCGGGAGCTCCACACCCACCTCCGCATCCAGTTCCCCCAGGTGGACTCCTTCCACTTCCCCCCCAAGAAGGCCATCGGGAACAAGGTTAGTACCGCAGAGATGCAATGTAAACAACACAAACCATCTTAAAGGAACAGTCCACCCTTTTTTTATTTTCACATATTTACAGTGTTTCCCCGCATTATTCACGAATATGCATATAATTTTTGTCTATGTGTTTCCATTGCCTAGTTTAACAGTATAGGCAAATTAAGCGTAGCAATGCAAGTCTATAAGGGCAAACAAAACATCATCACATGTACTTATAAAGTACTTTAAAATTAATGTAAAATTCACCAGAGTGCAAATCAGCTATTTAATCCTGTCCTGTGATCATTTGTGACTTGATGCTAATGCCATTCACTTCCAGTGATTATGCTAAGCTATGCTAATAATTCTGATCCAATAAATCTATTTACTGAAATGAAGAAAATGATATGCACATTCATGAATAATGCTTGGAAATACTGCAAATATGTGCAAATAAAAAAGGGTGGACTGTTCCTTTAAGTTACTCCGTATTTAGCGGTCCATTTTAGCAGGGACAGGCATTGGCTAGCAGTTGAAGCAGCGGTGCCCGTTCCCGCACCAGTTACGTTACAAACTAAAGTGCTTACCTGCATGGGGGCCGCTAGGGGGGGAAAAGTGGTACAGATTCTAAGGGTACAGATTCTAAGGGCCCAAGCACTG